>NC_091849.1:29707282-30016271 GCF_037783145.1 Equus przewalskii
ACCTATAACATATGCATCACAGCTGACAGAAGAATAGAACAATGTGATGCCTGGAGCCCATTATGCCTGGAGACCAACATCCCTGGACCCCCTCCTCATTGCCCATTTTCCCTATATAAATGCCTCAAGATTCTGTAAACCCTGAAGATGTGTTTTTGAGACATTAATCACCTGTCTTCCAATTAGCTGGCTAATCTAATTAAACTTGCTTTCTCCATCTCTAACTCATGATTAATTGGCTCAGATCGCAGCGAGCAGAGTGAGCCCACTGCTCAGTATCATAACCAAAGTGGCAGGACTCAGGACCACAGATGAAGGAAGGAGTGGAGCCGGGGGTGGCCGCTGCATCTCTCCTGCATCTCTAGGGCTGGGTGTCCCTGAATTTAAAGAGAAGTGCAGCTTTATTGCCTGGGGGTCAGAGTAGGGAGTTAAGAAAGGAAACATTCAAATCCAAAGAGAAACAAAAAATTAAACCAACGAGAATTACTGTGTATATTACCTTTAATTTGGGACAATGGGACCATCACAGTCAATATTATCTTTGTAAATTCCTTCCCTCCCACCCCCCCATTAGAAAGACACAAGAGCTAATTATCTTCATCATGACAATAAAGCCATTGCCACCAGTATCATCCCCTCACAGAAGTCTCTTTGTATAGAGATTCTGAGACTGGTGAGTGGCCCTAAGAACCATGCAGAAGTAACAGTGAATGCAAACAAGTCAGCCCTGGGGATGTGAAGGCCTCCCACTCTGGGCTTGGCTCAGCCAACGACTTTGACCTTGGGAAACTCATCTCATCTGCCTGGGGCCTCTTCATATAGGATCTCTTCTAACTAGGAGATCTTGTGACTTAACTCCTGTCCTCATGGGGCTGTCCATCTAAGAGAGTGAAGAGTGAATGCTGCTTCTACTCTCTAAGTATCGCCTTGTTTCTGGGGACTGGGGGCCAATTTCATATACTTTCTTCTAGGTCTCTCGGGAAGCAACGACCTCATACCTTTGTACTCAGTGAAAACCATGGGCTCCAGAAATAGGAAGACGCTGATTCAAATTCTGACTCATGTTTTAGTTGTGTGATCTTAGGGAGGTTTGCTTAATCTCCCTGAGCTTCTAGACACCTGGTCTGAAAACTGGGAACAAGCACCCACCCTAGGATTGTTATAAGGAGTAAATGAGACAATACGTGTAAAAGTGCTGGGCACAGGACCTGGCACAATGTGAGCATCAAGGATGATGCTGATGATGCTAGAATCTTGGAGCTGGGAAGAGCCTCAAGGGATGATCAGACTCAGGCTCTCTCTTTAGAAAGACATCTGAGGATGTCCATTTTATAGATAAGGCAACAAAAACACAGAAAATTTAAGTAATGAGAAAATGGATATTTCCTCCAATAAATGAGACCTAGAGGGGGAAAGGCAATCTCTTTTTTTCAGGAAGGTCAAGAGTTATCAGGTGCTGTGTCTTCCTCGAAGGTCTCATTCTCTCATGGTAGAGCATGCACCAGGGTCACATCAGCTTCCTTGTTGTGCCAGCTTCTGACGCAAATTCATAGAGCACTGCAGATTTGCTACAGGAATTTTTGAAATTTTTATCTTGACTTAAATTTAAGGCTGATGAGCATAGCTCATCCTGAGCCTCACCATATTGTAAGCTAACTACCGTGTTAAAAACAACAATAGTATGTTTCTGCCGGTGGCATGACAGGTTAAGTGCTTGGCCAGAATTTGTTTTCGCAGTTTCACAAGAAAACAGATGAGTACACTGGCACGCTTGAGGAATTTTGTTTTTACTTTGTAAATTCAGAGAGGCTGTGAGAGTTGAGGCTGCGGTGGCTGGAGCGTGACACCTCCTTTGCTCCAGACTCCAGGCCTCAGGGAATAGGTTTAACATCCTTGAAAGGTCAGCAGATGAAGCCTTGGACCAACAACGGGCAGGGAGTCACAACTGAGACGAGCATAAAACCGAGTCCCTGTGAGGGACAGTTTGACAAAGGATAAATTGGGGGGAAACCACCTGGTGGCACAGGAAAGGGAAGGGGAGCTTTTCCTGGGAATCCTTCTGAGAAACAGAGGCCCTGGCCTAGTGCATGGATAGTGTTTTGGTTTGTGGGGAAGGAACTCCCAAGCCAAAAAATAAAGATAAAATTGGTATTGGACAGCTACTATTCCTGGGCTGCTCAGAATGCCCTCAGAAAGCCCCGCTGAAGATGAGCTCAAAGCAAGTTATTAAAACCACGTGAAGAAAGAACTCCCCTCCCCCATCAGAAGACACAAACTGGAGGGGTACAACCCCAAGAACGTCAGCTACAGAACAAGCTAAGAGAGACTAAAAATGGGTATTTTTAAATTATTAAAGGACTAAAATGAAAGAAAAGAACATGAAAATCTGGTGTGAAGAACCAAGTAGAACTTCTAGACATAAAAATATGATGAATGAAAATAAAGTCTTATTGACTTGATTAAACAATAGATTAAATGTAGATACAGAGAGAATTTATGAACTCTGAGGAAATGAACCAAAATGCAGCTCAGAGAAACAAGGAGAGGGAAAATAGGAGAAAAGTTAAGAGATTTGGAGAATGGAAGGTGAAGATCCAAAATCTGACTTTTATGAGTTCTAGGTGGAAAGAAGAGAGAAAATTGGGAGAAATAATATTTTAAGAGACACTGACTGAATTTTCCAGAACTAATAAGAGGTACCTTGCATAGATTCAAGAAACACAAGACCTGAACATGATAAATAATGATGAATCTACCCCTAGACACAGAAATTGAACAAAATAGAGATGAAGAGGAAAATCTGAAAAGCCAGAGGGAGAAGATGATTACCTCCCAAGGAATAATTCAACTGCCCATAGACTTCTCACCAGCAACAACGGAGAGCAGTGAAACAGTCCTTCAAACTTCTAAAAACATTACCGTTCAACTAAATTTCCATTCTCAGCTAAACTACAGCTCCAGAATGAGGATGAAATGAAATTCACAGAGAAAAAAAGGGAGTTTATCACAAATCTGAGAGATCTACTAACATTTCTGTCTCAGGAAGAGGGAAATTAAATCCAGAAGGAAGCAGGGGGATTCAAGAAGCAGCCATAAGCAAAGAAACTGGTAAGCATGTGAGCAAATATAAACCATTCACTCTGTTTTGTTGTTAGTGCTGTCAAGTTGATTCTGACTCCTAGTGCCTGTGTGGACAGCAGAGCGGAACCCTGTCCGGTATTTTTGTGCCATCCTCTCACCTTCCTGTACTATATCAGACAATGTTCCACTGCTATTCCTAGAGATTTCATGGCCAATTTTTTCAGAAGTGGGTGGCTAGGTCCTTCTTCCTAGTCTGCCTTGGTCTGGAAGCGCCACTGAAACCTGTCCACCACGGGAGACTCTGCTGGCATCTGAAAAACAGGTGGCATAACTTTCAGCACCACAGCAACAGGCAGTCGCCATGTTTGACAACTGACAGACGACAGACGGGTGGTATGGTTCCTTGACCAGGAAACAAATCAGGGCCATGGCAGTGAAAGCACAGACTCTTAACCACTAGACAACCAGGGCTGGCTATTAACTCTACAGAACAACAGTAATAGTGACTAATTGGAGGCATATTAAGACAAGGTGCACACAAGATTGTTTCAGATAGGTTAAACATAAAAATTTGAAGGAAAAACTGTAAAACTTTCAGAAAATAATACAGGAGAATAGCTTCATGATCTTGGGACAAGGAAAGATTTCTTAAGACCGGAAAAAAAAAAAAAAAAAGCCACTCACCACAAAGATATAGATGGATAAATTCTCCAGCATTCAAGTTCAGAACTTCTGATTAGAAGACACCAAAAAGAGAGTGAAAAGACAAGTCACAAACTGGGGAAAGATACTGGCAATATAAGTAACTGACAATAGACTAGAACCCAGAAAATACAAAGAACTGCAGATCAACATGTAAGAGACAACCTGAAAGAAAAATGAATGAAAGACTTGAGCTGGCACCACTGAGAGGTGGTGCCACCTGTATAAAGTCACCCTGTATAAAGATGGCCAAACTCTCCTTGGCGACCAGGGACATGTAAATGATAACCATAGCGAGAATCTATTCCTATGAACCAGACTGGCAGAAATTTACAAGACTGACATTACCACGAATGAAGCACAATGAGAGAGTTCATACACCCCCAATGGGAGTGTGAATTGGTACAAATGTTTTCAAAAGCAGTTTGGCGTTATCTGGTAAAGCTGAAAACACACCACGCTACATATGACCCACAATTTCACCCCTGTGTATATTCTGGAGAAACTCTTGCACATGCATATGAGGAGAAATACAGAAATATTCCTAGCAGCACTGTTCTAACAGCGAAAAACGAAACAACACAAACATGGAACAAAGCTATGAATAATAATATCACATAGATAAAGAGGTGCTTCAAATTAAAGCATTCCAAAGTCTTGTATTGTTTGGGAGCATGGACGGACACTGGCAAACTTTATATTTTGTCAATTCAAGTATGCATGTAAAATGTTATGGGTAAACCAAAAGAGTATATGTAAATTCCGGGCCAGGAGAGGAGAAACAATGGAGTAAAGAAAGTTTAATCAAGCCAACAAAGAATAGAAAAAAGAAAACGAAAAGAAGTGTAGAAAAAGAATGATAAATAGAAATCATAAAATAATATAATAGAAATTAATTGATCTATCAATAATTACAATAAACATAAGAAGAATAACTCATATTTGCCAAAAGACAGGCTCCTAGACTGGGAAAAATAATCCAGCTATGCTGTTTACAAAAGAACTAATAAAACAATGGCACTGAAAGATTAAAAACGATATAGCAGTTAGCGATAAAGGGAAAGTTGATGTAACTATGTCAATATCTGAGAAAATAAACTTTAATGCAAGAAGTATTATTAGGTTATAGAAAAAGGGACACTACATTCTGGTTAAAAGGAACAATTTATCTGGAAACTGTAACAGTTCTAAGCTCTAATACATTTAACATTTAACATCGTTAGAATTACAAAAAGAACGTGGTAAATCAACAATCATAGTAGCAGATTTTTAAACATATTTCTCTCACTCATTGACACTTAAAGACAAAATATTCAGAAGGATATAGAACATTTGAACCATAAAATAACATTCTTCTAATAACGATATAGCATATTTGAGTAACAAAATAAAGTTCACCTAATGGGCATACATACAGCCTTGAACTTAAGAGCAATGCAGTCTTTTGAGCGCTCACGAAACATGTAAAAAAAGGGACCAAGACTCAGGTGCAAAAGCAAAAGATCAATATCACTGTCAAAGCAAAACATTACATGCCCCACATTCTATTTGTTTAACATTTTCTTCCATTTTCTTCTTCCATGGGTAAGTTTTTGCGCTTCTCATCCTGCTCTTTCCTCCTGCTGTTAACTAGTAGAATTCTTGTGCTGAGTCTTGGGAATGTTGGCTCTCCTACATCCTAATTGCAGCTGCTGGCAACAGGAATATCAGACACGGGGTGATGCTGTCTCCTGCTGGTTCTGATGAGGTGTCTATCGGAGGGCATCAACAAGAACATCAGATTTCTGGGTACAGAGTTTTGTGGCAACTCATACCTATAACCACCCCGTTCTGTTTTCTGTCATAAAACTGTTCTTACAAATGTTCTTTCAAGATTTCTGAACTCCAGGTGTTATGGCTATGCTCTGCAGAATCCAGTAAAACTTTTAGTTTCTAAAGTGTCTCCTTTGTTAAATGATATTCTTGCTTGATAATAATTGTTCTGGTAATGTTTGAGTAAACATGTTTTCTAAAGGTATAAATGGTTACAAGATTTATTTATTAGTCAGAGAGATTTGAAAACTATCTCTCTCTCTCCATGCAACAAAGTCATGACCGACAGAGCTCTATTCTTAAAACAATGTGGCTGATTGATTTTCATCTTGTCAATTATGCAGACAATGATCTCTGATCACAATGTAACAAAATTAAAAATCAAAAAACAGAGATAATTTTTAAAGCCTATACATTTACAAAACTTTGAAAACACACTTTTGAATTATTCCTGGATCAAAGCTGAAATCATAATGAAAATTTTAAAATATTAGAGCTGAAAGACAATGAAAATATCCAAAGTGTTTGGTGCAGCTAAGCAGTTTTATTAGTTAGCTATTGCTGCATAATAACAAATCATCTTAAAACTTACCAGCTTAAGTTAACAAACATTTATTATCTCAGAGTGTCTGTGGGTCAGGAATCTCAGAGCAACTTAGCTGAGTGGTTCTGGCTCAAGGTCTCTCACGAGGTGCATTCAAGATGTCAGCTGGAGCTGCAGTTATCTGAAGCTGGACCATCCAATTCCAAGCTCACACACCATCACTTCCACAGCGGTCTATTTATTGGCAATGAGTCCCTAAGTCCATAGCCAAGGGGAAAGGAATTAAGCTCTACCATTCAAAGAGAAAAGTATCAAAGAATTTTGTGGACATAACTTTAAATCCAGTACAGTATTACTTACATGAAAATGTATAGTTTTAGATGTATATATTAGAGAAAAAAGAAATAGTGAAATTAAACTAAGTGTCTAACTCAGTAAGTTAAAAAAAAAAAAAAGAGTAAGCCTAAAGAAAGTAAGAGGAAGGAGTGAGATGAGATAAAAAATAAATGAAATAGGGGTCAGCCCGGGGGTGCAGCGGTTAAGTTCACACATTTCAGCGGCCCGGGTTGCCGGTTCAGATGCCGGGTGCAGACATGGCACTGCTTGGCAAGCCATGCTGTGGTAGGCATCCTACATATAAAGTAGAAGAAGATGGGCATGCATGTTAGCTCAGGGCCAGCGTTCCTCAGCAAGAAGAGGAGGATTGGTGGCAGATGTTAGCTCAGGGCTAATCTTCCTCAAATAAATAAATAAACAAATAAAATAGAAATGAAAGACATAAAAATGTTCAACAACACTGAAAGCTTGTTCTTTGAAAGAACCACTATAATAGCAAATCTTCAGCAAGATTGATCAAGAAAAAAGAAAAATTACAAATAAATAATATTAGAAATGGAAAATAGACAACTGTGAAGAATTGTGCAGAACTTTACATTGATAACTTTGAAAAGAGAGACATAATGGACAATCTTATATAAAATATAACTTGCCGAAGCTGACTCATGAATAGAAAACATGAATAGATCTACAACCATTTATTAAATTAAATTAGAAATTAGAATTTTAAGTCCTCCTTCCACCTCCCTCCCAATAAAAATAAACACCAGGTCCACTTGGGTTTTACAGGCAAGTTTTATCAAACTTTCAAAAAAAAAAAAAGATAATTCCCACCACAAAGTATTACAGAAAAAAGACAGAATGCTTCCCAAATAATTTTATGAACCTAATGTAAACTTGATAGTAAAACTAGATGTAGATGATGGAAATCTGTAGGTCAATTTTACCTAGGAACACAGATTTAAAAATCCTAAATAAATAAAATTAATAAACAGAATTGAGCAAAAAAGAATTAAATGGTAGAGTTTACCCCTGGAATATAAAACTGGTTTAACATAAAAAACTCATCAATGTCATTCATTAATAGATTAAAGAAGAAAAATATAATCATTTCAATAGAAGAAGAAAAACACTTGATATAATTCACTACCCATTCTTAATGAAAATGTTTAATAAACTAGGAATCGAATTTTATTACCTTATAAAAAATATACTACAAAATCATATATCCAACACTGAATTTAACATACTTAATAATTCTAACTAAAAAACAGAAGCATCTTTGAAAATCAGGAACAAGACAAAATGCTGTCATTTCTTCTATTTAACCCTGCACTGGAGGTCTTAGATAATTAATAAAAGAGAAATAAATAAATAGTATAAATATGGAGATGAAAGAAACAAATCTATCACAATTTCTGTCATCATTTCAACATTCAATCTGCTTTTATTTAAAACTGCTGTTGACAAAAATAATCCATAACCAATTTATAAATGAAAATTTGGGTGAGTTTATTCTGAGCTAAAATGTGGGGACCATGGCCCAGGGCCTTTCTTCCCAAAGGAAGAAAGGGCACCAAAGAAGTAGGGTGTACAGAGTGGTTATATACCTCCAAAGAGGCTGTTTCACATATGATTGAAATGTCCCTTTTACAATAGTCGTGAGACTGCTCTGTCGGCACAGTGATTGATGGACACAGCAGGTAGGTCTGCTGTCTCCGTGGACACAGCAGGGTGGCAGGTCTGTTGTCTTGAGCTGGGTGGTCACAGGTGAGCTCAGCAATCAGTTCGTAGCCTAAGGAAAAATGCTTATCCTTATGGAAATGCCAATGTGGGGGAAGTCTCACCTTTATCTTAAGGGCATTTGTTCTTGCCGTAGTAAATGTTTAAAGCAGATATACAATGCATGCTCAACGGCCATGGTCAGGCTCTTTTGGAAAAACAAAGTCAGGCTGAATTAGGTTTACACCAAATGGCTTCCTCATGCACTCCAATATATACTATTGCTTGCCATTTCTATTTGTCACTGCTCATGACTCCTCCAGGAAGATTCTTCTGGAACCTCCAATCTCTCCTCGCCATCCAAGTCCATGAACTAGGTGTAGGATGGGCACTAGCTCATCGTCTCCACAAGCCAAGCACCAGCTCCAAGCTGATTCTCCACTCCATTCTCTTTATCACATGCCTGAGAAGACAGCCTGAATAATCACCATCTTATCTGCTCAATTACCATCAAGGGCCTTGACTTTAATGCAAATACCACAAGTCAGGCGTTAAGGACCTTCTCTCTTCCTGCCTCCTAAAAATACGCGCATCACAATCCAGTCCCCTAGTTCCACCAACAGCCTCACCCCGGCAGTGTCCCATTTTCCCACGTCCTTCCACTCCCTCCATCATCCGCAGCCAAAACTTGGTTTGCTGTCACCATCACTACTCAAAAGAAGTAATTAAGGACAGTTAATGGAGGGACTATTTACAAAGACGTGTGTAGGGTTAAGGCAGTCCTGGAATCTTGGAGAGTTGTAGCTCCAACAGAAGCTGTGGCCTCAGGTAGACGACAGCAGCATCAGTCAGCCCATGGGCCCAGGAGGGGAAGGGGAACAAACACTGACCTCTCTCTGTTCCCACTCTCATCTCCTGCAGGGGCCACCTATTGGCTAAACCCAATTAGAAGTCAGAGGCAAGAGAGCCTGGTTGATGCAAAGAGGTCATCTTTGCCGGGCACAGACAGGGTGGAGAAAGAACAGAAAGCATCGGGTGAGGCAAGCAAACAATATCTACCACTTCCCACAGCCCAATTATTAGCACTCATCTTTTTCAGCTAAAGTTTTCGAACAAGTTGTAGCTGCTCTTTCCACTCCATCTTCTATTCTCTCCATTTTGCCAAATCCACTGGCTACTTCCTTGTTCTTATCTCCATGACCTCTCAGTAGCATTTGACACAGTTGACCACTCCCTCCTTTAAACATCTTCTCTTGAGTTTCAGCCCCCTACTTTATTGGGCTTCTTTCTACCTAACTGGCCACTGGTTATTATTTTTTTGCCAGCTCCTCCTCTGCCTGGCCTATAGATGTTGGAGTACCCCAATGATCAGTATGGGTCTCATTTTAGTTTTATCTTTACACTCACCCCATGGCACCTGTATATTTTTTACTCCCAAATCTGTAGCTCCAGCCCTGACTCTTGGAACCCATTACCTGCTTGACTTCTCCATTTAGATGTCCAATAGACATCTCAAACTTAACACAGGCAAAACAGAAGTCTTGACTTCTACCGCCTCTGCTTCCAAACCTACTCCCCAGTCATCCTTAACTTTCATCTTTATCTCCTTGATCGAACCCAAAATCCAGGAGTTGTCAATGATTTCCCTTCTTACGATCACCTCCAATCCATTCAGTCTAATTAGCAAGTCCTGTTGACGCTATCCTCAAAACCCACCCCAAATGTGCTCATCTCTCCATCTCTCCCATCACCCTAATCCAAACCACTGTCATCTCTCACCTGATTTACCGCAGAAGCCATCTCTCTAGACTCTCTACTTCCTTTCGCTCCCTGCAATCATTCTCTAAACAGAGATCTTCTAAAAAATTAATCATACTTTTACTGTCTATTGCATTTATTTTCTGATATACTATATATTTGTATTTCCTATGCTTATTTTTAATGTCTTCTTCTCCCTTCTAGAATGTAAGCTCCTTGAGGAAAGGGACATTTTAAAAAACTGATGCGGGGCCGGCCCGGTGGCTCAATGGTTAAGTGTGCATGTTTCTCTTCTGCAGCCGGTTTGCCGGTTCGGATCCCGGGTGCGAACATGGCACTGCTTGGCACGCCATGCTGTGGTAGGCGTCCCACATATAAAGTAGAGGAAGATGGGCATGGATGTTAGCGCAGGGCCAGCCTTCCTCAGCAAAAAGAGGAGGATTGGCAGCAGATTTTAGCTCAGGGCTAACCTTCCTCAAAAAAACAAAAACAAACAAAACCCTGATGCATCCCAAAGTGCCAAGAACAGTGCCTGGCAAATAACAGGTGCTCAATATTTGCTTATTAAATTAAATCGTTACTCCTCTGCTTATATTGCTTCAGTAGCTTCCCAATGCACTGAGAAAAAAATTCAAACTCTAGCATGGTCCACGAGGCCAAGATTCGTCTCTGCTCACCTCCCTACCACTCTCCCTGCTCTCCCATAACCACACTTTAGACAGTCTTTCTTTCCCGATTGTCCTTGCCTGATGACTTTGCCCTTTTCTCTGGCTGGTGTGATCTTAGACTTTCCTTCTCATCATTCAGATATCAGCTTTAACGCCACCTTCTCTGAGAAATTCTTTCTAATCATCTATTATAAACTCAACTCCAGATCACCATCCATCACAGTCCTATTTTAGTTCTTTGCATGGTGCTAATTACTATTTTATTTTAGTTCATTGCCTATCACTCTTCATTAGAATATAAACTCTATGAGTGCAGGGACTTTGTTTACCTTATCACTGCTGTAAACTAGAAATATTCTGGCACATCGCAGGTACAAAACAAATGAATTCAGGAGACATACGAAGGTTGAAGATAACAGACTTGAGAGCACAGCAAAAATGGAGAAAAATCATCAAGAAATAATTCAATATTTTCCCAGAATTGAAAGGTTTTGAATTTCTAGAGTGACAGGGCCGACTGAGTTAATTAGCACAACGGGGAAAAAAAACTCATACAAAGGCATATCAAGAAATTTAAGAGTAAAGACACAGGTAAGAACCTATAAGCTTCCAGAAAGAAAACACAGGCCATATACAAAGGTTCAGGAATCACAGTGTCACAGGAATTCTCAACAACAACAGTGGAAGCTAGAAGGCAATGGAGCAATCAATGTCTTTGAAATTCTGAAGGGAAATTATTTCCAGCCAAGAAACCTATACTTACTGAATCTATCGAGTAAGTGTGAAGGTAGGAGATATTTCCAGACATTTAAGATTTCAAAACTTCCATGTACCATTTCTCAGGAAGCTACTGGATGATGTTTCACCCAAATGAAGTAAATTAAGGAGAGGGAAAATACAGGACAAAGAAATAGGAGAATCAACCCAGGATTCTCAGCATGATGGTGAAGGGAGATCCAGGAAGCTGTGCACAGGTGAGGAAGCAACTATTCCAGCCCGAAGGTCAGGAGGCTTCAGGAGAGATGCATGAAGAAAACAAACTGATAAGAGCACCTGATCACTGTACATCTTTAGAGATTTTGACAACTGGTGAAGAGTTGGGGTTCAATTACCAAGAAGGATGTAGGAAATGAAGTAAAAGGGGGGAAAAGACAATTAACTCCAGGGAAGATAAGGCTGCACAGGAAGGAAAAGCAATCGTAGTTTACCACACGGCCCAGGAGTAAAAAGCTTTTACAGACATAATAACACCCTGAGTACTTACCTGATGTTAGGACCACACTGAAGGGGTGGGGATGGCTGGGAAGAGTGTGTGCGTTGCGACCACGGGGAGGGAAAGGGAGAACAGAACTAAATCCTCCTTCTCCACAGTGGGAAATCAGAGGGTAATGCCCCAAAGTCATGTTATTTAGAACAAATGAAGGTAAACACCAACATAGTCTATTAAAAAGGATGAACGGGACCCCTGGGGAGAGGATTGGGACGGTTCTTTTTTCTTTTGTGATAAGCATGGTAGATAGATTTGACCACATGTGCAGGTGTAGTTCAAAAAATCCCCTTAAATATGAATATAAAAAATAAAAAGGTTGTAAAGAATTTGTTGACTAAATCTTGCTGGCAACTTTCTGTACTAAGGCGGTGACATAAAGCACACATTTTTGTTTACTCTTTTGCAAGGGTCTTTTATACTTAAAAAGTTTTTTTATCTTCTACAGTTTATTTTGGACGTATGACACTCATAAAACTCATTTAAGCAACAATGACCTGAAAACATTAATATTTTGTCCAAAGGAAATGTTCCCTACTGAATAACTATTAGCTTTTAATTATATGATGATCACCTTAAAAGTTTCAAAAAAATCTCTCGTTGTTTAAAAATTCTTTCCAAAAAAAGATAAAAGGCATTTTGATACTTATGAAATTATTCCATAAATAAAAGATCAGTAGAGTATGAGTTTAGGGAATGATTCACATCAAGCAACAAAAGAAATTTAACTTTTCAAGAACATGCCAGTAATTACTGTCTCTCAGGTTCAAATGTGGATTAACTGACCTTATTATAATTGATAATGCACGTGTTATTTCTAATAATTGACAGATACTTTGCAAATATGTATTTAGGAAGAAAAGATAAATTAAAAAACAATAAAAAAGGAAAACATAAATGAGTCCACACACGAGTGTACAGGAGGAAACACACCCGTTGTCTCTAGTATAATCTTAGAGGTACTTTCCGTAATCCTTTCTCTTCTATCTTTGAAATGGCAATTAAAAAAAAATGAGAAAGAACTGCAGGGCTGAAGCTCTGTAGGTTATATCTTTTTAGGGGCACTGCTTATTTTCCCAGCATTGCGAGTGTGCTGTGCTGGCTGTCACCCTTCTCACGGGAGCTCCACCACACACTGCAAGCGCTGGATCTCAGCTCCACTGCAGGACAGAACGAGGCGGAGCCTCAGCAGTGGCCGGGCTGTGTCCACTGAGGGGCTCTTCTTTGGGGATTTCCAGAAATGACAGCATGTGTGCAAACAGAGGACAGAAAGCAAAGTCGCAGAGTTCTAACCGACCCAGAGGGGACACAGAAGACAAACTTTGGGCTAACGCTATCAGTGGAACCTTTTTGTAGACACAGACTGAGAAGGGCTGGTGATATCTCAGTTAGAATAAAATATATATAAATCCAGGCTGTTCATTCAACAAGTTTTTATTGAGCACCTACTCTGCGCCCAGCACTGCACTAGGTGCCATGGAGGATACAAGAGAAGTTTAAGATGTGGAATCCGCCCTTGAGAAGCTTACAAAACTAGAGGCAGAAATCAGATGTACACGTGACTCAGGCAGCATGTGATATAGACACAGAGTGCAACGTCCAGACAACGTGGTGGCTAAGAGACTCCCAGATCCACGGGGGTGGGAACAGTCTCTTAGAGCAGGTGAGGAGTTAAAGCTCGATCAGCAGGGGACTGGCAGAGTGCTCAGAATGGGCAAAGGCTGCGAGGTAATCCGGCTGGAGCGGGGCGCTCGTGTTAAAGTCTGGCACTAGGGCAGCCAACACGGAGGCTGGGGCTTGGGTTGAGCTGTGAGCAGTGAGGATACGCTAGTCCCTCTCTTCACAGGAACAAGTGGGGGGCCTGTGGACTCCTGCTGCCTCCTCTCCTCTCCCCACACAGCCCTGTCTTGCCCTCCCCGACCCCTCCCCTAGGAAAACAGAACCTCCATGCTGAGCAGGGCCGGTGACAGAAGCCTAATGCCCTGCTGGAGAAACTGATCACAGCTTCCAAGGCAGGGCAGGTTTTGCTTGACTGGACATTTGCCCTGGTGTTTTTAGAAGACCGATCAAGAGCAGAATCATCTGGATTGTTTTAAAAACTCTCCTCAGAGACCAGCCCACAAAGATCACCAATCACAACTGTTACCCCAAAGCCACGTGTGTCCGGACCTTTCCCCTAAGACCACAGATGGCTCCAGGGTGTCCCACCTCCTGGAAACTTCATATGCTCAACCCAGGTCTCTGAGAGGCACAGACTCTGCTCTGTACCTCACTTCGGGGGGCTCACTTAAACGGTCCGGGAAGCCTCAGTGGGTTTTTATTCAGTTCATTTCCACGTATGTGTCACTCTGAGTTGGGGTGGCAGTATGTCTGTTTAAAGTGCCAGGGAAGGCAGGCAGCAGGAGTGAATCTGGGCAATGGGGAAGCTCTCAAATTTGAGGACAGCAAAATGGCCTTGAGTGTAATGGTCAACTGGTCTTCCCCAAGAACAGCAGGCATGGGATGCCATACTTGGCAAGAAAATGCTGCCTTGACTCTTGTTCAACAAAGAGTATGCAGAGCTGGGTCAAAGGCTGTGGGAAGATGGGAGGGAGGAGCCCCCACAGACTGCAGGGTCAGAAGTTTGCATGGGACCCCCCCAGGAGTTGGGAGAAGAGCCTGACTACAGCAGTGTGGATGGAGCAACAGCACTTAGTGAGGTCTCAAAAGGGCCACGGCCGTAGGGAGGGGAGCAGCAGTGGACACGGGATCCCTCTTCTCTCCTGTTCCAGGTGCTCTGGTCAGGCACCTCCTGCCCCTAGTCACAGAGTCTTGGAATTCCAGAGAAGTGAAGCATCTGTAGGTGTGGGGCCAGGGACAGACGACGGGGCTCAGGGTCTAAGCAGGAGGCGTGTTCCCGGCCACTTGAGCCACAGGAAGGGGACCAGACGCCGGGTGAAGGTGGCAGTGAAGGTGTAGATGAGTTCTTGTGACTCCGCGTTGGTGAAAGTCACGGTGCCCCCTTCGTAATCCAGGGCGATGCCCACCCTCCGGGGCCGCAGCGCCGGGAAGAGCTCGGCCTCGGGGTCGGTGTTGGCCCAGATGCCCGCGGAGGAGAGGCGCAGGGCCCACACCCCGTCCTCCGGCCGCAGGGAGAGGTCTCCCTTCCTCTTCACAGAGTCTCTGGCCACCCCCACCATGCAGCTTTCCAGAACTTCCTCTTCCTCCTCCTCCTCTTCTTCCTCTTCATCCCCCAACGATTCCTCGTCCTCATCCGTTTCCCAATCGTCGTATCCGTCCCCATAGCCAGCCTCCTCTTCCTCCTCCTCCTCTTCCCCCTCTTCCTCCTCGTCCCCCTCCTCTTCATCCTCAGACCAGCCTTCCCTCTCCACCTCCACCTCCCAGTAGACCTTGCCCCAGGTGAAGCCCTTACTGCCCAGCACCCCCGGCTCACAGTCAAACTGCTGGGGGTGCAGGTAAGCACCCTGGTACAGGCTGGTGTAGGTCACGCACTTCCAGTCCTCTGACAGCTGCAGGTATCCACTAGCTGACTGTGGGTCCAGGGTGACACTCACTGTGGGGACAACAGAAGGAACAGTGTCACCAGTGGGCTAGGAGGGGGCCCCTGGTCTCCATGGTGTCCATGGCAGGGCTGGCACACTGCATAATCCAAGGGGTACTATTCACATCTTGGTCTAAGTGAAAGGGGCCCTCAGGGTTACGCAGCGCACAACCCGATGGCAGGGCTGAAAGGCAGCACAGCAGTGGGGCCTGGCGCAGAGATGGCCTCTGGACTTAGGATGCCATTGCAGTTGGCTCTGCATATAGGAGTCACGTGGTCAGGCAGGTCAGAGGAGACTTAGTCACAGGGAAAGAACTGGTGGTAGGACCTGTGAGGACAGAATACCTAAAAACGGCACAGAGGAGGGGCAGACTATCAAGTGGAGGCCTCTAGTGTAGACTAAGGAGCAGTGGATTGGTGAGAAAATGCAAGTGGGGATTTAGATTTGCAGCTGGGAAGTTCTCCCTGTTGCATAAGAGAAGGGATAACCTGGGGGCAGCAGGGGGCAGTCCGAATCTCTATGGGGAGAAAATTCTTTATTAGAGGTAAATCTGGAACAACCCTGTGGACTCTCACCTGTCTTATATTCCAAGTCTCTCAGCAGCTTCCCTGGAGAGAAAAACAAAACATAGCAATGACCCTCTAGCAGAAAACTTATGGCCCATTTCTTACTTCGACAGTATTAATTCTGTGACAGGGCTCCATCCCCAAGATCCCAAGAAGAAAAAACAACCAGGAGACCCTCAGAGGAGTGAGGTTGGAGAATACGATGGTAAGGAGCCAGGCACCCTATCTCAAGGTGGCACCCTAGCTCCTGACTCCAACCGCAGTGCTCTCCCCAACCCTTACCTTGGAATTCTCTCAGGCCCCGCTGAAGAGACAAAAGTTTATCTGAGAATTCTCCTGTCCTTTTTTTAACCAAACGAGCAATGGGTTTCCCAATCCAGAACTTCTTCCGTGGATACCTGAGAAGATGACAGGCATAACCTGTTACTTAGCTCTTCTTATACTTCTCTCAATCCTCATGACAATTATGAAGGGGGAGGGAAAGGTACCATTATCCCCAGTTAACAGACAGAAAAACAGGAACTCAAAGACACTAAGTGAACTGCCCAAGGCTGAGCCAGGACTCAGGACCATCAGCGGACTCAACATCCAGAGCTCTCTTGTCTACTAAGCCACATTTCTACCCCCGCCACCCTGTCCTGTCTCAGACGAGGACAGTGGGCAAGGATCTGGGATTACACAAAGAACTCGCTTCGGTGGAGAGCAAGTCTCAGTTCTCAAGGAGGCGTTCTCGCTTCCCAGGAGAGAAGGTCATCAGGATGGACCATGGGATGGGAACCTCGGGCACCGTATCACTCCCAACTAATTCAAATGGCTCGCAGTCAAGGGAAAGGGGAGGGACGCAGGCACAGGGGAATGAGGCGCACTGTGGAAAGAAGCTCTTTTACCTGTTTAAGAAGTCTCTGGTGTCCTAGAAGGGAAGAAAGCACAAGCATCAATGTGAATCAAAGAAGACTTCATTCATTTGTACCAACACTGCATCACAGGCTGGGGGCACATCAGTGAACAAATAAATGTGGCCCCTTCCTTATAGAGCTGACATTCTAGGGACAGCATTGGATAAAACAACAAGAAAACTAACAAAATAATCACCATGGCGGAGCAATGGGCCAGGGGGAGTGGGGGGCAGAGATGACAGGGCCAACTTCTCTGAGGCAATGACGCTTATGCTGAGATTTGAAGGAGAAGGTGCTGGTCAGGTGAAGAAAGGGAAGAAGGCATGGTGGGAAAGGGCTTGGCAGAGGAGGCAGTGGCCAGACCATGCAGGGCTGCACAGGCATAAGAAGGAGCTTAAATTCTGTTCCACATAGAGTAGAAAGCCACCAAAGGGTTTCAAGCAGGGGAGTGATAAATGTGATCTGCTGTACATGTGGCTGAGACTGCTAAGTATCCTCCAGGACCCATTCTCCCTTTCTTCCTTTTCATAACAGAACAAAAAACTTCATTTCCCAGATTCCCCTGTAACCAGGTCTGGTCACGTGACTAAGCTCCAGCCAATGCAATGTGAATGAAAGCAATGACTACAATTTTGGGGTCATGCCATTAAAAAAAAAAAAGAATTGCTTTCTACTTCCTCTTTTTCTCTGGCTTAATTTTGGATATGGTGGTGGTGAGCCCAACTTTAGCTACATAGCTGAGGACAATACTCCTTGTGGTTGGTGGACCAACCAGATGGAAGTCACTGGCTCTCTGAATGACCTCACAGACAGCTGCCCTGACAGTTCTGGACCTATCACCTCTGAACTGTTACTGAGAGGGAATAAACTTGCTTTATTTGAGTCACTGTACTTGAATTTGATAGAGCTGCTAACCAAAATCCCAAGTGATCAATCACTTGGCTTCCTGCAGAAAATGGATCAAGGGAGGCAAAGCGAACACGGCGGGCCAGTCTGGAGACTGTTGCTGTGGACCAGGCAGGAGATAAAGGTGGCCTGAGCCAGGGCAGTGCAGTGGAGACAGAGAAGCAGCACGTTCCAGGTATCTGAGACAGACGTGACTGGGCATGCTGGTGAAGGACAATCGAGGACAGGCCCTGGCTAGAGCAGGAGGGAGTATGGTGGTGCCGCCTGTGTGATGGGACAGGGTGGAGTGGGGAGGGGGTTCTTATGAGATGCTGGTTATTTCCATTCTGTGAGTCTAAAGCCTCCATAATACTTCATACTAATTTTTGCTTTCCTTTCACTCATTCCACAAATATTAAGTGCTTCCTATGTGTCAGGCACAGCTCTAGAAGCTTGGGATAAAAGCAGTTAAAAAAAAAAGAGATACAAATCCTTAGCAGAGGAAGCAGACAGCAAACAATGAACATGAATACACTTTGCTATATTACTAAGTGATGAGTATTAATAGGAAAAGAAAAGAGTAGGGTAAAGGGGGACTGGGCTGGGGGAAAGGGGTGGCAGGCGGGCCCCTTTGAGAGTGAGATTTGGGAAACAAATGCAATCACCAAACTGTGGAAGACCCTGAGGCTCTGCTCCCGGGGAGCTTAGAGCTACACCCTGCCCGGCCTATGAAGCAGTTGCCCAGAGACTGGTTGTGAGTTTGTGGCAAATCCTTCCAATCTGTCCCTCAAAACAAGCAAGTCCGAGCCAGCTTCAGAGGATGGGGCGACAAATCTGAGGCAGCGTGTGTCAACAAGTCTGCTGAGAAATGTGGGGTAAAGGGGCAAATAAACAGGCGGTGGGGCGGGGGGTGGTTAGGGAGCCAAGAGGGCATATTCTGTGACAGGAGTTCTAGAAGAGCAGAAAGGGAGAGAACGAGGGCCGTCTAAGGGTTAAAGGTTGAGAGTAGCCCAGACAGGGTGGGACCTGGAGACTAGGGCAGGAACGCTTCTCCCAAAGGACACAGGAGAGACTGGGGAGCCCCAAAGCAACCTGCAGCCACACACTGGGCCTCCAGGGGGAAGCAGCCTGCCCAGGGCTCCTGAGGACCTCCCAGCCCTGAGACGTCTGGTGCGGGGGTGATACAGCCAATCAGAGCAGAGCCTGGGGCAACAAATCACGGCAATCTTGAAGGGGACATGCCTGGGTATTAACAGAGAGCACGGTAGAAGGTTCCTCACGGGCATGGAGGTGACCAACATGGGGGAGGCAGAGGTGCGACCTGCCAGTCAACCCTGCAAGGCCCGTCCAGGGCTGAACGGGGGCGGACGCCAGTGTCTCCATGGCCTCGCCTGTCCCCTTTAACATCTTCATGATATTCTCAGTTCAGAGATCTTTCTTTCCTTTTCCATCACTTTTGTCGAAAGGTCTCTGTTTTACATCTTTTGTCCTGCTGCTTCTCCCTCTCATCTGTATTTCCCTACCAGACTTTTGGATCAGGGCCCCTATTTTACAGGGTCTCAATCTTACTCTCCCTTGGCAGTCAAATAATCTCTGGGAAAATATTAATGACAATTAAGGAGTTAGCTGTCCAGTTCCCTTAAGCAAAATCAAATCCAAACAAGCACACAGACAAAATCCACCAGCAGCAGTTCATGTACTGGTTCTAAGCTGACACCCACTTTTCTCCCTTCCGTCCTCCCACCCCACCTGGATGTCTTCGATCTGAGTGGTCTTGGAGGCACTGAAGGCCGGGTCTCTGCTGGTCCCCGCATCTCCTCTGGGTGGACTTGGGAGAGGCCCCCCTCTGGGCAAAAGCAACTAGATTTCGGCCCCCACCAGCGCCCTCAGCCATGTCCCTCCCCGCTCCATGTGTAACTGCACATCCAGTGTTGGCTGTGGCAGAAGGAAGGACGTGCATCTCTGAAGGGAAAGGAGGAGAGGAGACGGGGAAGGAGAGGGGCAGCAAGTGACCAAAGAGTCTGAAAAAGAAATCTGAGGGCACAGAATGACATCTGGAAGAAAGGAGGGCGCCAGAGGGACATTTTGGACAAAATGAGAGAAAAGAACGAGAGCACAGAGGCCTGCGAGTCAGGCCACCTGGTCTGGAGCTTTGATTTGATTTCTGACCTGCCCCAGGACAGACCCCTTCCAGCCTCTGGCCCTGGGTGATTTCATCAGTGGGGGCTGGACTGGAAGAGTTCTAAATCCCTGCCAGTCCTGGTTAGTGAGTCTGACGCCACAATGATGGAGAGGCAGGCGGAGGCCATCTCTTTACGAGACCTGTGCTGGCACACATACCCGGACAACTTGCTTTGCCATCTCTCCCCCGGCTACCGATCTGCCCTGCCACCGGCCTGGACAGCATTTTCCTAGAGGAGATTCTGGGTGGTCCTGCTGCTGAGACAGGCCTAGCCACTGCAAACCACGCAAGTGGAGGGGATCATCACATGGGCCTTCTCCCGGCCCGTGAGGGTGGCGAGATCGAGCATGCCCTCTCCAAAGGCTGCTGAGCACCATTCAGGGCGGTGAGACTCCTCTGGGACGCTCCAGGAGGAAGGAGTTGTGGTGTGATTTCAACTCGGCAACCTGCTCTCTAGTCCAACATTCTCCCTTTCTCAGTATCAAAGCTGCCTTCTCCAGGAAGCGTTCCAGAGGCACCCTACCTGTTCCACATCTTTCTCTGAGTGTACACACTCCCGAAGAAAACCTTGCCCGTCTTTGTCTCCCTTCCCCAGCTGCCCATCTCCTCCAGACCTTGAGAGAAGTCACCATTCAGCCCTCCCTCAGCCAGCCTCACCACCCCAGGCTTCTTCATCTCCAGAACCATAAAAAGCTTCCACTGGACAAGCGTCTGCCAGGAACTTGTTAGAACAGAGGTTCGTGATGGTAGTGACGAGGATGGAGGATGGAGGATAGCGTGAAAATATGAATAACCTTCCCTTCCATTTCTACAGCACTTTGAAATTTTGTTAGCATTTTTTTTGCAGAAAATTTACTTTTTTAATTGACATGCCAATCATCTCATTTGATGCTCATGCGACTATTGGAATAAGTGGGACGGGTAAGGATTATCATCCCTATGTTTCAGATGAGAAAACTGAGGCCCCGAGAGGAAGGGACTCTCCCAAGGTCCTACAAGTGAGGGGCCGGATGGAGACCTACTGTCCTGGTCTCCCGGCTCCCTGCCCCAGCGAACGTCTCTCACCTGCATGAGCTCTGCAGCCGGCTGCTGTGCCTTGTCCTCCAGCTCGGAGATGACCAGCGCCAGCCGGGCAAGCTCCCCGACGCCCCTGGTCTTGTACTTCTCCCTGCCCTCCGAGAGCTCCTGCTCCAGCTTCTCCAGCTGGTCCAGCAGGTGCTGCTCCCGCTCCCTCAGGAACTGGTGGCCCTGCTGAAACTCGGCCACGATGTACTGCCTCTGGTCCTGGAGCTTCTTCTGCAGGGGTGGGAAGGGGGAGAAGGGAGTGATGTCTCTGCCTCGCGGTGGAGAATCCCTCCAGGATCTGGTGTTGGAGGCGCGCAAGGCTGGCTCTCTTCTCCCCTGGCTACTCCCATTCATGAATTACAGCATTCAGGCTGGAAGGAGCTTTAGAACACTCCTGGTCCAACCTCCTCTCTTCAAAGATGTGGTAAGTGAATCAGTCCAGTTCCCTCAGCCACCATGGGACTGGAATCGTGACTCTGCCCAACTGGTCAGCCCATTATGCTCTAGGTAAACCAGTATGTTCCAGGGCCCTTTGAGAAACTCTATGAGCCAGCACATTTTTCCTCCTGGATACCCATCTCTGTCACCTCTCCCAGGAAGCTTGCCTTGATTAATTTCACCCAAGCCTGATCAATCGTCTCCTCAGCACCCTATTACGTATAAAATATCTGTGTGCACCCATCCCTGCCATGTAGGACTGAATCCTGTTTGCTCCCTCAGTGAAACTGTGGAATGTCTGTGCTCAGGGATCATCTCCTTTCCTGCCTCTGAATCTCCCCACTGAGTCCAGGCTGGGGTCTGACCAGCGTCCATGCTCAGAGGGCCTTGAGGCACTCCTCGACTCAGGCCATCTCCTGCTGCACTCTCTCCCTCTCCCAGGGCCTAATCACTCACTGCCAGGCCTGGCCCCAGCATCCCTCCAACGCCCACTTCCCTGATAGACACTCCCCCAGAAAACTGGAACCCTCTTATCAGTTTTCTCCCTCCTGATCCCATCTCTAATCAAGCACACAATGTGCTGCTTGTTTTCTAACTACTGGCAGCCATGGGCGCAGGCCTCACTAGACACAGTGTCATCGAGCTGGCCAGGCCTCCCTTAGCCTTTCCCTCTCAGCTCTTATCCTGGAGCCAGTGCCCTCCTTCCAAACCCTCTGGCCCCCCTCCACTCTCAGGAATCGGGTCTTTCTCTCCTTCTTTGAAGGGAAGAAGGAAGCCAGGCCTTCCTCAGGTCCCTACAGTCTGGCGATCCCTAGCAAAACAGCAGCAGCTGCCAGACATGGCCCTGCCGCCAAGGTGAGTCCCAGAGAAGGAGAAGGGACCTTAACTGACATCTAGGAAACCCACTCACTCGTCAGATGGGGAAACAGCCCAAAGCCACAGAGCTCAGACTGACAGGGCCTGGGCTGAAACTCAGTCTCCCGCTGGGCGCTGGGCGTCCAGTGCTCACTCTCCCGGGGAGCTGCCTCCTAGCAATGCCTCCCAGCTGTGCCTCTACAAGCGCAGGCCTCTCTGCTCCATACAGCCAATCGCCTTGGGGCTTTCTCTTAACAGCCTCACTTACCAGCGCAGCCAGGATATCAGCTTCTCCCTTCGCCTGAAAGCCCTGAATTTTGTCTCTGTCTCTCCTTAGGGTACTCAGGTGGTTCAGGATTTTTTCCTGTAGAAAGACAAGCAGTGGGGACAGGTGGACGCTCTGGGCGGGGGCAGGAGGGTGGACTCAGGCTGAGTCCTTGGCCAGCAAGAAGCCTTCAGAAGGGTCTTAGCCAGGCCTTGCCTCCGGACAGGAGCAGAGTGGAGCACCCCGAGGAGGGTGGCAGAGCACCCTTTGGGCGCGGGCTTACCCTGTGGGGCTGGGCGGCCTTCTCCACGAGGATGGCCGTGTGGGGCCTGTGCTCCCGGGACTCCCGGCACATCACACACAGCAGCTTCCCGTCGTCCTCACAGTAGTAGTGCAGCTTCTCCTGGTGCCGCTCGCACAACTTCGCGTCCTGCTGCTCCCGGGCCACTTCTCCCGGCTGCCTGCCCTTGTCCACCTTCAGCCGCTCGATGTTCTCCACCAGGCTGGCCAGCTGCCACACGGGTCGGATGTTCTCCTTCTTAAAAGGCTTCTTGCAGAGCGGACAGACAGGGCGGCCTACTGAGGCTGGGCGGATGTCGGTGGTACAGCTGCGGCAGAAGACGTGGCCACAGTCTATGGTCACGGGGTCCCGCAGGTAATCGAGGCAGATGGAACAAGTCACCTCCTCTTCCAGGGTCCGCAGAGGGGCCGACGTGGCCATGGTGTCCTTAGCTCAGAGGGGTCTCTGCTCACTGGCAGTGGCTTCTCCTCCTTGGAGACCAGACATGGAGTCAAGAGCAGGCACGGCAGAGGTGGGAGCCCGGCACAGGGCTGCCAGCTCCAGCCATCAATCAGTCAATCAATAGACACTCATCAGCTCCTACAAGGCTCACACAATATCAGAGCAAAAGGACTTTACCAATCATCTAGTCCAAATCCCTCATTTTACAGATGAGGAAACTGAGGCCCAGAGTGGATAGCTTTGTAGAGTGGAGAGCAGGGCAGCCACTAGCCCCTGCTGCGCTGTTGGGAAAGCACTCCTGCCTCAAGGCACTTTCCTTCCATCTGTTGGGAAATCGCTCTAACGTACCAATTATGACAGAACAAGACACCTGATAACTATCTGCTGGAAAACTGTCATAACAAATACACAAATCTACAATGTCTACTATGTACACGGTGCTCCCTCGGTTGTGCAGTACACAAGCTGCACAACTATTCATGGGGGCACTGAAGAGACTCCACTGTTGGCTCCTCTAGGTGTCAGGTTTCAAGAACTAAGAGCACTGAGGTTCTTTACCAAGACTCAGAAGGCATCAAGAAGCTGAGTTCTGGTGTCCCCCTTTATAGGTGTTTCCCTGGGCTGTGCCATGGTTTAGGCGTGGTTCCCTTCCCCTAGAAAGCTGGTCTCTACCCAGACTCAGCCTGCCAGCAGAGAGTGGCCTGGGCACACTGGATTTGTTCTCAGCTGTGACTCCCTGGTGTAGCTGGCCTGGCTGCTCTGTTGCTAACAACGGGGGACTGTCCTAGCTGAACTCACACACGAAACCATATGGGAGGAATCCTCAGGTGGCTGTGACTGTGATACTGGTGAGGGCCTGGCCCTTGGAGGGAGCACAGCAGTCGAGCAGAGAGGACTTCGGTCCTGTGTACCCTTGCAACCTTGACCCACTTCCTATCTGGGGTTAGGAGCCTCAGCACACCTGATCCAACAGCTGCCTCCTGTCCCTGACTCTGTGTGACAATAGAGAATTCATTTAAGTATTCTGAGCCTCAGTTTATCCATTCATAAAATGGGGATAGTGATACTTACCTTAAAGGGTTTCTAAGGGGGTTGAGTGAAAGAACTATGTTGAAAGTACTAAGCACGAGGGTGGTACACAGAGCGACATCTAGGAGAGAACCCAGAACCCTCAGTTCCCAATTCCAGCGAGTGTTCAAAGCACAGAGTGCAAGAGCAGAAATTTAACGTGGCAGGGAGAGAGGAAGTGTGGAAGAACCAGCCACAGTGACACATGCGCCGCAGAGTCAAAGTAAAGATCGTCTCAGGGTGGGGATTGGGGAATCTGCTCTGCCATAGATCCAGGGAAGGCACATGCAGTGGCCAATGGGAGGAGAGCCAGCAGACGGCGGCGCACAGGTAACCGTGAGGCCGGCACGAAGCAGCTGGAGCCACAGGCTAATCAGTGCTGTTATTATGTGCAGTGAAAGTCCATTCCAACAGAGGTCAGTGGCCTTCGGGTTCTTTCACTGTACTGACATGAATGAGCTCGAAATAAACCCCCAGGCTCTAAGACCCAAAGAGAAAAACAAAGCAGGAATATAAGGTCTACTCCTTGAGGATCCAATGCAATAATATACAGAAAGTGCTTTATAAAGTGAAAGTACTGTATAAATGTAAGGGATTATTACATGGCTGACAGTAAATCCCAACTGGAAGCTGCAATGAAATTAGAGACGTGTGACTTTAAGAGATGCAATGAGAGTGATAAAGCATGTACGCACAAAGCTCAGATGGAGGGATTAAAGAATTTAACTGGTAAATGAAGGCAATAAAGTTTTAGAATGTTAGTAAGGCTAGTAAAAATCCTAGGAATTCCCTGGTCCAGCTTCCTGGTTGACTGCTGAGGAAAAAAGCCTGACCCAGCATTTCAGCTGTAACACACTGCAAAGGGTTAGCAAGGAGGAAAGGGGCACCACGCTGGGGAGTCCTCGGGGCTTTGACTAATTGAATTTAAACTAAATTCCCGACCCCAAAGATAACACATGCTATCCCCCAACGACAAGACTAAAGAGAAATAACCAAATGCAAACTGGACCCTGGTTTTTAAAAAAAAGCTATAAAAACAGTTCTGGAAAATTAGAGGAAATTTGACAAAAGACTAAGTATTAGATCATACGAAGAAATTATCATTAATTTTTGAATGGTATTTATTGAGGTTATGTATGAGAATGTCCACATTGTTAGGCAATGCAATGCATGCTGCAGTCCTCAGGCCTGCACGACTACGACCTACTTTTAAATGGTTCAACAAAACAAAATAAAAAGTTAAAAAATTTTCTGAGGAGAGGGGCTATAGTCTTCTATCATTCTTAAAAGAATTCATACAAGAGTCTACCAAAGATGTTAAAAACCGCTAATAGATTACGGTGATGATACCGTGCAGAAGCTCAGTACGCATGTGCTGAACAAATGAATGGATGCAGAGGGGCTGAAGGCGGTGCTCATTGTACAGAACCATGTGGTTGAGAGTTGGACGTTATCAGACAAACGAAACACAGTACACGTCTATGTTTAATCCTATCGCTTGGTTATCCAGACTCCATCTTGAACATACAGCACATATTGAAAGATGCTTACTGTGGCAGCGCTGAAGACACACGAGACCCGGGGTGTCAATCCACGGGGTGAACAATCCAGGTTCAAGTTTGTGCTCTGTAACCCGACAGCCAGGTGACTAACAACTTCTTGGCGACAGTATTTACTTAGGACCCACCCCATCTGCCGTTGACACATCTTATGTTACTCAATGCTCAGGTACTCTTCTGAGGAAACTGAGGCTCAGCGAGGGTAAGCACCTTGCCCAAGGGCACACGGCTAGGAAGCAGTGTGTGGTGCATGTGCCTCCGCCTAATCCATTACACTCTCTTCCCACCAGGCAAACTGTAAACGGGGTCTAATACCAGCTCCTTTGTCAGGAAGCTCAGATGAGGTCATCCGCACGGAAGGGCTTTGTAATGGGGAGTGCTGACAAAAGTAAAGGGGCACTATTACTGCTGATGCTGACCGAAAGCATTCTAGCCTTAGATACGGCAGGAAACGAGGTTCGAGTATGAGACTCGGGCAGACCAGAGTAACTGCCCACCACCACACACCCAGTCCTTTCAGATCCTACGTGAAAATAACCCACTCCAAAACTTCTTCCCCAACGAACCCACTCCCCCGTGATTCTGCCCTTTCTATCATTTATGCCTTCAGCATTTTCTCTCTCAATCTCTCAACAGGTTTCCACAATAAGGGGCAAAACTATTATTCTCTTCTCCATTCCTGGCTCTTGGACAGACAGAACAATAGAAAGCCAGAGTCAGAAAAAACCCTAGAGTTGACACGGTCCACCCAACTCCCTTTCCCCAAATGAGAATTTGGAAACCTGAGGAAGTCATGTCATGAATTACCTTATACCAGAAGTCCCACATCCCCGCTCCAGGGCAGGCAGGTCTTCTGCCCCTTCAATAAGCCCAAAGCTGACTGGGATTCTGCAGAATCAGGCAGAACTGGAGACCCTCCCTACCTTTCTGAGGTCCCCTTTCCAGCAATCCACCCTTCCCATACAACTCTCTGGATCTCAGAAATACCTACTCTGCATATGTCAATAGACCGGCCAGGTGACACCACGTAATTTCCGGAAGTTCCCGCAGCACACTGCGGGATGTGGACGCCATGCACAATTCCTGGCTGCGAGAATCACTGTGAGCTGCAAAAACCAACTGAGGGAAGCGTTGCTGTCAATGTCCACACCCTGTGGGCAGACACTTGCAATCCCCACCCCTACTCCTGCCCTGGGCCAATTCTAGAGGGAAAGGGTCAGAACTCTGGCCCTCTGCTTCTTAACTTCTGCCCTAGCAGCTGCTAAACTCTCCCTCTCTTTCTGTGGCTTCCGCTGCCCCACACCCTCCTCCTGCCTCCTGTTGCCTTGGGCTCCTAGACTCCACAGAAAGGGACCGTAGAAGACACTAAATCCTACCTGTGGACTCCACGGCCCAGACAAGTGAGAGGAGGGGCCTGGATTTGCACCCTGGCATCCAGGCTGCTTCTCAAGCCCACACTTGGGGCTCTGTACCCTTCGAGAACCCCATTTAAGGGCTCTTAGGGCCCCAGAGTAACCCCCATTTCTTAATCTGAAAAAAGCAAATTCTCCTAGAAGTAAACTTCTGTAACACCTCTTACAAACCTGGACAGGACAGAATTCAGGGCAAAAAGTAAGTGATCTGGATCTGGTAACTAGAAGAGTGGCCGCACCCCTGCTGATGATGCCAAAGGCCTGGACTCCCCAGATTTTACAAGCCTGGTTGTGGCTGTGGCTGGGCACCAGGCAGTCTCAGGAGATGCCAGTCTGTGGACAGCGCATTCCTGGGGTCACAGGCGGGTTACTTTTCCCCACAGGGCGAGTGTCAATGCTGCTCTGAAGCACAGTGCAGGCCATGCAAACCACTGGGGCCAGGCCAAGACATGGTCTCAACAGTGGCAATCCCCACAGGGCTCAGAGAGGGGCACGGCGGCAGCAGCTAAGTAGGAGGTGGATAGGACAAGGTTTTAAAGTGCCACTGAGGGTTTTAAGTAGCAGGATGTTATAATTCATTCAACAGTTAACAGATTCTGTCATGCGCCACATAACAACATTTTGGTCAACAATGGACAACATGTATGACGGTGGTCCCATAAGATTAGTACCATATAGCCTATATGTGTAGTAGGCCAAACCATCTAGGTTTGTGTAAGCACACTCTATGATGTTTGAACAATGACAAAATTGCCTAATGATACATTTCTCAGAACGTATCCCCGTTGTTAAGCAACACGTGACTTTATTTATTGAGTATCTACCATGTGCCAGTCACTGAGGATACAGCAGGGAACAAAAATAGGAAAGTCTCTGTCCTCCCAGAGCTAACACCTAGTGACATAACTGAGTAATCCTTTGGAAGCTGAAATCAGACCTAATTCTGGGGCTAACACAACTCTCAAGGGTTCCCTGATGTACTTAAGCCTCCTCTCTCCATGGCTTAGTGCTCCAGCCACTGTGGCCTCCTTTAGTCCCTCAAACACATGCTGCCACGTGTTAAACCCCAATGTGCTTGCGTGACCGCCCTGGTTAAAACCCCTCGGTGCTCCAGGAGGAAAGTCCAAACTCCTTCCCATGCTCTGAGGCCCCAGATAATCCAGGCCTGGCCCTTGTCTCCCGGCGCATATCCTGCCACTCCCAGTTTAAACCTGACCTCACAGTCAAACCAAACCCTCTCCAAGCCTCAAAACAGCCATGCTCTTTCCTGCCTGAGCCCTTCGAAAATGCTATTCCCCCTGCACAGAACACCATTCCTTTCCGCTTAGCAAACTCCTTTTCCAGCCTGAAGTCCCAAATGAAAGCCACCTCCTCTGGCAAGTCTCTCCTGACCTGGAGACTGAGTCCACACGTTCTCTCCCTCGCACAGCCCCCCCACACTATACCGTGTACTTCTCTGCCATCCTAGATCCTGACTTATTAGTATAATCACTTGTTTGGTATCAGCTTTTCCCAACAAACAAGGGCAGAGAATGTGGCTGCCTTATCCTCAGAATCTAGCACAGTGCCTGGCACAGAGGAAACAATAAAACCTGGCTGAGGAAGTGAAGAAGGCACAGGCAGAGCATCTGATGCCCACAAACTGCTTCCTGAGTGTCTGCTGCACTCATGCAGCACTCTCAGCCCTTGTCCTTTCTCTCCGGCAGGATGCTCAAATACTAGAGAGACGCAGTTCTTCACATCCTGCAGCAGCCAGAACAGCGGGCTGCACATCACCAGCACAGCGCCAGTCACGGTACCCAAGGTTTGGCTGCAGGTACAGAAACCAGAAGAGAAGAAAAAGCTGCATCCGAGGAAATGGCTGTTGTGGAATAAATTACAATGCTGATAATCGCTCCTTCTCTCTTCTTTAGTTTTACACCTAGGTATGCATCCATAAATGATACAGTTTATTTTTCCCGGCTTTGAGCTGCAGAGGAATGGAATCACATTGCATTTTGCAGGGGAGGCCTATCAACATCATGTTTGTGAGGTTCATTCATGTGCTTGTGAGCTGATTATGTTCATTTCATTGCCTTATGGCTATATAATTCTGCTTGTGATATAGTCTACTTCTGACGGCCATCTGGGTTGCTTCCAGTTTGGGACAATAACAAACACTGCCCTGTGAACATCTCTGCACAGGTGTCCTAGTACACATGGGCAAGTAGATGCATCCACAACTGGACTAGATCAAGCCAAATTGTTTCCAAAGTGACTGTACCAATGTATATTCCCACCAGCAGGCTGTGAGCACTCATGTTGGTCCACAGCCTCGTCAACACCTAGTATTGTCGGCTGATAAATTTTTGCCAGTCTGGTGGATGGGAAATAGAATCCCATTGTGTGTATGTGCGTGTTTAATGCTTAAAAAAAAATAGAAAGACAAAGAAACAGGGTAAGAGAGGCCCAGTAACAGGGCAAGGAATCCCACAGCAGCAGATCAAATACTGTGCTCCTTGGTCCACTAGTAGGCACTGTGAATGTTTATCTTTTGCGGGGAGGAATCCTTTCAGCTTCCAGTCTTCCCTCTTTTGCTAATTTTACCCAATTCCTGTCTGGGAATCATGAGCTTAGGGCGGAGCTCTCTCTCAGCTCAAGGGTAGAGCAAGAGAATAATTCTTAAGGCACCCCCTGGCCACAGTGCTCGTTCAAGGGTGAGAACATGATTCAGTCACAGGGAGTCACAAGGAGACCTAGCTGAGACAAGGGCAAAAAAAAAAGATTCTTGTGGTTTCTCAAGAACTTGCAAGAAGTGAGGTCATACGGTTTGGAGTTGCCAGAGCAATTCTCCTAACCAGAGGGTTAGCCTGTTTGAGAATGAAGCCAAGCCAGAGAGGAAGTGAAAGAAATCAGGTCCTGATGGCATCTTGTGAAACCCTGTATCAAGCTGTGCCTGAAGCTAGATCTACCCTTGAACTTTTCTGTCATATCAGCCAATAAATGCCGGCTTTGCCCAGCCAGCTTGGACTTGTCTGTCATCCGCAAAAAGAAGAAGATAAAAAAAGAACCCCTGACTAATACAGCAAAGGAAATAAAAGTTACCAGGGTGAACTATACAAAGAGCTTGTGCAGAAAAATCAACCTAGTTATCTAGACAAAGGTCTTGTGACAAAGGTAGACACCAAGTGGCAGTTCTCTCTCTGGTCCCCACAGGTAGAATACAACCTGCCAGGACATGCCAGATCTCAGCCGTCACAGCCCCTTTCCACAGCTCCTAGAAACTCTGAGCGAGGAAACACAGGCAGAATCTTCCTTCACCCCAGCTCTTATTCTAACCAAAGCCCGGGTTAAGACTAAAACCTCGATTTTCATCCAGCCTCAGCTACTCTCTGTGCAGTCCAGGGCCAGATTCTTGACCTTTCTGGGTCTCAATATCACCATGAAGAAAGAGGGGTGGGGGGGAATATCTAGGCCATCCACAAGACAAACTGAAATAAAGGTTTAGCAAACACACCAGCACGTTTAATGTGCAACACAGTCATTGCTGTTATCAAGAGCAACTGCAAAACAAACAGAGCCAAAATCTTCGGGTCAGGCATCGCAGTTTTATTGTGCTGATTTTTGACAATTTGGCTCCTGGGCAGGAAAAAGCCAGTTTATCAAATTTAGTTTTGCCAAGATCATAAGTGGAATCAGTGAACTCACCATCTATGGGTTAGTGAGATGGAGACATCTAACCATTCATTCCTGAAGGAAGGAGGGATCTAAGCCACCAGCTAGGGAGTTCCTATTTTTCATCAAATTTGAGACACTCACGTCATTGCATTTTAGCATCTCTGAAATGTGATCAACGGCATGTCAAAATTTAACTGACAAAATATTTTTTCTATGTGGAATATAAAGTAATTGATGGCATCTTAGATTTGGTAAAATGTGTAGCATACTTCCTAGAAAGTGCTGCCAGGGTCGTCTTTTTAACACACAGATCCCAACCTGTCACTCTCTGGCTTCGAAACTCCTGGGGTTAAAACCACACAGCAGGGCACACAGGCCCCCTACAATCTGGCCCCCACTTACCCATCCAGCCCCCATCCTGCCTCACCCTAATGCTGGATACACTGAAGCAGGAAGACAGCCCCTTCTTCAACGCCCCCACTCCCTACCCTTTGCCCTGGTGCACACTCCTTCCTCAGTCCCAACTCATCCTTGCAGGCTGGAGTCAGATCACTCACTCATCTCTGAGGTCCTCCCTGCATCCCTCCCACCTCCAAGCTGAATGAATCGCTCCGTCGGGTAGCACCTGCAGCACTGCATTTCTGTTATAGCTCAATCACACTGCTTCATAATTGACAATTTTACCTGTCTTTACCCCCCACCAGAGGGTGAACCCAAGGGTCATGCCTCACTGATCTTTTTATCTCCAGCATCTGGCACAAAGTAGGTGTTCTGTAAATGTCTGTGAACCTAAATGTTATCCCATGATTCCAGAGCCCCATTATCTTCTTCATTCTCCCTCTTTTCGCCATACTGCCCTTTCCACTTTAGTCTTGCCTCTGTAGAGGGTTCCAAGGGCTCCCCTCAAGATGTTCTTGACCACAAACTTTACCCAGATCTCCCCCACCTCCCTCCACACACATAGCTTTAGGGGGAAAGTCAACATTCCATTTCTACCAAGCTGGCAAGTTTTAATTCACCCTGGATGCCAGCCAAATTAAGCCTTTGTTTTCCAAATCCAATTTCTTCCCCTTCTCCATGTCTTTTCTATTCTGATCCTGGGGGGTCTAAGTCTGAAGTCACCCCAAGAAGCCTCAGTTCAGACCACGGGCTCTCTTCTGTGGCTGCTGTGTTCTGTAGGGGTCGGCCTGGTCTGAGTCCAGCCTGTCACTCCTTTTGGGAAAGTGACAAGTAAGAAGTCACCTCCTACTCCAGGACCTCAGTTTCCTGACTTCTTAACAAGGTGAGAATAACAATGTCTTGTCAAATTCACCAGGCTGTTTGAAGTTCAAGCAAGGTCACATAAGTAGAGGTGTTTTCAACAGCAAAATGCTCTATAAAAATACGTGCTAGGAAGGAGCTCAGGAGCCAACCTGAAAGAGCTCCCAACGGCTAAAGTAGCAACAACAGGAGCAACAAATTAAAGTGGTATCGGACTATAACCCAAATTATAAAGTAAATATCTGTGAGTCCATAGTGGTAAAAATAAATGATTGAATAAGGTAATAAATAAGGCAGAAGGGAGAGACAAATCTCCCACGCGGAAGAATTCCAAATAATATATGTACATACTTGCTCTTAAGGAGCGGATGGCATACTCCCCACTCCTTAAGTGCAGGCTGCACATGGTCTGACTACTGTCCAAAGAGTACAGTAAGGAAGGGGGTAAAAATAGGGGAACTTTACCGTTTCGGAGAAACCGTCAAACACTATCTCAGTCAGGTGATCAAGATCAACATCAAGTCAGAAATCACATTGCTACTATGTATCCTTGACATCATGGGATGAAAATGACAATCTACCTCTGTGGTCTTCCTCCCAAGGACCCATAAGCCCAGCCTTAGGACAAAAACAACAGATACATTCCAGCAGAGGGACATCCTCCAATATACATGACCAGTACTCATCAAAACTGTCAAGGTCATTGAAAACAACTAAAGTCTGAGAAACTGCCACAGCCAAGGGGGTCCTAGGAAGACGTGAGAACTAAATGTAATGTGGTAACCTGGATGCGATCAGGAAACAGAAAAGTACTTAGGTAAAAACTAAGGAAATCTGAATACACTATGGACTTTGGTCAATAATAATGTATCAATATTGGCTCATTAATTCTTAACAAATGTGCCATACACTTTTAACATAAGATTTAACATAAGATGTTAATAAAAGAGGAAAAGGTTTGGGGTATATGGGAACTCTTGTTTTAGCTTCATAATTTTTCTTTACATCTAAAACTGTTCTATAAAATAAAGTCCACTAGAAAATTGCAATTTGGGAACAAAAAAAAGCCTATTTTTCAAAAAGCTGATTCTTTGAAACTTGGGGGGAAACATTCCATGCATTATGACTGACTAACAGCTAGACAGGAGACTCAGGCATGGGCCCCGACATTGACATTTGTTGTATGCATGAACGAATGTCATTCTCCCATCTTTTGAAGCACACACAAATCGTCGTGGTGTCAAAATCCGAAAGGTACTGGAAATGTGTAAGTGTTTGCCTCCCATTTGCTCCACAAAGGCAAATTTACACACTCTTTTCTAAGGCCAAACAGGGAGAACACCAGCAGGGAAAATGCTAACGTGCTAATGGACTGGAAAAGGGAGCGAATGCACAGCTCCAGGTATAAGTGGCTAAACCGGTTTATTCTGACCAAGAAAAAAAGGAAATGAAAGAAAACCTGACTTTGCCCATGGAGCCGAATTGGCCATCTACTTGGCTCCAAGCAACCAGACCGTCATCCGGGCCCCGCTTACTTCTGGCTCAGGAGACAAGAATGGATCCGTGCGCCTGAGCTGGACAGGAGAAAGCGAGGAAGACCCAGGAGGAAGAGGCGAAGGGAGGGTCAAGCAAGCAGGAGGGATTAGGCCTGGAGGGAGGGCACAGCGAACTTCACCCGCCTCCCGAGCCCGCCCGGCGGCCCGGCCCCGTTCTGCTCTCGCGGCCCGGCGGCCTCGTTTGGTCGCCCGGACCCCGGGACGCGCGTGTGACTGCTGCTTTGCTGCATTTTTCATCGAACGCCCCCTACTCACCGGTCGCGAACTCTGGACCGCGAATCCGGGGCTGGGGTCGCTTCTTTCCCGGGGCGGTCAGTTCCGGGTCGCGATCCTCCGCGAGAACCCAGCGCTACAGCGCGTCCCCGCCGGGTAATCTCCGGGCTCTTCGGAGCCCCTCAGCGAGATTTCCCCCCAACCAGCGCCCGGATTGGCCCCTGCCGAACTCCGCCCCCCAATGGGAACCTTAGCCTCCGCCACGTCACTGATCACTGGGCAAATCCCCGGGCCGCTGCGGGGGGTGGGGCAGCAGGTCAAGAACAAGAAACCGAAATCAGGCAGAGCCGAGGCTGCACCGGAGCCGCAGCCTGAGTTTGGCGCGTTGTGCGAGCTTCTGGGTTACAGGGTGGAAGGCAGCCGAGTTCTGAGACCCTATGAGACCCCTTTGTAGGACTCTGGGATGCCAGCATGCCCTCCCCTCCTCCTGATTCCCCTTTCGGGCTGGATCAGGGTCGGAGGGCGAAGCAAACGGCGCCTGCCAGCTGCTCAACAATAAATAGGGCTCCCTGCCCCCACTGTGGCCCAAATTTGCTTCCTGGACGAGGCAGGCTCTTAGCAAGCAAATGTTCTCAGGGGGTTATTTGCAAAAATTAACTACCATTTCGGAAGCACCTACGATGAGTGAGGCGCTTTACATAAAATATCCTTAAACCAGGCCCCATTCGACAGAAGGGAAAATTGAGGTTCCAAGAGCTTAAGGGCCTGGGCCCGCTCAGTGGGGTTGTTTCCCTCCTCGGCGCTGATTCAGAAACCACAGAGCCCACAAAGGGGGCCGGGACTTGGTTTCTCAGGGTCCCCGGTGGGGAGGTTTCCTAGCGGCTCTCACCCGTCCCCGCCGCCCGTGGCCCCGGAAGCTGACGAAGCGTCCCCAGCTGCCCAACCTGCGCTAGCTTCCTGCTCTGTCTGCAGCCGCTGCACGCCGTCCGGGCCATCCCGTGTGCAGTCGCTGCTGAGTCCCAGGCACCATCGCAGGAAAATTCCGCTCCCCTCCTCCCCCCGCCCGGCTCCCCGAGCCAGCGGGGCGGTCGCACGGGGCTGGGGAGGGCGTTGGAGGTTCTCCCCGTCAGCCTGTTCCCTGCCCCTAAGAGGGGACAGGAGATCGAGGTGGGGGCACAGGTCGCCAGCCTAGGCGGGGGTAAAGGCATAGGTTGCAGCTGTTGGGTGGAATTCATTGACCGGTGAGCTCAGGGTCCTAAACCCTAAAACCTGCCCAGCCTTCACTCCTCCCCCCGCAGGGACTGGAGGAACTTGAGGTGAATACTCAGGGTTTAAGGAGGTGGGGGGTGGGGTATTCAGACAAATACACGCCTATTTGACATCCCCGTCCCCTACCCCATGCCTCACCGTCTTTTCTCCCTTTGTCCAGCGGTGTAACTCTTTAAGTCTCTATCCTCTGGGCGGGACGGGTGTGGGCTTCGCCTGTTGGCCACGGCTCTGGGGGGCCTGGCTTCTGGATGTAGTCTCAGCACATCCTAGACCCTCCAGCCATGTGCTCTTTTAGTTGGTGTTGTGGAAGAAGGGATGTTTAAACGCTCCGCAGATGATTTCCTGCTGCTACTGCTCTCTCCCTGTCCCTAGGAAGTACTTGCCCCACCCACAGACCATTCTGGGCATCCTCCAGCCACAGAGGTCCCTTTCCCCTTGCTTAAAATTCTCCCCTATCTTCCCAGCCAACTTAGACTGGAAGGCCTCTGCAGGGCCTGGGGGGCTGACGTGACTGCCCTGCTTGTCTGTCTGACCTCCCTCTTGCCACTTCTCCCTCAGTCCTTGCGCTTCAGCCCCTCTGCCCTAGCCCCTTGCATGGCTGGCCGCTTCTTGTCAGTTGTGTCTGTGCTCCATGGGCCTCTCAGAAAGGCCTTCCACCACTGCCCAGCCTAAATCAGTTCCCCATAATGCAGTGTTCGTTTCACTTTCTTCATGTGTTTGTCATCATTTGAAAGCATCTTGTTCATTTCTTTGCCAATGTATTTATTTTCCACCTCCCCACCCACCCATCCCACCAATGTAAGCCCCATGAGAGTGGAGACACACGTGTCTTCCACGTACATGGCTGTCACTCAGTAAACGAATGTTGAATGAATGAGGTCTGCTTGGGCGTTTCTGGAAGCTTTCTAAAACCTTATAGCACTGCTTGTCTGCAGTATGTTGTGCATTCCTGTCTTCCATCACACTATACCTTGGTTGATGCAGCTTCTCCAGTCCAAGTAAGAGTAATGGAAATGGTGACTCCAAGGCTTGCTTTTGGGGTCAGAGCAGTTTTTTTCTTTTTTGAAGATTAGCCCTGAGCTAACATCTGCTGCCAATCCTCCTCTTTTTTTTTCTTTTTTTGCTGAGGAAGACGGGCCCTAAGCTAACATCCATGCCCATCTTCCTCTACCTTATATGTGGGACGCCTACCACAGCATGGCTTGACAAGCAGTGTGTAGGTCTGCATCCAAACCCAAAAACCCCGGGCCACCAAAACAGACCATGTGAACTTAACCGCTGTGCCACCAGACAAGCCCGATGGGGACAGAGCAGTTTTGGAGCAGCACACAGTGGTAGCTGCCTGGTACTCAGACTCACGGGCCCTCAAGATTCTGAGAGCAGAGTCAAAGTTGCTTCCTCCAACTCTCCAGCCCCGTGCTGGAGCCCAGGGGCTGGCTGGGAGTTTGGCTTTGGAGTCCTGTCTCTGCGTCTCTACACAGGCTTGAATTCTCTTCTCTGCCACTTTCTGCGTGACTTTGAGAAGTTGCTCAGCCTCTATGTGCCACAGGTTCTTTCTCTGCAAAGCGGAAATGATAATTATATCTACTTCACAGAACTGTTGTGAGGATTGACAAATTGAAATGGCAAGCAATAGGATATATTGGAGTATATGAGGAAGCCATTTGGTATAAACCTAATTCGGCCTGACTTTGTTTTTCCAAAAGGGCCTGACTGTGGCCATTGAGCATGCATTGTATACCTGCTTAGACATTTTGAGATAAAGGTGCAACTTCCCTCCCCCTCCCAACGTTGGCATCTCCTTAAAGATTAAGCATCTTTCCTTAGGTTGGGAACTGATTGCAGCGCTCATCTGTGACCACCCAGCTCAAGGCAGCGGACCTGCCAGCCGGCTGTGTTCACCAACACAGCAGACCTATCTGCCGTTTCCATCAATCGCTGTGCCGACAGAGCAATCTTGTGACTATTGTGGGAGGGACATTTCAATCATATGTGAAACATCCTCTTTGAGGATATATGACCACCCTGTATACCCCCACTTCTTTGGAGTGCTCTGTTCCTTTGTGGAAAGACTCTCCCGGGTTATAATCCTCAGATTTAAGCTCAGAATAAACTCACCCAAATTTTCATTTATAGATTGCTTATGGATTATTTTCGTCGACAGGATTAAGTGAGTTAATACATGTAAAACCTTTGAAACAGCTAATGTGTTGACTAGACCAAAGGGGAGGAGAGAATTCCTTGCATTTGAAATGAGAATCTTAAATCAAGTGAGAAGAGTTGGTAGCTATGTTCCTGGAGCAGCTCTGGTTTAACCTAAGGAAGAAGTAACACTGTCCTCAAAAACTGACTTTGCATAGCACAAATTTATTGAGTTAAAATATGGCATTCAGAAATCTCAAGGTCTTAAGAATGTTCCAGAGCTTGGAAAGAGGCCTCCAAACAAAAATACTTAAAAATATGAAGCTCCTCTTGGTAAAGAGGCAAAGAATTTGTTTGAATCTTTCCTGTGAAGGATGCCTTGGAATCAGGGTCAGAATGAAGGGCTGTCTCTAAAGGAAAAGCTAAAATTTACATGGACTAAACTGAGTGTTAAGCCTATATTTCTGCTTTCTAGCAAAGGCTTAACTAATAAAAAAATAATTGTGTGCAACTAAGAACTGACTGCTTTTGTGCTAAGACCTTGCTGCAGGCTAGAAAATAACAGGCTTAGTTGTCCCTTTTAAAAGGAAAAAAGGGCATTTTGAATGCTAACAGCATTGACTGCTGGGTTTTGAACAGAAAGAAGGCCATAGGCTGAGCCAATTTCTTATATGACTTGGGTTGTCCTTTAAAATACTTTATATTCTAAATTTAGGGACTTTTATATAAATATCTTTTAGCTCAAAAGTTAGTAAAAATATATTGTATAGTAAACAGTGAGAAATTCAATTTTTAACTTTAAAATTAAGAATTTTATGTGGTGATGGTGCAGTTACCTCAGAATGTGAAATGGAATACCGTTGTGACGTATTTTAAAAAATCATTATGAAAATTTTCAAATCCACACAAAGGTACAGAAAACATCGTGAACCACTTGGCTTCAATGATTATCAACATGTTGTTAAGGTTCATCTATTCCTTCCCTCTGCTTTTTGTTTTAACTGGAGTATTTTAAAGCAAATCACAGACATATTTCACGGCACCTGTAGATACTTCCATGTGCTTTTCTAACCAACAGGGACTTTGTTTGCTTGTATGACCAAAATTCTATTATCACACCAAGCAAAATTATTCATATAATTATTCAATGTTTTCATAATATAATTTAGTACCCAGACCATATTCAAATTCTCTGATTTTCTCAGGGATGTCTTTTTTTTTTTTGAGGAAGATTAGCGCTAACTACTGCCAGTCCTCCTCCTTTTTGCTGAGGAAGCCTGGCCCTGAGCTAACATCCGTGCCCATCTTCCTCTATTTTTTTTATACGTGGGAGGCCTACCACAGCATGGTGTGCCAAGCGGTGCCATGTCTGCACTTGGGATCCAAACTGGCGAACCCCAGGCTGCCGAGAAGTGGAACGTGCACACTTAACCGCTGCGCCACCGGCCGGCCCCTCAAAGATGTCTTTTTTTTTTTCCTTTTTCTCCCCAAAGCCCCCCGGTACATAGTTGTATATTCTTCGTTGTGGGTCCTTCTAGTTGTGGCATGTGGGATGCTGCCTCAGCGTGGTTTGATGAGCAGTGCCATGTCCGCGCCCAGGATTCGAACCAACGAAACACTGGGCCGCCTGCAGTGGAGCGCGCGAACTTAACCACTCGGCCATGGGGCCAGCCCCCTCAAAGATGTCTTTTTACAGTTGAGTTGTCTGAATCCAGATGCAAACAAGGTCCAAGGTCCAGCGTATTAAGAAAAAAAATCCAAACTTGGACATAGATAAAATGATGACTGTGTGTCCCTTCTGTGTGACACTGGAGCTTTTTCCAACAGGTCCACAAAAGAATTACCATGTTCTCTAGGTTAGCTTTGCTTTGACTTACAATTTTGCGGTATTTAGAGTACTATTTAAGGGTAGATGTTGACTTATAGAAAAGTGATATAGATGCAAATGATTCTCGGTCAATAACAATGTAAGTGAATTTTGTTCAGTAGAAATTAAAAGATGTACATCCAGTGCCCATATATATTCAGTCTTTTGCGTTTTCTTTGAACTAGTTCTTTTTTACTGGTCCCCTTGTTAACACATCTTTGATACCTGCTCACTTTGTTTTTGTACAGGACCGTGTTTTCAACTTTTTGAAAATTATCTTTTCACAATGCATTGCATTTTATTACTATGTCTCTTAATCCTTTTCTTATCTATAGCAACCCACCCTCCCTTTATTTTCATACTATTGATTTGTTGGAGAAACCAGTTCATTTATCCTGTAAAATGTTCTACATTCTGGATTTGTTTGTTTTTTTCTGTCAATATTGACTATAGTGGAGCCTTTTTTTTTTTTTTTTTGAGGAAGACTGGCCCTGAGCTAACATCTGTGCCCATCTTCCTTTACTTTATATGTGGGACGTCTACCACAGCATGGCTTGCCAAGTGGTGCCATGTCCGCACCCGGGATCCAAACTGGCGAGCCCCAGGCCAGGGAAGCGGAACGTGCAAACTTAACCGCTGCACCACTGGGCTGGCCCCTGGAGCCATTTTAAAATGGAGTCAGAGCTGCCTTTCCAGAGAAACTGCTTTGCCGTCTTGAACTTTGGACTGGGCCAAAATGGCAATTGTTTTACAAGCAATTGTCTGAGAAGTCAGCAGGAGAATGGACATCCTGATCACAAGGACTGAGGATTGTGGACTTTCTGAAGATAGAATCAATAGTCAGTCAATGTTTAGCCAAGACCGATAGCTCTCTGCCTCCAACTCCAGTTAAAACTCTTTGTAAACATCCTCCCTTCTTGGGAAAAGCCCCTGACTTTTACTCCCTAGCAGGGCACTATTTGGGTTTCTACTTAAATCTGTGCTCCCCAAATTGCAATTCTTTGAGCCCAAATAAACCCTTTGCCTCTTAAACTGGCTTCCTTTTTGGTAGGTTGACAATTAACTTGTTCCTCTAGCCCCTGTATTTCTTTTAAGTGGTAGTTAATCCAGAGGCTTTGTCAGATTTGGGTTCAAATTTTTAAGGCGAGAATATTTCACAGGTGGTGCTGTGGACTTACTGCCTCACATGAAGAGGTACATGATCTCTGTCCCATTTTTAGTGCTGGTAAGTTTGTTGGAAGGGTCGGGTATTGTCAGCCTGATCCCTTCATTCCCCTTTGTGTTGGTTATGGATTTATTGCTTTTCAGCTCCCAAAATGGACTTGACCCCTTTAAATATTTCTCTTCTGCCAGCATTCACTGAGCTTTGTCAGTAGAGGGCACTAGAGAGTCATTGCAAGAAAAAATGATTTTTTGCTTCCTGGTTCTGCAGAGCTTCTTGCCAGGCTCCTGCAGGGAGCGCCTGGCTTGTACAGCACGGGCTCCTGAAGCACCGGAAACTTCCCTAGCATCCAGCTTCTGCCGTGCACGGTGGTCAGCAACAAACAGCGGCCAGCAGCTTCCTAGGCACCTCCCTCAGGAGGTTTTATATTGGAGCATCCTTGGCTGGAAAGGGCTTTCTCTTGCACCCGAGAGGGTGGATTTCTGGAAAATTCCAGAGGGCAGGTTTCCAGCAAGTTCTGTTGTGGCAGAACCACCTTGACTTCCTTCCACCTGGTGAGCCACAGTCCTGTCTTCACTTAACAAGGCGAGATCCCATCCCCTCTGTTTTCTCAAAGACTATGCACCTGTAAATATTCCATCTCATACTTCAGCATTTTTTACCTTTTCACTAACTTATTCTCATGAGCATACAAACATAATATCTCCTGTTAAAAAAAAAAAACAAAACAAAACTCCTTGATACCTAAGATTTCCAAGGACTTTTGCTCAGCCAACACGTCAGCCCGTTTCTCTGCTCCCCGTAACGTGAAACTCTTTACTTGCCATCTCCATTTCCTTTCCTCCCTCTCTCTTACAAACTGTGAAATATATGTTCAGAAGAGTATATACAATCGTGTATATGTTTTAAAATATTAGTAATGAGATGATAAAGTAGTCTTTGGCATTCATCTGGCATTCTAAGAAATCAGACATTTCCAGTCTCTCTCGCTGTGTGCCCTTAACCAATACATCACTCCTTGTCTCCTGCAGAGGTAAGCATCATTCTGCATTTTTGTGATCATCATTCTTTAGCTTTTCTTTGTATTTTTTTTTTTTTAAAGATTGGGACCTGAGCTAACATCAGTTGCCAATCTTACACTTTTTTTCCCCTTCTTCTTCTTCTTCTTCTCAAAGTCCCGAGTAAGTAGTTGTATATTCTAGTTGTAGGTTCTTCTGGTTGTGGCATGTGGGATGCTGCCTCAGCGTGGCCTGATGAGTGGTACCATGTCCATGCCCAGGATCCGAACCAGTGAAAGAAACCCTGGGCCACCAAAGCAGAGTGTGCTTCCCTATTTTCACAGCACACCATACAACTACTTTAGATGGAATCTCTTTTTAACATTTTGCAGTAAGATCATTATTCAGGATTCCTTTGACCATGTTTTATGAAAAATGGTAAATACTATTCTATGATAAATGGTAAAAGGTGGCTGGAACTGAGGGGTTTCCCAGGACGCAGGACTTCTGGTGCTAAAACCAGGAGAGTCCTGGGCAAACCCAGACAAGCTGGCCACCCTGGATATGAGGACAGAGCCTGTGGCAAACTGCCCCGTTGGGGAGGGCAGCATGGGGCAGTGCTACCGTCTGAATGTCTGTGTCCCTCCAAAATTTGTATGTTGAAAACCTTCTGCCCAGGAGGTGGTGTCCGGAGGTGGGCCTTTGGGAGGTAATTCAGTCATGAGGGCAGAGCCCTCATGAATGGGATTAGGGCTCTTATTACAGAGGCTCCAGAGAGATCCCTCCCCTCCTCTTCCACCCTGGTCATGGATTTCCAGCTTCCAGAACTGTGAGAAATAAATTTCTGTTGTTTATCAGGCACCCAGTCTGTGCTATTTTGTTCTAGCGCCTGAATTAAGGCAGACAGGAAAAGGGGGTGGACAGTGAGGCTGGGTCCCTTTGTGGGAGAAGGTTCTTACGAATCATAAAAAGTGTGGTCACTCACCAAGTTCTGACCTACACCCTTTCCTTCCCAGAGAATGTCCTTCAGGTGCCCTCCCTGCTCTGGGAATCCCTCCCCATCCCCTCCATCCCCATCAGCGCGGGCAGAGCACACTGCAGCTTCCGTGCTCCTCTAGTAACAAGAACAGGCCTCTTTTAGCCGTGGATTCATTTCCTGTTGCTGCTGTAACAAATTACCACCAACTTAGCAGTTTAAACAATACAAATTTATCATCTCACAGCTGTGTAGGACCGAAGTCTGACGCAGGTCTCACTGCTAAAATCGAGGTGTCAGCAGGGCCGCGCCACTTTCTAGAGGCTCGCCACTTTCTAGAGGCTCGATGGGAGAGTCCGTTTCCTGCTCATTTGGGTCGTTGGGAGAATTCAGTTCCTTGCAGCTGTAGGACTGAGATTCCCGGTTTTTTGAAGGCTGTAAACTGAGGGTCGTTCCCAGCTCCTAGAGACTGCTGAATTCCTTGTCTCTTGGAATTGCAGTAAAATCATTCCTCTGTCTTCAACTACAGGTCACGCCCTTCTCAAGTCACATCTCTCTGAACCACTCTTCTCTGCCTCTTCCCTCGGCCCCTTCCACTTTTAAGGACTCACGTGATTAGATTGGACCCACCATGGCCTAATAATCTCCCTATTTTAAAGTCAGCTGATGAGCAGGCAACCATAATTCTCATGGCTCTGTAACGTATTATAGTTACAGGTTCTGGGGAGGGGCATTCTTTGGCCTGCTACAAGTTGTGTGGGATTTATTGAACTCCTACCATGTGCCAGGTGTTATCACAGGTACTGGGGATACAGTACTGAGCAAAACACAGCCCAGCCTTCATGGAGGTTGCGTCCTAGTGAAATCACATAAGCAATAACCACGAGTATGTCTCTGTATTTACTTTTAGTACCCTTTTTTACAGCTTTGCTGTATTTACAATTGATGTTGAATAAACAGCATATATTTAAAGTATACAATATGATGTGCATTGACATAGGTATACACCTGTGAAAACATCACCACAATTAAGACAGTGAATATATCCATCACCCCCAAAAGTTTCTTCCTATTCCTTGGTAATCCATCCCTCTTTCAACCCATCCTCAGACAAATACTAATCAGCTTTCCGTCATTGTAGATTGGTTTGCGTTTTCTAGAATTTTATATAATTAGACTCATAGTAGGGACTCCATATTTGTCTGGCTTCTTTCATTCAGCATAACCATTTTGTGATTCATCCATCGTTGAGCTTATCAGTAGTCCATTCCTTTTTACTGCTATAGAGTATTCTATTGTATGGATATACCATAATGTGTCTATCCATTCACATGTTAATGGAAATTTGAGTTGTTTCCAGTGTTGGCTACGCCTTGTTGGATTTAACAAGATATTGTAAGAAAGCATGAACACTGGCAAGAAGAGACCAGATTGCAAGCAGAGATTGAAGTGAATAGAATGAATCCAGATATGTGGGTCCTTATAAGGTTGGGAAATCCACCTGCTTTTGCACATCAAGTAGTAGGAGATAAGACTTTAGTTGCCTGTGGTGAGCAGAATAATGACCCCCCGCCCCAACAATGATGTCCACATTCTAATCCCCAGGACCTGTGAATGTGTTACCTTACATGGCAAAGGGGACTTGGCAGATGTGATTCAGGTTGAGGACTTGAGATGGGGAGATTATCCTGGTGGGCCCAATTTAATCACATGAATTCTTAAAGGCAGAGAATATTCCCAGCTGTGATCAGAGAGAGAGACGTGATGATGGGAGGAAGGGTCAAAGAGAAGTGATATTGCTGCCTTCAAAAATGTAGGAAAGGGCCATGAGTCAAGGGATGCAGGCAGCCTCTAGATGCTCAAAAAGGCAAGGAAATGGATTCTCCATGAAAACCTCCAGAAAGGAGCACAGCCCTGCTGACACCTGCATTGTACTTTAGTGAGACTGGTGTTGGACTCACGTACGGAACCATAATAATGACAAATTTGTGTTCTTTTAAGCCACTAAGTTTGTGATAACTTGTTAGGACAGCAATGGAGAACTCATACATTGTTCAAAGCCTTTCCCAAAGCCTTTTGTTAAGCCAAAGAAAGAGACAGGGGCCTGAGGAAAAGATTAGGTCAAGGGTGCTATCTTTCCGCCCAGGACTGCTACCATAAAGGTGAGAGAGAGGCACGGATCACTCAAGGACGTATAGAACTAGAACAGACCGAAGAACTAGACTGAGACAGGACTTTGGTTGTGGTTACTGACACATGAAGCAAATAGACAAGAAGCTCTGTGAGATTCTGAGGGGAATGTTTTGCCAAAGAAACCTTGAGCCTTATCTGAAAATGTCCGGGGCTGAGTCACAAAATAAACTGCTAGCCCCTAAACTTTAGGAACAGAAGGCAGCCTGCCAAACCTGTACAGAGCAGTCCTAAGAGATAGATACTCCTCAGTTCCTCTTATATTGGCCATGGTGGATAATGGAGAAGGAAGAACCTTCCAGAAAACAAAGTCAGGAGTCACACTGTGACAGACAAGGAATTTCTTCCCATTGGGAACACCAGGGACAGCCAGAGGGGCTAATCAAGGAACTCACTCCACTGGTAGGGTAAGGACTATTTAGGATTCCCACCCGTAAGATTTAATCATCATTATAGACCAATGACTGCTGTGTGTTTCCCTTTGCTTAATGGGGGTTTATGGCCACGATCCTGCACTTATTCCACCATTGTATATCATCTGTGTGTATCTGGAGGGGGGAGTAGATAATTTAGGCTTTATTATTTTATAGGTCACTGGTCCAAGAGGAACCATGTGTGGGTCCAATAGAGATACCTAGACGTTACTTCAAGAGCCTGGATTTTGAGCTGGAGGTCATAACTGAATGAGACTTAAATTAAATGTCCCTCTAAGGATGAGGTGAGTTTTTTTCTAAATGTGGAAAGAAGGGTATGTGTGAATGTTTGGTGACCAGAGGCAGACTGTGTAAAGGCTTCTAACTGTCTACCAGAATCCATTCTTCCTTCTTCCACATGAACAGAGCTGTAGCTGAGACATGGCTGCACACGGATCACATTTCCAGGCCCCTTAGCAGCTTGCAGCTAGATGTGACCATGTGATGAAGGTCTGGACAAAGGGATGTGAGTTGTGATAAGTGAAACATTCACCTCACAAGCTTGAGGCCTTGAACTTCAGTTCAACTTGACACCCCTCATCATTGACTGGGAGCAAACTGACCTTGGAAATGATGTGTTGTAGATGGCAGAACTTCCAGCAGCCTGGATCCCTGAGTGATCGCGTGGAGTACAACCACTTACCCTCTTGGTAAACAAATCCTGGACTGTGAAGTGAGAAGAAAATAAACTTTTTTGTTTGAGCCCTTTAATTTTGCTTACTATTTCAGTTTTGTTTTCTATCTTGATAAACTGAATAAATTATCAATAGGAAGAAATAAATGGTTTTCATATACCTTACAACATGTAGGGAAAAGATAGAATGTAAGAAAAAATACGATTTACAAAATAGCAACAAAAAGATAAAATACCCAGGAATGGATTTACTATAACATGTGTAATACTTACATGTAACAACTTTAAAATGCTTTTGAAAAACAAAAATTGTTCTTGAATAGATATACTAATCATCATAAAGTTAATCCCCCTGGCTAGTATATTAATTTAACTCAATAACAAATAAAGATATCACAGTCTTTCTTTTTCACTGGACAAGCTGATTCAAAGACTCATATGCAAAATAAGCAAAGAAGAGTAGCAAGGGACCCCAAACAAGAGGAGCTTGAGGGAAGCCAGCCTCACTAGACGTGAGAACATCGTAAAGCCACAATAATGAAACAATGTGACAGAGGCGCATAAACAGACAGATGAGTGAAAAAGAAGAGAAAGTCCACAAATAAGATCAAAAACATATAGTAATTTAGTGAATGATAACAACTAGATAGTAAATCACTGAGAAAGATGGATGAGTATTCAATAAATGATTTGGGAATAACCAGATACCTATACAGAAAATAATAATGAAAGTTGGAGCCCATAGCTCCCACTGTATACCATGATAAACTCCAATTGGGTCAACGTTTTTAACGTAAAAAGAGAAGGAAATATTCTTTTATAATCTTGGAATCGGGAAGCCTTTCTATGACTCAAAATCCTGAGAAGCCATAAAGGAGAAAATTAATAATAGAACTACATAAAAACAAAAAACAGTACTGAATGGCAAGGAATGTCATAAGAAAATAAAAATACAAATGACAAACTGTAAAAATATTTTTACTATATATCACAAAGAAATGATCTCTCTAATATATAAAAAGCACGTAAAAACTGAGAAGAGACTAATAAGCCAACAGAGAAAAGGATAAAGGAGTGCTACAGACAGGTCACACAGAAAAGCAAATAAAAACAGCTTTAACTGAAAAAATGCTCAACCTCATAATAAAGAAAGAGCAATAACCACACAGAGATTCCATCTCTCTCTCGTCAGATTGGCAAGAATCCAAAAGTTTCACATGGACTTTCTTGGTGAGGATGTGGAAAGAAAAGCACATTCGTTTATTGCTCATAGAAGTTCGACTATGACAAACCTTTTGGAGGACAATTAAGCAATGCTTGTCAAAATTGTAGGGTGTATGCCCTTAAACTCTGCAATCCCATTCCTTGGAATTCTTCCTACAGATATACTCACATAGATGCAAAAAAATATTATGTTCAAGTTTATTCACTGCAATTTGTTTTAACAAAAGATTGAAAACGATACATACATCCATCAATTTTGGATTGGCTAAATTTTTACACATACACACTGGAATACTATGCATTGAAAAACTAATCGCAATGCAGGAGTTCTCTGTGTACTTTTGGTAAGATCTCTAAGGTGTATTGTAAGTGAAAAGAACAAAGTGAAGAATGTTGCTTCACAGGCTACCTCTGTGTTAGAAAAGAGGAGGGAACCAGAGTCTATCTACATTTTCATAAACTGGAAGGTACACAAGAAACTAAAGAAGGTGGTTATGTGGTTGGGGATGAGGTGTAAGCTGGATGGATGGTGGACAGGATTGGGAGCAAGACCCTTCATTGTCTCTACTGTGGCAATGAGTGTTTCTTAAAGCCAAAGGATAAACAGAGGAATGGTGTGGGTATAAAGTGAAGCTGCATTCTGTCATATACAACTGTCCCGGCACGGTAACGTTTTGTGCTGAGTAGCAGCAGCTGAATGCAAAGTACCAAACGCAATCACTCAGAGCCCGCTGGGGAAGAATGCAACGCGGAGCGCGAGGCCTTTCACCCTCCTCCTCCCTCTTCACTCCGTTTGGACATATTCTCTGTCTTGAAGTGCTTACTAAGTAATCCCCCCAATCTTCAAGAACATTTTTGAGAACAATAAATTAAGATGCTGCTGCAGTCCACTCTGCACAAGGGCCACAACAACTTGTTGCTGAGGTCCCCTCGACAGTGCAGAAGAAAGTTTCATTAGGCTGCCCCGCAAGAGCTTTCTTAGGTGTCTTCTGCTGTAAGTGTCAGTGAGATGCGTTTGCAGTGACAGGAAACGATGATTTCAGTGCAGACCGCAGTTTGTGGCATAAGGTTGTGTTGGAGCTGTATAAGCTGCTTGTTAATGAAAGAAGGAAGGTAGCAAGACAGCAAAAAAACCAGAAGTCTTTTCTAAGCCAGTGCGGAAAGAAACAAGCACAAAACAACGAGCCTGAGCCGCCCATCGTTGGCATCTACGTTTAGTGCTAAACCTCGGCTGCTTGTCTTGACTTCCGATGGTGACGTCCCTCCTCCTTGTCTCCAAAAACACTTTCCTTACACTCTCAAGGTATCTTTACCTTTTTTTAAAAAAGATCCTAGTAAAGTCCCTCATTTCGTATTATAATCTTTATCGCCTAGGAGTTTAACAAGTCTTTTAAAACCTCTGCTAGTATTTTTATTTGGATTGTTATTATTTTGTTAGTGTACGGCTACAAAATGTGTAGATTCTGTGTTGTCTGCCCAGAACCTATTTTCCCCAAAAACCTTGTTACTTTTGTGGACACTTGGCAGCTTGGGAGGTTTTCTCCAGGAATGCATACATAGTATTAGGGTGGAAATATCTGGTACTTTTTAATACTGTTTGATTATAGAATGATGTGAATATCTTGCTATTCAAAACATTTTAAACAAAGAAAATTAGTAAGCCATAGCAAGATTAAAAAATAAGGTAAAAAAGTTACCTATACTCCCGCCACAGCAGGCCTCATAGCAGGACAGGAGCGCCTGGTTGGAGAGTGACAAGCTTCCCTCTGGTGAGAGGATCAGTCTTCCCTCCGGCACAGGAGGAGGCCGGTAGCTGCTGAGGCTGTCCTGCTCGATGGACAGGAAGGCGTTGAGTTCAAAAGCCCAGGGGCTGGCGGATGCTGGAAGAATCTCGTTGCCAGATACTTTAGTGGGGTTGGTCACAGCCACCCATAGCTCTGTGAGGCCTGAAGGAGGCGGAGCCCAAAGGCGGGGCTTGCTTTACAGCTGACTGGACACTTCCAAGTCTTCTTGTTCACAGGTCCCAGGTCCTGTTCAAGTTTTGTTGCTTGTCGGGGAATTTCATACAAAGTCATGGGATGTGCTGCCTCCAATGGCCAAAGAAATTAATCAGATATTGGCAAGAGGGTGGGGGCACTTTCTCTTGGAGGCTGTAAGGCTAACGGTTTGTCCTCACTAGGTTGTGGAATGTCTCTTTGGGCTCTGCTGGGTGGCTCCCAAGAAAGATATAGAGCCCTGGATTCAATCCTCACTCAAGGCACACCCAGCCTTAATGAGGTTGGCAACATGATCTGAACAGTTTCTTCACTGGGGGCTACTATCAGTATAATGCCAGTAGCTTACATTGTGCCAAGGTCTATTCAATCCGTTGATGCATATTGCAGAATACTTTAAACACTCCTGCAGAAGTATAGCAAAAATATATTGCATGACTTGCTAAATAAAGAAAAATGTTCCTGTTTGGAGGACTACAGAACGGAAGGTGTTAGCAACGTCCAAGGCTGCCTCCCAAGGCCAGTGGTGGCAGCAGTTTGTCCACCCACAGTAACGATACCAGGGTCTGCAGGAATAGTGGTAAACTGCCTCCGTAGTCCACAGTGAGATGCCAGGCACCAGCGACCTTTTCATTGGCTGGATGGGGTGGGGGCTGGGATGTGTAGCATCTCACCTGCTTTAATTACTGAATGAAAAGGATAATTTCCTTTTCACCTTCGGGATCACAAGTCTGTTTCAGTTGCACTACCTCCACCCGCCTTGGAAGCACAGACAGGCTCTCACAGCCAACAGGTATCTGAGGCTGTTGAGAGTACAGGCCGTGAACCTGGCCAACATCATCTGAAGCCACCAGCAGGGGTCACAATGACCTTGTCCAACCAGCAGGTAGGTATACATTTCAGGACTTATGTACCTCCAAATAATAATTATACAAGCTGATAAGGGGACAATCACCACAGTCCAAACAAAGGGGTCAAATGCCCTACAGTGTTGTGACTCTCTCTTGGCTCTCGCTAACACATGTACCAACTCTGAGGGGGCGATTCTTTTATGAAGGCCCTTCTCTGATCCTGGGACAGCAGATCATTGAGCTCCTGGGTCCAGCAATCACAGGAATGTTTTGAGACCTCACCCTTTTCCGACATATAAAGTGTAGTGTATGTGGACAATCTCCTGGAGGTGGTGGGGCACCAGGCCCAGCCTTAGTCCTTTTGTTTGAAAGAATTCTAATTAGGATGTAGGGAAACTTGAATTTTCAGAGGCAGGGCTGCAATTATTTCCCCAGAAATCCCATTTCACTACAGTTGGAGTTATAGTCCCTCAGCATTGTCCCCTAAGAGCTGCGCTGGGGATTCTGGGGGCTGTGGGACCTCAGAGGCTGGGCCTTGGGACACAGACCTAACAATCCCAGTCTCTGAGAAGGACCCCACCCCAGGGACTTCCTCAGTCCATTTTTCTAACTTTTCCTTCTAATAATTCCTCAAGCTCACAGAGCACTCTCTTTTCGAGCCCTCACATGTCCTTTCCCCATGGCTTCTGCAGGGCCTGTTCACTTTCACACAGGCCCGCCAGCCTCCTTCTATCTCCTCTGTAATTTCCATCTTGTCCATCTGTTCAGGACCCATTGCCACGTTTCCCTCTGTGAAGGGGCCTCTTCAGGGAATCCAGCCATTGGTCCTCCCCTTCATGTTCGCCCTTTCCTTATCTCCCAGAAAGGAACCTGTGTCACATTATGGGGCCTTTTATTGCACTCCTTCTCCTGAGTCGGGCATGATGATTCTGTTTCTGACAGGGCTTTCTCCTACCTGTCAGAGGAATAAAGTCAAAGCCCGGGACCTCTGGGGGACGACTGTTATTAAATCACCCAACATTCTAAGTCGAAGGCTCACATCGTCAGGGAGTCTCCTCAACAGCTTCTCATAATAAACAGTTGTTTCAGGGGCTGGCCTGGTGGCACAGTGGTTAAGTTCATGTACTCCACTTGGGCAGCCCGGGGTTCATTGGCCTTGATCCCGGCATGCACCTATGCACTGCTTATCAAGCCATGCTGTGGCAGGCGTCCCACATATAAAGTAGAGGAAAATGGGCACAGATGTTAGCTCAGGGCCAGGCTTCCTTGAAAAAACAAAAAAACAAAACCCAGTTGTTTCAGAGAGGCTGCGGCTCTGTGCGTGTATCTCAGGGAAATCTCCCCAGTGGGAGTAGGTATGCCCAATTCCCCCAAGTGCCCACTTTAGGAATGGGAACAGGATGCCTGACCCAGCGTTTTTACCAAGCTCACTTTTGATAAGGGTCATGAGTTCCCCCTATAACCCTCCATTCAGCTTCATTCAACAGCACCCATGTTGCTCCATCATGCAAAGGAATAATCCACGCTCTCCAGAAGCCGACAGGAGCAATTCCAGCTCCAGAGGGAACCTCGTTCTTATTCTGTGCACTGCTGTGTCTGCTCTTGCTGATGCCACCCTCAGCCCTTGTAGAGTGTACTGCACAAGAACTGGCTTTAGAACTAGAGATGATTGCCTCCACCTGTTGAAACAGAGGCTCAGAGGAGGCCTATCCCACTTTCCTCCCGGAGCAGCTAGCGTTACTCCTCCTCATTTTCCTTTCTTCTTCTTCTCCTTCTTGGAAGAAGACTTCCACCTAGAAAAAGGAGTCAGGGAATTGACTTCGGGCCCCTCGTCTGCCTCAGTTGCCCTTTCCCGGAGAAGCCACCTCACTAGTGCTTTCGTGGTCTTTAGACTCATTCCCACAACCACCAGTCACTGACCATCCAACAAGGCCAAACAAACATCCACTGCCTTCAGGGAGATGTCTTCCACTCTAAGGGGGGCCTGGTCAACCTTTTTCCCCACTTACAGAACGCCATGACACCCAATCTGGATGGCAACCATGGTGTGAGGTGTGGTGACTCACACTCCTGGTGACATACAATGTTACTTATATTAAGATTCACTGGTTGACAGTTACTTATAAGAGTAGGAGGCACAAAATGTAAAGGATGCACTAAGCCCCTTAGTTATTCCATAGAGACTAGGGTCAACGCCAGTAGGGCTGGAAATGCCATGAAGAGTCTTCCAGTAAAGGGAAAGTGCCCCGCAACAACTTCACATATTTACAAGCTGGCCCAAGGGAGGATTGGGAATAGTTAGTCATCTGTGTAGCAAAGAATGTAAGAAGAAACTTCCAGGCCAGGAAACAACATTTAGGGCCTCCCAGAGCCCTAAGGAGTTTACAAATCAAGGTAGTTGACACCAGCCAGAGGCCCTGCTCTCCTGCCATGAACCAGTTGAATATAGTTCAGTGTCAGACCATAAGGAAGGCCAAGGAGAGGAAGCCCTCATGACCATCCATCCAAGACCAATGGTTTATCTCTCCATACTTTCAGATCACTTAATTCTGGGTTCAAGAAGGGCAAGATGGCAGCTTAGTCCTAAATCTCCCCACTTACATTAGTCAAGATAGGCTAGCTATGGTAACAAGCATTGCAAACTTTCTGTGGTGTAATACTATAAAGATTAATTTCTCACTGAGCTCACAGGTCGATGCAGATCGGGTGGCTCTGGTTCATGCTAAAGGACACAGGCCCCTTGAATGCGTGGCTCTGCCCATACCTCAGGGCTGCAGAGTCCTCCACTGGCTCCTCTGCTTCTGTCCAGCTGATGACTGAAGGCAGAGGGCATGGAGAAGGCACACGTGCTCTTGATCACCTCCACTCAAGCTGACACACATCAGTTACACCTTGGGTAGATCTTGACTGAATGGCTTCACCTAACTGAAGGATAGGCTCAGAAATGTAGTCCTCACGAGTACCAAAAAGAAGAAACAGATTTGCTGAATAGAACCATCTCTGTCCAACCACCTCCCCCTCAGAAACCCTGTGGAGCTGTGCTGTTCAATAAGTAGCTACTAGCCACATGTGGCTATTTAATTTAAGTAAAGTTTAAAAATTCAGTTCCTCAGTTGCACTGTCCATATTTCAAGTGCTTAATTGCCACTCTTGGCCAGTAGCTACTATATTGGACAGTGTGGATAGAAGTTTCTATCATCACAGCAAAGATCTATACGATTGCACTGATACAGAGTGTATCAGATAGAATCTCAGAAAGGAACAGATGAAATATTCAAATAGAATAATCTTAGAAGAGTTCAATAAAAGGGAAATTTACTTAGATATGGGCAGCCTTTAGGATAATTTTAAGAGATAGTGCAGTACCTTGGGACTAGTTAGGCAATGGTTACTGTCCCTAGGCTTGAAGCAGTGATGCGAGGGAGCAGTTACTGGAACCTGGAGTAGAGGCTGTGTGGAGGGGGCCATCTGAAGGAGCTATCACCTTTGGTTGAAGTGTCAGTCAACATGTGGCCACCCTGCAAGCAGGGAGCTAAGAGAATAAATATCCTGATCTCACTCTCCTCCCTCCATCTGATGTCCTTCTGGAATGTCCCACTGGCTGGACACAACCAGACCCCAGTGGGCAAGGGAGTTCATTGAGTTAGTACTTACAGGTCAGTAGTTCAGGACACTGAGCAGGGCAGAGAAGGGTAGATAGTGGGTCTGGAGGGACAAATGGGAAAATTTCAGCAAAGTCCACCCTTTTTGTCCCTTAAAGGGTTGGGGTTGAGGGGAAGGTGTTGCTGTGGAAGAGGGGAAGCCCCATAATCACCTCCCCTCTGCTCTTCTTTTCCCTTTCTTCTGTGTTTGAGTTATACCACACCTGTAAGTATGGAAAAATGCCTAAACCTAAGCATAGCTACTGACCAATTACGGTGCTGACACCTGTGTAATTAACATCCAGGTGAAAATAGAGACCTCACTGCCCCAGCCAGGAGTCCCTGTGCCTCTGCACACACAGAACCCATCCCTCCCTGCACAGTGTCCACTAGGCTGACTGCTTCCTCTGCCCCTTTCCTTCCTGGTTCCTCCCCTTCCACTCCTCTTGGCCTCATCCCCCTAAGGTCACTGTTTCCTCTCTCTCCTCACTTCTTCAGGAGCTTCCCCATCTTCCTAGGCCATTACCGTGGGGATCTCTTCCTCTTAGTCCCCCTCTTTCACCACATCCTAGGGATGGAGAACCCAGAATTGATTCCCTGGAGGAGGAGAGTTCACCCTGGAAGCGGCAGCAGGAACAAGTGACCTGATCTCCAGGATTCAAGGTCTCATCCAGGAGACTGAGGGCACCCAGTATGTTTGTGGGGTCCACCCCAACCTGGAACTAGCCGGTACAGCCTGGAGATCTTGCTGCTACCTGAGGACAAAGTCCACGGTCATTCAGTGGGGAGGGAAACGTCTGTGTCAGCATGTATTTTGGGAAACAATTCAGACTGTGAACCTGACACTGGATGGGGGCGCCCCCTCGTGTGCACAGCCCTGTCCTGCTGCTGGGAGCCCAGGGAGACCCTCAGGAGGTCCTGGGGAAGAAGCCAAAGGGGAGCTCTGGTTTTCTGTCCTCAGCCCTGTGGCCTCACGGGGGCACCACCACTCTGCTCTCTCCTATTCCCACAGTCAGGACAGAGGATGGGCTGTGGTCTGAGTCAGGCAGAGGTGGCTGATCTGGAGGCTGGACATCACTGGGGGATGAAGATGCCTTCTGAGCAGCCCTGGGCTCAGGCTCGGGAGTGGGGCAGGGATTGGAGGAGAGGGGATCTCTGGAGCCCTGCCCTGCGTCTGAGGTTTCCATGTGTTCTCCCCACAACCACTCTCTCCAGCCCCTGGATGACAACACTCTGGAAAACTGAAAAGTAGATCATGTTTTTCTTCTACTCCCTATTCATTTTCCAAGGGCTACTTTAAAAAATAATCTCTTTTATTTTAGAATACGTAGTTTGAGATTTACAGAAAAGTCACAAAGTTAGTACAGAGTTCCTGTGTATCCCACACTCAGTTCCCCTGATATTAACATGTATATCACTATCATATATTTATCACAGCTAATGAAGCAAGAGTGATATTAAACTCCACACTTTATTTGGATCTCATTAGTTTTTCTTTTTTCTGTTCCAGGATCCCATCCATGATGCCACACTAAGTCCCAATCACGTCTCCTTCAGGCTCCTCTGGCTGTGACAGTTTCTCAGACTTTACTTGTTTGTGATGACCTTGACATTTTTGAGGAGTACCGCTCAGCTATACTGTAGACTGTCTCTCAATTTGTGTTTGGTTGACCGGGGCTCTGGGGTTTTTGGGAAGAAGCCCACAGAGGTGAAGTGCCATTCTCAACACAGCATATCAAGGGTATGTAATACCCACTCGATTGATCACTGATGACGTTAACCTTCACCACCTGGCTGAGGTCATGTTTCTCCCTGTGAAGTTTTTTTTCCCTCCCTTTCTATACAGTAGTCTTTAGAAGGAAGTCAGTCACTATATGTTGCCCACACTTAAGGGGTGTTCTGCTATAAACATTTGCATGCAGATTTTTGTGCAAATGTAGGTTTTGAAAGGAGTAGGTGAATACCCAGGAGAGTGATCAGGCTGCATGGTAAGTCGATGTTTCGCTCTATAAGAAACTGCTGAATACCTTTCATGGCGGCTGTGCTGCTTTGTGTCCCACCCACAGCAAATGAGGGCTCCTTCTGCTCCACATCCCGGTCAGCACTTGGTCACCAGTTTTTGGATTCAGGATGTTCTAATAGGTGTGTAATGGTTATCACTGTTGTTTTTATTTGCATTTCCCTAAGGACATATGATATTGAGCATCTTTTAATATGCTTGTTAGCCATTCATAGATCTTCTTTGGGAAGGTGTCTGTTCAGACTTTTGCTCATATTTAATTATTTGTTTTCTTATTGTTGAGTTCTAAGGGTTCTATATATATTTACAACAAGTCCCTTATCAGATATGTGATTTGCAAATATTTCCTCCCAGTCTGTCACCTGAGCCCTTTTACTGACATAACAGTATACATTAATGCATACATACATTTTTCTGGGAATAGAAATGAGAAATTGCTAACTGTGATGGTTTCTGGGTAGAAGACTTGGGTGAATAGGAGATGGGGAATGGATGAAGTGACATTTATTTTTGTATATTCTTGAGTATCATTTGAATTCTCTCGTATGTGCATGAATAATGTTTTCAAAAATAAATTACATTAAAACTCCTTAAACTTGCAAAACACTTGACAGGTCACCCTCAGACCAGGATTTCAGACTCCGATTCTGATCCTGTCCTCGAGGATCTCTTCACTCAACTATTTTGCCTTAGAATGTCCATTTCTGAGAAAGGTGGGCTAGATTACATGGACCAATCCTCCCACTGGAAATAGCTAAAAATGCTGTGTAAACTACGAAAAGCATCTTCTTAAGAGCATCAAAGAGCTGACAAGATACCAATAAATCACCACACCCCAAAAAGAAGGGAAGATCCTGCTTGGCGTCCACAGAGAACAGTGTCCTGAGAGATGGAGAAGGCTCTGTGAGCTCATTGCCCAGACTCGGAGCCCAGCACTTCCAGCTCTGAGCCCCGAGCTCTGGACTTTCCTACCCATCTGCTTCCCTTTTAAAATTTGAACAAAGCTTTTATATTCTGATCATAATGGATATGCATAACGTACAATACATCTGATATAATGTATACTCTATTGAAAAATTATAAAATGTTAAAAATTATAAGCGATAAAGTAATAATAACTATACTCCTCACACTTGGAGATATTCTGTTGCAGTTTCTCCTGGTCTATTATGCACCCTCCTGCTGCTGCCCCAGTGCTGGAACTCTCTCTCTAAGTTGATGAGCACAGAGCTCAGCGGTCCCCAACCCTGCTCTCTCCAGTTGCCATTTCCTGACACACTTCACTCTCACACCTCCTGAGGGAGTTATTTCTCTTTCTCCTCCCTCCTCAATCCCCTCCTCTCCCTCTCTGCTCCTCTCTCTCGGGTGATGAACTTATTTCTTTTTTCACTCAGAGAAAAGAAAGACTAGGTGAGAACTGCACCATCATCCCCCCACACCCCACATCTGTACCTTTATCCTCTGCCTTCACAGCAGTGATCATGGATGGTCCTGCTCCTGTCTGAGGCCACCTCTCAGCTTGGGCACAGGATCAGGTCCCCTCCCTCCCCTGCATCATCAATCTCCTGCTCTCTACTGGCTCATTCATTCCTGCATACAGACAGACTGTCATAGCTCCCATTTTAAAAGAAAGGAACTAAATAAATAAATCAACACAAAATCCTCCCATAAAAATCCAACACTCAATCCCATGTCTCCTTCCAGCCACTGCCCCGTTTCTAGGACACTCCTGGGAGGACAATTCCAGAGTCCATTCTCTCACCTACCAGGTTGTCTTTCTGTTTTTACTAAACATCCATTTGCACATAGTTTAAAAGGTTCAGTGCTTCCACAAGGCTTCTTAGGAAGACAGATGCCCAACGCCCCCCCACCAACCCCACCTTTTTCCTGAATCTCACAGACAACTTGTTTCAGTTCTTTTTGCTGATTCTCTGATTGTTACTTCTATGCCTTTAAACAGAATACTTCCAATACTCCTTCTTTGTTATTCAGTTTTATTCATCATCTTTAATAAACTGGCTTTTCTTTCACACACCCCCATCCACCCAATATAATTTTTACAATTTTGATAAGCTCAATGTGCAGTGTTTGCATTATCACCAGGTAAACATTAGTCACAACAGAGCATTTTGTAGACTATGATTACTTTTCCTGTCTTGAATCAACTTTTTATGTTCCCTAGAGTTAACAGATATCTTCTTTCTTCATTTGCTTAGTTTCTGTATTCATTACTAAATGATTCCACTACTCTCTCCAGAGTCTAAATGTCCATGAATATGTTCAAGCACATCTGACAATCCACCAACTTCCTCTTTGTGAAGACACCTGTCCCACAGCCCTCAGTCCTGCTCCACATGGACTGGTTCTCTGCACACTTGGTGCAGGGCTGACATCCCGGATCTCCTTCTCCTTTTGTCTCTCTCTTGTTCTAGCTCCCCTGTTGCCTGGATCTGACTTTTCTCCCTTTTTTGGTGTTCTCCATCATTGTTCCCCACATTGCCCAGCAGTAGTCTGAGGAAGGGAACATGGAAAGCAAAACATTGGAACCCTAAACATCTGAAATATGTTTAGCTTGCCCCAGCCCTTACTCACATCCTGACTTGGTATAGAACTCCGCATTGGAATACGTTTTCCTTGGAATCTGGAAGGCATTGCTGCAACATCTGCTAGCCTCCAGGTCTGTGATTGTCGCCTCTTAAAGTTTTCAAGGCCTTGTCTTTTCCATCTTCTCTCAGAAATTCCATTGTGTTTGTCATGGTGTGGGTCTGTTTTCATCTACTGTAGTGAGAACTTGGTTAGGATATTCAAAATGTAAATTTTTGTCTGTAAACTGAGAAATTTTCTTGACTTTTTCTTATCACTTCCTACTCTCCATTCCTTTCGAAACTGGTATTACTAACGTGTTGGAATCCCTTGACTGATGGATTAAGATTCTTCGAGGTCTTCTCTCCTGCTTGCCGTGACTTTCCCATCTGTACTACCTCATGGGAGTATGACTTTAATCTTCCAGTTCATCTATTCGATTATTCATTTCTATGATCATATTTTTAATTTCCAAGAGCTCTTTCTTGCTCTGTGACTATATATGATTTTATATAATTCTGTTCTTGTTTCATATACCATAGATCTTTTACATCTTTTAGATATTATTGATAGTAGCGGAAGGGAAACTGTTAGTTCTGGTTCTCTGCTTTCATGTCATCATGAACGTTTTCCTCACAGCACTTGCTCAGTAGTGATTTCATTTATCTTTGTCATTTCTGCCAAATGTCCATCTCGCTCAGGACAACGCCAGAGTCATATCACAAGGGTCTTCTTTTGCTCTTCACTGTATCTCTAGAGTCTAGCTGATCCTCATTCACTGGACGCCTTGAAATATACACTGGTTGATGGACTTTACTCTGTTTTGGGCAGTTAAGTCACACTGCACCTTGAATGCCCTCCTCAGCTCTGAGTCTAGCAGCCTATCACAGAATATTCTGGAATTCTGCAACAATTCACTTACATGAGGTGCACAGTCATATCCACCACCTGAGGGACGGGGAACCAATGGGAGATGAGTCAACAAGGCCTCTAAGAGAAAGTCCCTGGGTTCAACCTTGGCTCCATCACCTCCTAAACCTCTTGGAGTCTCCCTTTCCCTGTTCATACAAAGGGATCACATGTTGGGAGCCTCATGGGTTTGCTTTGGAGATTAAATTTGATCTTCTATGATATCATATGGCATTAATCCCTGAGACATATTAAGTGTTCTTCTAGTCATAGTTACCAAAGTTATAGTGATCGTAGCATTTAGATAAGTTCCGTTCTTTGCTTTTATAAACCATAATTCAAGAAACATCCTTGAATATATACTTTTAAGAATATTTATTATCTTCTTAGAATAAATTTCTAAAAGAGAAATTTCTATGTCAAAATGTAAGCACATTTAAATTGTTGAGACATTTTTCAAAAGCTCCCTTTAAGATTTTGCACCACTTTTCAACCCCATCAATCTTTATGACAGAGTATTCTCCCTCCCCTCTGGTTGACACTCTCATCACTACTTTTATCTTTGCCAAGCTGGTAGATTGTAATTTTTGTTCCCACTTCTTATTCTGCGTTCTCTTTTTCTTTTACATCCATTTATTACTAATATATTTGTCTGATATTGTCATTTCTTCATTTCCAATTTTTTTTCTAATATTCTTTATTTTTTGATTGAGCTGTAGTTATTTTAAAATACTGAATTTAGGAAGAAGAAAAAGCAGCCCCAGCATGAGGAACTGGTCTGACACTTACAGCGAGGCCTCAGTGTGGTCAGAAGCCAGCCTGATACTCACAGCTGGACCATGTTATTCTCCTGTTGGACACAGGTCATCTCACAGAACAACAACATTAGACAGGGACACTCTGAGAACATGTAAAAGTGAGACAAAATGAGACCACTACAGCACTTTGTGTAAGCACAGCCAAAAACAAGGCACTGTGCAACTCACAAAATACCAAACATCTCCCTGTGCTGGCTCATATGAGCAACTGCTGCTTCTTCCCAATCACAGCTTTATCCTTGCTCTAGTCGGCCCTGTCTACAGATAAGGTTTATTGAGATGCCCACTCATAGAATGGCCCCCACTTCCTGACAACACCCAACCTAGAGTGAGCCCCTGCTTCTATAGACCCTCCCCCAAATCACTCAATCAAAGCCCAAATCCTATATAGGTTCTAACTCCTTCACACTGAGATGCCCTCTGGTCCCTGATGGTGTGTGTTCTCCCTCACAGCAACAAATAATAAACACAACTTGTCTGCCCACAAATGTGCTCCTGGTGGTCTTTGGCTGAAGAACATTGGAGCATTTTATTACCCTTTGGTCTGTCAAAGTTTTTTATTTGTCGGGGCTGGCCCAGTGGCTGAGTGGTTAAGTTCGCACACTCCACTGCAGGCGGCCCAGTGTTTTGTTGGTTTGAATCCTGGGCGCAGACATGGCACTGCTCATCAAACCATGCTGAGGCAGCGTCCCACATGCCACAACTAGAAGGACCCACAACGAAGAATATACAACTATGTACTGGGGGACTTTGGGGAGAAAAAGGAAAAAAATAAAATCTTTAAAAAAAAATTTTTATTTGTCTTTGATTGCTGCAGGAGATCATAGCAGCTTTCTTGCTAGGCTTTAAGCCTAAGGAAAAATAAATTCCAAATGGGTGACTGGAGGTTATGTGATCTGCTGATTCTCATAATCATTATACCAGATTGCTTGTGCTTTGGACTCTCAGGCCGGAGGGGAATATGTATCCGGCAAGAAGGCAAGGGGCTTAGGAACACTGGGCCATTGCAGAAACAGAACGCTGGCTCCATACCTTGCTGATTGTCCTTAAACTACTCCCCAAGGGACTAACCTGGGATGGGCTCCAGTACCTTGCTGATTGTCCTTAAACTACTCCCCAAGGGACTAACCTGGGATGGGCTCCAGTACCTTGCTGATTGTCCTTAAACTACTCCCCAAGGGACTAACCTGGGATGGGCTCGTGTGCTTCAGGGGGATAAAGAATAGAACCTTTGGACTCTGGCCTGCAAGTCCCTGCAGGCATGAGTTTCTGCTATTGTAATTGCTTGTGATTCTTTGCCTGCAAATATATACATGGCAATCTGAGGGACATCACCTCAGTCCTTGGGGCTGATGGTCCCCTGTCCCATTGAATAATATAGATTGTGTTCTCTCTATTAATTCCGTCTGCCCCTTCAGTTGGCTGCCTAGCTGGTCTCGGCAGTATTTGATTATGGGCATGTGTTTGTATCTTGTGAGTGTGTGGTCGACATAGAGACTTTTACGTTTTTCTTTATGGTTTTTCATCTTCGGGTCATGCTTAGAGAATTATCTATTCCAAAACTTAATGTATATTTTCTTCTAGGAGAGTGGTCCAAGGGTGAAGGGAAATGGAACTGTCTGAACTTTGGGGGAAAGCATGGGAAGGAGCAATAGGTGAAGAATTCTAAGGTGGTGGCATTCTAAGGCTTACATCTTCTGCTCTATGATTTTACAAGTATGTACAGGGCCTGCAAGGTAGTTGATGTACGTTGTGTTCAATAAATGTTTTCTCTGGGGCTAAGTGAAAACTTATGTGCCTGCTTATTTACCAGGTTAATGAAAACACCACCAAGAGTCCCAATGTAATATACACAAGGATTAGCTCCAGTGATGGGCATCTTTGAATACTTATGACCTTGATTTGATAAATCATATTTTCATTTATGTCTCTATGCTCTAGTTGTTAAAACACAAATTAACTCAACTTCTTGGGCTTGCTGTATTTTAAGGATATGTCTAAGACCCACATGGACAAATCCATGACCCCTACATGAAGATAATTTTAATATACATCAGCCCATGAGTCACATAGTATCTTTGTTGGGGGAGGAGACTGAAAACTAAGAACATTCTAGATACGCACTGTCCAATATGGCAGCTACTAGCCACATATGGTTATTTAAATTGAAAGTAAATAAAACTGAAAATTCAACTGCTCAGCAGAGTAGCCACATTTCAAGTGCTCAATAGCCACATGTTGCTTCTGACTTCCATATTAGACAGTGTAGATAGAGAACAATTCCCTCATCACAGAACATTCTATTGGACAGTACTGCTCTTCATACTTTGTGGGCCTCAAGTCAGATGAATGACACTCATGTAAAAGGAAAGGTCCAATATCATTTCTCCTAGAGATATGTCAGATTTCTGTCTGAGATATGAATACATCGTATGTTGGTATATAGCGAAACCAACATAGGTCATCAGTGGGTCTGGTGTCTTCAGGCATGAACTATTCCTAGTTCCAAAGGGAAACACCTGTCCCTCCACCTCACTTCCCAGACTGAGGACAGGTTCTGGCATCAAATTTCTAGGGGGTGAGTTTTCTTCTAGCAGAGACTGGGGACAATGCTCTAAGCTAAGCTTTGGGAGGCAGGGAGTCCAACTCAGGGAGAGGGATTCTGGGAAATGAAGGGGAGACAGAGGTGGAGACCCATTGGGAGACTCTCCCCGGTTTATTTAGAACAGCAGTTCTCCAAGTGTGCTCTGTGGAACATTTGCAGTCCCCGAGATCCTTTCATGGATCCATGAGTCAAAACTCTTCATATTATTACTAGACATCATTTGCCTTCTCACTATGTTGACATTTGTACTGAGGTAAAACTTAGTACGAATGGAGACCATGGTACCAAACTGCAACAGTAGTTACCTCCACCACCACTTAACTGCAGAAAAAGCAAAACACTTTCACTTTAAAATGCCCTGAAGCAGTAAAAATTATCTTTACCAAATCATTATCCTTAAATCTACATTTTAAAAACATCTTATATGATGATGTGGGAAGTACACATAAAGCTGGTCTACTTTCCAACATACTATGTCCCGAGGAGAATAATTTGTGTGAACTGAGATAGCCTCTTTTCTATCGAATACCAGTTTTACTTGAAAGAATGAATGACAGAAACTACGATTAGACTTGATTATTTGCCATACACTTTTTCAAAATGAACGTGAGCTTCTCCCTTCAACAAAATCCACTGACAGTACTTATTGCCTTGATAAAAAGGAAGCTCTCAAGAGAAAAACAGAATTTCGGAAAACTTGTGTCCAGCAAGTAAGCTTGACAGCTTCCCAGCACTGACAGACTTTCCCGTTGAGATCTGTGGTCACATTAACAAATGTGATATTTTGATAATTTGTAGCTAAATGTGTCAATAAGAGAAGATCTATATAACTAGTGAAACAATGTATTACTTTAAATCATACATTAGTACAAGAGCCATTCAATATACAAAATAGGTCTGTGGATTTTAATGTAACAGAATAGGAAACATTCAATGATACTGTTTCAGGTTCCACTTTGCAAATAAACATTGAGAAACTACTACTTGTGTAGTTTTATTTTAGTATCAGAGTGGAATATTCACAATTATCTGAAAAAGTTATTAAAAATACTACCGCTACATATTTGCGTGAGGCTGTACTTTTTTTCTTATACTTCAACCAAACTAACAGATTAAATGCAGAACAAATATGAAAATCCAGTGGTCTTCTCATGAGACAGACAGGAAAGAGACTTGCAAAAAGGTAGAATGTAAAAAGATCCACTCTTATTACCTTGTCTATTTTGGGAAATAGTTATGTTTCATAAAAACGTTTTTGTTAACTTACAAGGGCTTAAGAATGTTATTCTAAAGAAATTAATAAAAGTATTAAAAAAATTTTGGTTCTTAGTATGGTAAATACGGATAGATATAACCAAGATAAACAAAATTACCCTCGGGGCCCTCGCTAAGGTGTAAGACGGTATGGATATCCTGAAACCAAAGTGTTTGAGAATCGCAGACTCAAGCAGCCCCTGGGCCAGGACTCAGGGAGACGGTGTGACAAAGAGCCCTCGCTGCCGGAGGAGAGGGGTCAGGGCAAAGTCCCAGGTCCCCGGAAGTGGCTCTCAGGGTCACAGTCCCAAGGGCGGAGTCTGGGGCGGGGAAGCTCAGTGTTGGGGAGTCCCCGTCTCCTGAGTTTCACTTCTCCTTCTCACACGCTGCGTCAGCTCCTCCTGCCTGGAGACTCATGACGCGGCCTCAGTTCTCACTCCCATTGGGTGTGCGGTTTCTAGAGAAGCCAATCAGCGTCTCTGGGTTATACAGAGCGCACTGAGCCCAGAAGCTGAGAGCCTTCCCAGACCGCCAGGAAGCGGGTCGTGATGCCCGCAACTTTCCTCCTGCTGCTCTCGGGGACCCTGACCCTGACCGAGACCTGGGCAGGTGAGCGCGGGATCGGGAGGAAACCGTCTCTGCGGGGGGCGGAGCGAGGGGACTGCGCGGCGGGGACGCAGGACCCCCAGGGAAGGCGCGTCTCCACGGACCCAGCCCCAGACCCGCTCTCGCCGCATCCTGACCCCTCTCCTTCCCTCCCCAGTCTCCCGCCCTCTCCTCTCACCCACTGGGGTCTCCCGCGCTTCTCCGTCCGCCGCCCCTTTTCCGTCTCACGATCCCGCCGCCCCACCCCCTCCCGGCCCCATCACCCTCGGACCCGTGACCCGCGCCGGGAGGAGGGTCGGCCGGGTCTCAGCCCCTCCCCGCCCCCAGGCTCCCACTCCATGAGGTATTTCCTCACCGCCGTGTCCCGGCCCGGCCGCGGGGAGCCCCGCTTCATCTCCGTCGGCTACGTGGACGACACGCAGTTCGTGCGGTTCGACAGCGACGCCGCGAGTCCGAGGATGGAGCCGCGGGCGCCGTGGATGGAGCAGGAGGGGCCGGAGTATTGGGAGCGGAACACGCGGACCGCCAAGGACAACGCACAGGCTTTCCGAGTGAGCCTGAACAACCTGCGCGGCTACTACAACCAGAGCGAGGCCGGTGAGTGATGCGGGCCCGGGTCCAGGTCCCGACCCCCCATCCCCACGGACGGGCCGGGGTCTCCCCGAGTCTGCGGGTGCGAGATTCACCCCGAGGCTGCGGGACCCGCCCGGCCTCCGACCCGGGAAGAGCCGGCGGGGACTTCTTCGCGTTTCCATTTTCACTTTAGGTTTAATCGCTGGGGGGGCAGGGAGCGAGAAGGGGGCGGGGCCAAGTGGGCGGGGCTGACCTAGGGGCGGGGTCAGGGTCCCACACTCTCCAGAGGATGTATGGCTGCGACGTGGGGCCAGACGGGCGCCTCCTCCGCGGGTACAGTCAGTTCGCCTATGACGGCGCTGAGTACATCACCCTGAACGAGGACCTGCGCTCCTGGACCGCTGCGGACGCGGCGGCTCAGATCTCCAAACGAAAGAAGGAGGAGGCCGGTGATGCGGAGAATGACAGGGCCTACCTGGATGGGGAGTGCGTGGAGTGGCTCCTCAGATACCTGGAGAACGGGAAGAAGATGCTGCAGCGCGTGGGTACGAGGGGCCGCGGGGCCTCCCAATCTCCCCTCGGGCCGGGCAGGCTTCCCACAATGAGGGGAAAATGGGATGAGTGTCAGAATACCCTCTCTCAGAGAAGAAAGGAATCCACCCAGGTTTTCATGTTCTTACTAAAGACTTGCCCAGAGGGCCCGCCCTTCTCTAAGGGACAGTTAAGGAATCCAGTTTCTTAGGAATAGGAAGGGAGACCTTCCCTGGAATCGCCAGTCCTTGGTTCCCTTTGACTCTGGCAGCACCTTGTGAACCATGACTTTCTCTCTCAAGGCCTTGTTTTCGGCCTCAAAGATCTTTGCGACTTTGACTCCAGTTTTTCTGAGTCATTCAGCCTCCATCCATGTCAGGACCAGAAGTCTGTGTTCTCCTGTTTAGAGACCTGGAGTCTCCTACCGTGGACATTCACGCAGACTCTAGAACTTTCCAAGGGATAGGAGATTATCACAGATCCGCAAGTCCTGGCTGGTCCGTGGGTTTTGGTCTTCCTCTTTCCAAACCAATTGTCCTGTCCGTTCTCAGGATGGTCACATGAGTGCTGCTTTAGTGGCCCATGGAGGTAACTAAAAGTGTGAATTTTCTGACCCTTCTCCTCAGACCCCCCAAAGACACATGTGACCCACCACCCCATCTCTGACCATGAGGTCATCCTGAGGTGCTGGGCCCTGGGCTTCTACCCTGCGGAGATCACCCTGACCTGGCAGCGTGATGGGGAGGACCTGACCCAGGACACGGAGTTTGTGGAGACCAGGCCTGCAGGGGACGGGACCTTCCAGAAGTGGGCGGCTGTGGTGGTGCCTTCTGGAGAGGAGCAGAGCTACACGTGCCGTGTGCAGCACGAAGGGCTGCCTGAGCCCGTCACCCTGAGATGGGGTAAGGAGGGGGATGAGGGAGCGCCTATTCTTAGGGAAAATGAAGCCCTTTTGGAGACCTTGAACGTCAGGACTCAAGCCTGAGGTCAGAGCCCCTCAACCTCCCTTCTCTTTGCAGAGCCACCTTCTCAGCCCACGATCCCCTCGGTGGACCTCATTGCTGGCCTGGTTTTCCTTGGAGCTGTGGTCATTGTCGCTGTGGTGGCTGCAGCTGTGATCTGCAAGAGGAAGCGCTCAGGTAGAGAAAGCAGTGGGGATTGGAGTGTTCTTGTCCCCCTGGGGGGTTTCAAGCCCCAGGTGGAACTTGCCCTGTGTTGTTCATGGGGAGTCCCCTCCACACACATGTGCTCGCCACTCTGGAGCTGATTGCTGACACTGTTATTAAAGCACCTGTGAAAGTGAAAGGCAGATTTCTTCACCTTGATAGTTTTGGTGCTGGAGACCTGATTCCAGCAGTCGAAGGTCAGAGGGGAAGGTCCTTGCTCAGGACTGGGCTCCGGTTGGTCCAGTCCCCACACATCTCCTTTCTTCATGTTTCTCAATCCTTCCCTGAGTCTTCAGTTACTGTTCTGGAAACTTCCCTGTAGTCCAGGACTAGGAGGTTCCTCTAGTATCTCATGATCCACTGTTCTCCCTGTTATCATCCCACAGGTGGAAAAGGAGGGAGCTACGCTTAGGCTGCAAGTAAGTTTGGGTTGGGGGTTGATTCCTGAGACCCTTGGGATAGTGTAGACGGGAGCCCATGAGGGAGCTCACTTACCTCATAGCTCCTCCTTTAGTCTCCTCTCCTGTGGGCTCTGACCAGGTCTTGTTTTTGTTCTACCCCAGGCAGTGACAGTGCCCAGGGCTCTGACGTGTCTCTCACGGATCCTAAAGGTGAGCCCCTGGAGGCCTGAAGTTAGGGAGGAGTTGGTCAGAGGGGACAGGATTGGGTTTGGGGATTCGTTGGGACATTTTGAGGATGTAGTGGGTTATTGAGAATATCAACGCTTGTGTGACTGACCTGAATTTGTTCATGGTTATTTTCTTTCCTAGTGTGAGCTGCCTTGTCGGGGACTGAGTGATGCGAGATTTGTTCACGCTCCCACTTTGTGACGTCAAGAACCTCTGACTGCTTTTTCTGCAGCTGGCATCTGAGTGTGTCTGCGTTCCTGTTAGCATAGTGAGGGGAGGTGGGGAGACTGGCACACTCCCCACCCACCACGACACCTTCCCCACTCTGACCTGTGTTTTTTGCCCTGATGACTTCCTTGTTCCAGCGGAGGTGGTGCTGGGCCGTCTCCATCCCTGTCTTAATTTCCTGTTGTACCGAGTAGTAATGATTTGCTTCCTTATTGAAAATGTGAGTCCAGATATGAATTTGTTTTTTCTAATTCTTGTCATAAGGGATTGTTGTGTTAATTAAAGGAGAAATTTCCTAAAGTTTGAGAGAGGAAATAAATGGAAGCATTGAGAACCTTCTAGAATCCATGTGTTTGTTGTGCTGAGTCTGTTGCAGGTGGAGACAGGAAAAGGCCGTGAGGAGCCAAGCGTGGACGGGGCCTGTGCCCAGTGGGTGCCCAGTGCATCGTGGGCTGTGATGTTGTCGTTCCTCAGCTGGGTCATCCTCACTGCTACTTTGTTGTAGTCCCTTCAGTAGAATCCTGTCCCACCAGGACCTGTGATCACAGGGACTCAGACATCACCTGGACGCTGTTGTGTCTTCAGGCTTCAGCACCGTGGGCAGCGAGGGCTTCATGTGGTTGGGTCAGCTCAGGCCTGGGTCTGGCCCTTCGGCCCCAGCATTGTGTGTGTTTAGATTTTGTTTCTTTGTGGAGACTTTGCTGTTGAGAGATGAATTTTCAGACTCATCCAACTCTTGCCCTCCTTCTAGGCTTGTTTCCTGGATTATTCTTCCCATCTTTTCTCCTTGTTTAAAGAAGCAGATTCTAGAATTAGCAGAAAGGAGGGATCCGATAGTTTCTCATCTGAGATAAATTCTGGTTGGGTTTCTGTCTTTTCTGCAGCCTGCGCCCCTCTCTCTGCCCTCAGCTCCAGTCATCCTAGTGCTGGCTCTGATCCAAACACATGGATTTATAAAGCAGAGACTACTGTAGATTCACAGTTGGTTGGAAAATAGGACCCATAAGCCTAGGATTCTTTTTTCTAAAAAGGGAAGTATAATTGTGTGTGTGAGTGTGCGGGAGAGCGGCTGTGGGAGGGAGGGAGGGGAGAGCCGCGCTTGTGAGAAAGGTACAGACGGCCTTGATCTCAGTGTGAGTGGACGTTGAGCTGTAGCTGCCACCAAACAGCATGTGGCCTGAGGCTACATTAATAAAGATACTGTCTCTAGAATAGCGAGGTGCTCTACACTGATATTCATTCAACTGATAATTGTTAATTTTGCATCCAGGAAACTTAAGTGAACTAAAAACAGGCAGAAATTGCCAGCCTTGGGGAGCATGTGTTCTCGTGGGGAGGGCAGACTGTATGCTGTAAGCATGGTGAGGAAGGCACGTGTTTATGTGAGAAGTTGTAAGTGCTTTGAGGAAGGTGACCCAGAGTATAAGTGTGTGGGGACAGGGAAGGTGGCTGTGTTACTAGGGTGGTCAGTGTGGACCTCACTGGGAAGGTGACCTTGAGTAAAGACTTGAAGGGCGTGATTTGTCCACAAGGATGTTTGAGAAAGTTCCTCGCAGGCAGGGGAACCTCAGTGCAAATGCGCTCGGGCAGAAGTGTGTCTGTGTGTCCTGGGAAGAGTGAGGAGGTGGGTGAGTCTGGATCAGGGAGCAATAGAGATGCCGTCCGAATTACACCCAAATCATGTAGACCTGGAGGAGATTGGAAGGTTTTGACTTTTCTGTAAGATGGGGAGTTAGAGGATGGTTTTGAACAGAAGATCGACCTGGTGTGACTTCTCTTGAGAAGCATCAGTGTGGTGCTGTGCAGAATCGAGAGGTGAAGGGAGAGCAACCACTAGAGAAAACTGTAGGAAACTGGTGCCGTGTCCCAGGCTAGAGATGCTAGTTGCTTTGTCTGGGGTGTGAGCAGGGAAAATAATAGGAAGTGACTGGATTCTGGATACATTCTGAATATGGCTTTACAGCATCTCCTAATGGATTAAATCTGGGTTATGAGAAAGAGGATCAAGGAGGACACCCCAAATTTCAGATGTGCAAGTGGAAAGATATGGAGTGCTTTCAGTGAAATTGGGGAAGACTTGCAGAAACACATTTGATGAAGCAGCATCATAGACATCCAGTTAGGAAAGGTTAAGCAGAGACGTCTGCAGGTGAGGTTAGTTCTAGCAATTGGATATGCGAGTCTAGAGTTTAGGAGAAGTGTCTGGGCTAGAAAAGTAACTTGGGAGTTGACGCTATATAAATGCTATTTAACGCCTTGAGAACGGATGAGGTCACCAAAGGTTTAGTGACTATAGAAGAGAAAGAAACAGGGACTGAACCCTGGACCCCAGTACTAAGGGATCTGCTCAGTCCACACACCCAGAGCAGACTGCACAGTTCTGACACCACATCTATGAGGCATGGAGCCTAGGGAGTTCCAGACTTTCGTGTGCACAGGAATCCCCTGGCCATCTCGTGAAGATCTAGACTGTCGGCAATAGAGGTGGGGTTCTGCATGTATAACCAGTTTGGTGCTGATGCTGCTGGTCTTCAGATCACACATTTAGTAGCAAGAACATGGACCAGGATTCCCACGTGGGAATCAGCCTCAGAAGTAGGAAGTGATTCTCGGGTGCTGTGCTCAATATTCTGAGATGGTGGGTCTGGGGAGAGGCCTGAGTATTCTGTAACAAGCCCACAAGCAATCCTGGGGCTCAGTCAGATTGGGAAGCATTGATGCCCATGACCAGAGAGCGTTCAGGGTAGGGAGGGGTGTTCAATACACAATGAAATGTTTTTTCTAGTGAAGAAAAAGGCAAGACATGTGATGACAGACATATGTTTTCTCTACCATGGGGTATGGCCAGGTGGAAGATTTGGGAATTGGTTATTAGCTCAGCAAAAGAAAGTCTCTGAGTTCCTAAGACAGTCCTTAAATGTCTTATCACCAAAAAAATAAAAATGACAAAAAGGTAATTATGTGACGTGATGCAGGTGTCAGCTTGCTCTATGGTGTTGATCATTTTGCAATGTAAGGATCAAATCAGCAGGTCATACACCTCTGACATCCACAATGTTCTATGTCAATTATATTCAGTAAGCTGGGGGGAAAAATCTCTGCATCCTTGCTCTCTCAAACTATTCCGTACACGGATTTCTCAGTCACTTCTTGAGAGCAACGGATTCCAAATTGTTCTAATTGAAACATAAATGCATATAGATAAATAGAGACAGAAAGTCTAGGGGATCGGGTCTCTCATAGGAATTGCTGCCACTGCTGCTGGGCACAGATGCCACTGCTCCTACTGCTGACTCTCCTGATGCTGGACACGGTCCTGTGGTGGACTGCTGTCTCTGCTGCTCCCGAGAACTGGATGACACTATTGCCGCTCACACCACCTTTGCCAAAGCATTCTGCAGTGTCCCAGCCCTTCTGTCACTACGTCCTGAATCAGAGTCCAGTATGTGGTCCTCTGCCTGGTGGAGCCTCATGCCATGTCCAGCTGCAAGAATGTTTGGGAAAGTGGGTTTCCCTCTCATGGAGGGAGATGGCGCCTGCCTCCTACCAAGACTCTTTAAGTGTGGAACTTTCCTAACGTGGGAAGAGGGTACAGGGTCTAAGGGTGGACGTTGGGGTAGGGGATGGAAAAAGAATGACAAATTTCAATTTTTGGAGCAGTGATCTGAGACCAGAACTTGATCTGGTACATTGTAGGCACTCAGGTTTGGTTGGATGAAGTAATGACTAATAAATGACATCTTTTAACTTATTCCGCTAACAATCTGTAATGGGGTCCTGCTTCCGTCTACTCCAGTTCATACTCTCAGATGAGTGGAGTGGCATTGTGAGATGATGAACTGATTACTCAGATAGACTTCTCTCTGCCTTTATCACCTGATAGGATTGAAACGAGCAAGTCTTCAAAGGATCAGTGTATACACTGACTCTTTATATTAACTTTTATATTTCTGTGTATATGCACATATTTTGGGGAGAGTATAACATTTATCAGTATTTGTGGGCCACCACAAAAGTCTAAAAACTATCCTAGTTCAGACACTGTGCTACTCAATCACTGGTCCATGAAGAGTTAATAATCAGACTTTTAGCAGATACAATGACTCGATCAAATGCTCATCTTTTCCTTGAAAATACCAGTCTGGGACAAGATAAGGCAGAGGTTTACTTGCTTACTCTCGCCTTCAATTTCTGTGCGTATCTTATTGAGGGCTGATAGCAAACACCTCACAGACCAGCACTGGCTCACAGACCACACTAAGTAGCATTGGTTTAGATGACTTGTATTCTAGAACCTACCCTGGCTCCAGAACAATAGCAGGAATGAAGAAATAGTTAATGGAGATTTCATTCTCACTAATGTGGTAGGCTAGGTTTTAAAGCTGTCTCTTTTACTAAAAATCGATAAAATATAAAAGGAATCTAAAACTATAGTAGAATAGTCAAGAGAATAGTTATTTGGACCAATTTATAAATGTGGACAAATAATCCAGAGAGAAAAGTTGTTTTTACCCTTATGGCATTTGCCCAATCTGGAAAAAACTTAGCTTTTGTTTTCTTGGGTTCATGAGCTGCAGTAAACAGGAAGTGATGCCCAGATCTTACTCATGTGGGGATCACGAGAGGCATCCTTTCCCCCAAAATCTGGGGAAACAAGCTTCGTATCCTCAGAGTAAGGGTGATACTGAAATCTATTTCGTCCCCTAGTACAAGAATATTCTAAGGAAATTTGCCTTTGGGCCAGCAAAAAACGGAGCAAACAACTGTTTCTGAGAATTTGCAATGATAGTTACCCTTCCTGTGATTTGTGGCCTGAATTTGCTTTACCATGTTGGACCTAAATAACCTCATGCCATGAATTTAGTTTATGATTGTCCTGCATTGATAATGACCCAAAAATTAGAAGAAAGAAAAAATAATCTCTACAGAAATCTACATTTAACCTAGGTTTCAAACACTCAAATACACATAGAAAAAGACGAGCTCATAGCAAGAAATGCAGAGGTACAACTGTAAAAAGAATATGATTGAGAAGAAGAAACACAGGGTGGTATAAATAGGCTCATAAAACTTCAATATTAGAATTATGAGACATAGAATATAACATAACCAGGATGTGATATAAACATATATATGACATAAAGAGAAAGTGAAAAATTAAAAATGCCTGCAAAAACTAAATATAACCTGATTTTCAAGAACCAAAGAAGTTTTTAAAAATAACACTTAAAACAATTTATATTGAAAAGTCAGTTCATGGACTTTTGCTTTGGGCCATTAAGGGGTAAAAAGAACCAGATTTGGGGCTGGCCTCATGGCAGAGTGGTTATAGTTCCACACGCTCTGCCTCAGAGGCCTGGGTTCACAGTTTGGATCCCAGGCGCAGACCTACTCCACTCACCAGCCATGCTGTGGAGGCATCCCACATCCAAAATAAAGGAAGATTGGCACAGATGTTAGCTCAGGGCTAATCTTCCCCAAGCAAAACAAGAGGAAGAGCAACAACATCTGTTAGCTCAGGGCAAATTCTCTTGGGCAAAAAAGAAAGAAAAGAAAAGAAGAAAGAACTAGATGTATTCTCCGTCTTAAACAAATACAAATTTAAGTAAATATATGAGACAATGGTATTCAGACCTTGGACAACAGGCAGCACAAGGATTGTGATCCCTAGGAGAAGGGATACAAAAGAAGCGACGCCTACAATTTTCCACCTTTCTTCCTGGAGAGCGTTTCCAGGACACAGTGCAGGGAGGAGGAGCCCTAATGGAGCCCAGGAATTTCACTCAGTTGAGGGGATAGAGTTGTGAATAGAGGAGCCCAGGACAGCCAGTTGAAGGTGAGGGCACATAGAGAAGAGAGCTGTACAGAAAAAGCACTGGAAGTCTGCTGGGGGTTCCCCTCAAGTCTTCAGCTCATCAGTGCTTGCACACAAGGAAACTATCCAAAGACGGGAAAGACTAATCCAGAGAAACTACAAGGAACAGTATCCAGTACGCCACACGACCAGGAATAGTGCCTGTTTCGGCCAGCCTGACTAGAAAATCGTATAATTTGCTGGGCGTTGGTTACAGTATTCAGGAGGCTTTGGTTTCAGTAGTGGGGAATAATTTGCCCTAATCTAAACATTGCCCTATTTTGCCTAACAAATATTAAAAGCAAGACCCAAAACTCTTGTTGGGCAGCCCACAAGAGTCCTACTTAATATTAAACTTATAGATCAAGAATGAATGACTAGAAGGCTGAGATTCGTTGCCCAGTAGCAAGTTACAATTCCTTGCCCAGTTTCCAGACCTGAGCCGATCCTCAGACCCAGAACACTTTGGTTGAAGGAGAGCCTAGGTTTCCGAGGAAGAACCCTGCAACACCAGGGCAATTGTGTACAGTAGTAATTCCCCAAGTCCTTCCATAAAGGTACTTATGGCCATTTACTCAGGTCTCCATACAGTAAGAAAAGAGAGTATTTAGATACTTTTTAGATCTATTGGATGCATAGTCCAACTGGACACTGATACCTGGGCAAGGAAAGCACCATCATGAAACCCCATTAGAAGAGAGGCATATGTGGAATGGAAAATAATTTAAGTCATAGCTCAGATCTAACCAAATCTCAGTGGGTTCTCTATGTCTACACATCTACTTGGTGGTCATTTCCCAAGTTTCCGAATATGTAATCGCAGTGCTCATATTTAGAGTTGACGAGAAGCCTCACATGGATTCTTTCACCTGTGGAGTATAAGGTTTTCAGTAAGACAGGCCAAGTAGAAGCCTCTGAAATAGCCTCCTAACCTCCACCAAGACAGAAAATTAAAACAATATTGTATCTAGGGGGTAGTGGAAGAGGTTAATGTCATCCTCAATGACTCAAAGGATGCAGCAGTGTTGGTCCCCTCACACCCATTAGTTCACCACTGTGGTTCTTGCAAAAACTGGATTGATCATTGCCAATGATAGTGAACTGCTAAAAACTTACTCATTGATTAGCACCAATTACAGCAGCTGTGTTTAATGTAATGTCTTGGGAGCAGCCCAGTGGCATACTACTTAAGTTCAGCACACTCTGCTTTGGCAGCCCTGGGTTCACGGGTTTGGATCCCAGGTGTGGACCTACAACACTTATCAAACCATGCTGTGGCAGTGATCCACATAGAAAATAGAGGAAGATTGGCACAGATGTTAGCTCAGGGCCACTCTTCCTCACCCAAAATAAAATAAAATAAAGACAAGAAGTTGGGTATATTTGCATGAGACAGATAAGACTATGCTTTCTATTTTCCCAGGGCTATGTGACTTCTCCTGCTCTCCAGCATAACGCAGAAAGAAGGAATTTGTATGGAACCACAAAAGACCACAAGTAGCCAAAGCAATCCTGAGAAAAAAACGAACGAAGCTGAAGGCATCACACTTCCTGATTTCAAACTATATTACAAAGCTATAGTAATCAAAACACCAGGGCACTGGCATAAAAATGGACATATAGGCCAATGGAACAGAATTGGAATCCTGTAAGTAACCCAAGAGTGGTATAATGAGAAATACATTTGGACTTTGTCCCTGGTTCCTGGTACAAAGCTCCTAAAACCCATGGAATTTCCTGAGTGATAGGAATGTCTTTTGTTACTCACAAGGAGCCCCTTTTAGACAAGTCTGAGAGTACACAAATGAAATAACTTAGGGTTGGGCTCCTAGATAGACTCAGGATGGGGCTGGTCGCCAAAAAGAGCAATTGATTAGAGGGTTGGAACTTTCAGCCCCAACTACTAACCGCTGGGAAGGTGGGGGGTGCTAGAGATCAAGCTCTATATAAACTCTTGGACAACAAGATTGGATGAGTTCCAGGTTGGTGAATGCATCCATGTACCAGGAAGATGGCACACTCCAATTCCACAATGAGAGGAGCTCCTGTGCTGAGAACCTGTCCTTATGTTTCTGTTTATCTGGCTGTTCATATGTATCATTTATAATATACTTTATAATAAACTGGCAAACATAAGTAAATGTTTGTCTGAGCTCTGTGAGTGGCTCTAGCAAATTAATTGAATTTGAGGAGGGGGTCCTGAGAAGCTCTGATTTATAGCCAGTTGTTCAGAGCATAGGTAGCTACCTGCTTCTGCAATTGGTCTGCGAAGTGAGGGCAGTCTTTTGGGACTGAGTCCTTAATCTGTGGGATTTGATGCTATCTCCAGGTAGAGGTGTCAAATTGAATTAAAATGTAGGGAATCCAGTCCCTGTCCACTGAGAATTGGAGAATTGCTTGTTGTTGTCAAATAAACATATTGGACTATGCATGCACAGTCAATTAATATCTCACAAGGGAGACAAGAATACTCAATGGGGAAAGGATAGTCTCTTCAATAAATGTTAATGGGAAAACTGGATACCCACATGCAGAAAAATTAATTCAGACCCCAATCTTATATCACTTATAAAATTAACTCAAAATAGATTAAACACTTAAATGTAAGACCTGAATCCACAAAACTCTTAGAAGAAATCATAGAGAAAAGCTCTTTGACATTGGTCTTGGCAATGACTTTCTGGATACGACAACAGAAGCACAAATAACAAAAGCAAAAATCAACAAGTGGGACTACATCAAACTAAAAAGTTTTGCACAGCAAAGGAAATCAATAATAAAATGAAAAGGCAATGTATGGAAAGGGAGAAACATTTGCAAACTATATATCTGATAAGGGGTTAATATCCAAAATATAGCAGGGACTCATAGAACTCAATAGAAAAGATACCCGTCCCCCCCCCCCCCCCGCAAATAATCTGATTTAAAAGTGGGCAAAGGACCTGGATAGACATTTTTCCAAAGAAGATTTCTAAGTGGACAACAGGTACATGATAAAAGTGTTCAACATCACTAACAATCAGGGAAATGCAAATCAAAACCATTAAGAGGTGTCATCTCACATCTCTTAGAATGGCTATTGGCAAGATAACAAGTGTTGGTGAGGATGTGAAGAAAAAGGAACTCAGTATGAACATTCCTCAAAAAATTAAAACTAGAACTACCATATGATCCAGCAATCCCACTTCTGGGTGTCTATCTGAAGAAAATGAAATCACTATCTTTGAAGAGATATCTGTGTGCCTATGTTCATTGTAGCATTACTCATAACAGCCAAGACATGGAAACAACCTAAGTGTCCTTGAAAGAATGAATGGATTAAGAAGCTTTGGTGTATGTATATACAAGGGAATGTTATTCAGCCATAAAATGAAGGAAATCCTGTCATTTGTGACAACATGGATGGTCCTTGAGGGCATTATGCTAAGTGAAATAAGTCAGACAGAGAAAGATACACACTGTATTATGTAACTTATATGTGGACTCTAAAAAGGCTGAACTCAGGGAAAGGGAGAGTAGATTGGTGATTGCCAGTGGCTGGGCATGGGGGAAATGGGTAATGTTGGTCAAAGGGTACAAACTTCCAGTTATAGATGAATAAGTTCTGGGATCTAATGTACAGCATGGTGACTATAGTTAACAATACTGTATTGTATACTTGGAAGTGGCTAAGAGAGTAGATCTTAAATGTTCTGACCACACACACCCCCCCCCACACACAGGTAACTACGTGAAGTGACGAATGAGTTAACTTACCTTATTGTGGTAATCATTTTGCAATATATATATTTATCAAATCATCATGCTGCACATCTTAACTTACACAATGTTATGTGTCAATATATCTCAATAAAGCTGGGGGGAAAAACATTTAAAAACATAGGAGATAATTTCTGTGGACCAGTAAAGAATATTTTCCTAAAAAAAGAAGGGACCAGGCCATCTGAACATTCTATAGAACACCACATTGGTCCAGTACATTGACAACATCATGTCATCAGAATCTGATGGCAAGAACTGGAGTGTACTCTGATGTTTTGGTTACATGAATGCATACCTTGGAAGGTAGTTAAAACTATTTAAAGACTCAGAGGGCTGCTACAGTGGTAAAGTCTGAGGGATCCAGTGGTCTGGGGCATGATGGGACATCCTCTCAGAAGTAGAGGACAGGTTATTGCACATTGTACCTCCTGCCACTAAGAAAGGAGCCCCAGATTTGGTAACTCTCTTCGGGTGTTAGAGGCAGCATGTTCCATATTATGGCAATATTGTTCTGACCTCTATACCAGGTGACATGAAGCGGTGCTGGTTTTGAGCCCAAGCACGTCCAGGCTTTAGTAAGTAGAGGTTACAAGATGGCCTTGCTACTTAGGCCATCTGACACAGCAGATGTCATAGTAGTAGAGGTATGTGTGGTAGGACAAGTTACCTTATTCAATCTGGTATCTGGCAATTCCCAATAGGAGGGTCTTCAACACAGACCCCTTTGCCTCTAGAGCAATGAGCATGGCCATCTGCTGCATAGACCTATACACCATTCAACAAACAGCTCCTAGAATGTTGCTGAGAGCTGAAAGAGATGTAAAATCTAATCATGAGACATCAAAGGACCATTGGTGACAGATGCCTTTCATGATCTGGGTACTGTCACACCCTAGAAAAATCCACTCTAGGATGGAAATGGGACATCCAGGACTGGACTAGCACAGGGGTCAGCAAACTACAGACCATGGGTCCAAATCCACCCCATGGCCTGTTTTTGTAACAAAGTTGTGGTGGAGCACAGATATCATCCTTTCATTTAGGTGTTGTCTATAGCTGCTTTGCACTATAACAGCAGAGTTAAATAGTTGTGAGAGAGACGTCATGCACACAAAGCAGAAAATATCTGCCACAAATTAGTTGCATAACAAACGGCTCAGACCTCCACGTCACCTACCACTGTTGTACCTTTGCCTTTCCCTCAGCTCTCACCTGTGACCTAACGGGGAGTTCCTATGATGAACTAAAGTAAGAGGGGAAAAATCTGAGCTTGGGTCATGAATGTGTCAGCTCCGTAGGTTGGTGTGAGCTAGCAGTTGGCTGCCCTACTCAGGGACGACCAAACACAGTGTGGAGAGAACTTCCTTCCAATGGGCAGAACTGCAGGTGGTGCTCTGATTCATCCACTTTGCATAGAGACAGAAGTGGCCTGAGGTAAGAATATGCACAAACTCACAGGCAGTGGTAATGGCTTTTGTGCTTGATCAGTGTCCTTGAAGGAGTAAGATTGGAAGATCAGATATTTGGATATCTAGGAAGAGTCATATAGTAGACACAAAGTGTTAGGATCTTTTGTATCAAGTGTTAATGCCCACCAGAAATTATCCACTATGCAAGAGACACCAAACAACCAAGTACATTCGATGACTCAGCTAGTAGACATTAGGCAGCCTCTGTCCTTAGCCACCAGAGAGATTGCACAAGAGGCTCATTAAGAGGCACAAAGAGGGACTATGCATAGATCCAAGAGCATGGGCTCCCACTCACCATGACTGACATAGTTACTTCCAAAACTGATGTGTGACCTTCCAGCAAGAACTAAATTGCAATACTGTGCCCACCCTGTGGAGGCCAATCTGCCATTTGGTGGCAAATTGATAACATTGTTAATCTTCTACCCTTGAAAAGTCAGAGATTCATCCTAATCTGGTTTGACATGTATTTCAGATATGGGTTTGCTCCCCCCTTCTCATGCTGTCTCATTCAGAACCAACATCCAAGCATTCACATAGGTACGATCTTCTAATATGGGAGTGTACACAACAGTGCCCAGGACTAAGGAAACTACTTTACAACAAAGGCAGCGTGGCAGTGAACGTATGACTTGAGATCCCTTGGTCCTACCCCTTACACACCATACAGAAGCTCCCAGCTGACAGAGCAGTGGAAGGGCCTCTTGAAAGTGCAGCTGTGGAACCGGGCTGAAGGTGATACCATGTAAGGATGGGCACTATCCTTCAGGACGAAGAATACACAAAGGTTTAAACCAACAGTAATTACATGATGCTGTGACCTCAAAGCGTAGAATAAGTAGGTCTGACACCCAGGTGTGGAAGAAACAGTGACTCTACTCACCATCACTCCCAGTAAATCACTTGGGGTCTTTATGCCTCCCATCCCCTCAACAAGCTCTACTGCTCTAGAAGTTCAGGTTCCCAGAGAAGGGTGCTTCCATCAGGGAACACCGTAAGAGTCCCATTAAACTTAGAACTATGGCTACTATGTATTCTATTTGGGCTCCTCATTCCAGTAGACCAGTGGACAAGGGAAGGAGATACTATATGGGCAGCGATAATAGATCCCGATCACCATGAGGAGCATGAGGGGAGTCAAGCGGACTATGTTTGGCACTCAAGTGATCCACAAGGGCTTTGCTTGGTATGCCCATGTCCACCTTTAGTTGTAAATACCTGGATAGCAACCACAGGTGGTACAGTTCTGGGAACCAGGAACTCAGACTCCTGAGGGAGAGATTTGGGTAAATCACCAGATGGTTACCTAGACCACCAGAAGTGGTATCCAAGATTTAGGAGAATCTAGGTTGGGTAATAGAAGAGGTGATGTGTTGCCCCCTTAGAACCAACTGCAGCAAGGGCTTTCCTCATTCCACTAACAGTTCTAGTTTTCCTTTGCTAAGTTTCCTACAGACTGTGAACTGCCAGAATTCTGGAGAGCTGTTCCTCCATGGAGCAGCTAATGTAAGTAAAAAGTGGAATTCATTAGTGTAAAAGATGGCCGTTGCTTTGGTGCCTCACCAAGATTTAGTAAAGCCGTGCCTCAGCTGCTGTCAGTGTTCTTGCTTAAAGACTCACAGCTGCTCTGCTCTCCAGGGACCTGCCTTCAGCTCATGGAAGCGGCTGTTATCACACAGCCAGTTTGGAAGAACCAGGCTCCTTGAGGGCTCTACAAAGCATGTAAGCCTTGGCCCATGAATTCTGGAGAGTCTTTAAATTATAAAACAAGAGGTCTGCATGCTAGAAGACTAAACCATCCTTCTCTTCTTCTCCTTTCCCCATCTCTCAGTGCCTCCTCCCTCACTTTCCCTTTTCTCCTCACCCCTCCACCTCTGCCCTCTTCTCCTCTTCCCCTCCACCTGGAAAATTCAAAGTAAATATTTGATAGCATTATGATAGCAAAGGCCTTTCTATACATAACCCAAATCCAGACATGATAAAGTAAAACCTGAAAAACCTGACCATCTGTACTTGAAATTTTTGTATGGCAAAAAAGAATATGAAAAAGCGTTATTATTCATAATATCTATAATGAAGATTAATAAATGAATAAAACAAGATCCACAAACATGCTCTTCTATGCTCTTCACTCTTCCCTCTTCTGGATGAAGATGACCACAGCAACCTTAGGAGCCACATAATGAACGTGGTACAAACTCTGTCAGCCTGAATCCCTGAATGATTGTGTGGAGCAGATAGTGCTGCCTCCCGACCGCCCCAACATATTGCTTAATTGGAACCAAAATGAGCTGCTTGTAGGCAAAAACAATCTCGTATGATGTCGAGCCACTGAAATGTGGGAGTTTATTTGTTATAACAACCATGTCACCCTAATTAATATATGCTCTTAAACTAACAGCCAAGGTCAGAACGCTACCTTAGGAGAGAAGAGAAGGTAAGTGTTATAGACTGAATGTTTGTGTCCCCCAAATTCATATGTTGAAGCCCTAACCTCCAAGGTGATTGGTTTTGGAAATGGGGTTCTTAGAAGGTAATTAGGGTTAAGTGAGGTCATGAATGTGAGACCCTCAGGTGGGATTAGAGCCCTTAGAAGAAGAGATGCCAGAGAGCTGCTCCTTCTGTCCATCATATGAGGATCCAGTGAGAAGGTGGCCGTGGCACACCAGGAAGTGAGCTCTCACCAGGAACGGATGTGCCTTGACCTAGGACTTTCCAGCCTCCAGAACTGTGAGGAAATAAATTTCTGTTCTTTAAGCCACATCATCTATGATATTTTCTTATGGTAGACCAAGCCAACTAAGACACCAAGATTTGTATTTTCATTTCAAATTTGAGCTTAAAGTATTAAGAGGATTAATTTTTTAATACTGCAGTAAGTCTGTACTAGTATCATAAATTAAATATAAAATCATGGAATATAGCAAACTAATTTTTATGGTACCCACTATCCAGTGATAGCAGAGTTGGAAACTGTTATCTAGGAAAAACAACACAAAGCTTTTTCATTGAGAATGGATTGAGTAAATGGTTCTGCTGGTTTAGTCTAACAAAGTGGAAGAGACATATAGCCCAGAGAACATCCATAGGTTTGACAATATATTGGAGAAGAAAATTGAAAATGAGGAGGTAACTTTGGAAATAATAAGTTAGTATTCTTAGAAATGGTTGAGAAGATCTTTGCAGGGGCTGCATAGCCTGGTGAGCAGCTATAGCCTGAGCCTGGAAATGTGCTGAGGAGACTCAGAGCTAGGTGCCCTTGAGGCTCCCTCCCTCCCACTCTTGTCAGCAGAGTAGGGAGAGCAGAGTAGTTCTGCTCTTCAGAAGAACACACTGATGCCAGCCACTGAGCTCCAGGGACTGCAACTTTCTACCAAGCTCATATCCTTGACCAGAGACCAGCTATTGTATCAGAGTAGCACAGATGTCCTCTCTTGCTGTCCCAGTAAATATGCAGAATTTTCAGGCATTCTCCTTCCTAGAAGAACACTGGCCATCGGAATACAGTCCACAGGAGCCAGCCTAAATGCACCCCTCCATGGGACAATGAGAAATGGGGATCAGAGTGTTCTGATCCTTCTATGCTTATGAATATTCCCTGATAGGTGTTACACATGCACCACGTGGCACTGTGGCCTGTGTGCTGCGTCCCTTTGAATCACAGTTGGGGTATGTATTGAAGGGCTTCTCCAGGATTGTTCTGAGTCCAGCTACACCATGGACTAATCCCTATCCTGATATAACAAAGGGGCATGAACAGCATTACAGCCTAAGGACTGAAAATTGGGCAGCATCAGACTGTTTTACATTTGTGAACAGGCACATGACTGCAAGACAGCAGGTATTCCACCTGCCAGCAGGAAATGTGATTGGTTTCAAGAAGGGGTTTCATCTGTTTTGGGAGGATCAGACTCAGAGGAAATAAGAGCAGAACAATGGTTACAGCTGGAGGAAGCTGACTCATGAAGTTAGGAAGGCATTAACAACATGGAGTCCCTGGCTTTTCCCTCTGCTCTCTCTCCCTGCACTTTTGGTCCAGCAGTGATGGGAGCAGTGTGGTGTTCACAGCCTCAAAGGAATAATCAATGTCCAGCATCACCTGCAAAGGTAATGGGGAACTAGTACTTAGCCTTTAGATGAAAGAGGGAAATAGTATCCCCAAAACCTTAGGGGAGAGCTGGTTCAGGTAGAGTGTGGCCAGTTCTGTAGCTCTTCTATATTCTATATTTTGTATTCTATATCAGAAAATGTTGATAACTGTAGCAAATGAAGATGGGTAATGAGGGTTCATTATACAATTCTCTCTACTTTTGTGCATTTGAAAATTTCCGTAACAAAAATAATTTGAAAAAGACATATGGAGATAGCACAAGAAGATACCATTTAAAGCATTAAAGTGATTGCTTATACAAAATAAAAATCCCAAGTGAAGAGTGGTGGGGCAGGGAATTATCTCTGTCCAGGAAAGTTCATAGTTCATTATAAGCTTGCTAGTCCTATTTTACAGTGGGATATGAAGAAGATGAAAATAAAGTGCACAATAAGCTTTGTTTGTGCTGAACACTGGAGATACAGGGAGGGAGCCCACAGTCCTCTGGGGAAGAAGCTGGTTACAGAACAGTGTGAGCACAGGTGCAGTGCAGAAGGGACTCTAGGTGCAACTGTGCACAGCAGTAGCCACCTAGGGAGACGCTTCACAGGGCATGTGGAGGTGCCCTAGAGGAGGTGGTGTTTGGAGGGGGAAGGAATGGCATTCCATGTTGGAGAACTGGCAGTTTAGGCCCAGGAATGATGTCAGCACTGAGATTCTGGAATCACATTGTGCAACTGGTCCTGTCTCAACAATGACATTTTAAAATCTTGCCTTAACTATGTCCTCCAAACTTGACCCTTAATTTAGCTTTTTTATCGTCCTTTGTCTGAGTCTCCATCCTAAAAGTGGTCCTGATTCCAGTGCGGGACTTTCTTGGACTCCTTCCCTTTGAAATCCGCTAGACCCAAATTTTACCTCCATCTCCGAGAAGCCCACATTCAGGAGGAATCCCAGGAACCCGCATCCCCGCACGTGAGGCTGAGGGCCATGGCTCGCTGATCTGGTTCTAAAAGAGCCCATCTGCCTCCTGTGCGCTGTGATCCTGATGAAACGCCCAGCACCCCTGTGAGAGTCCGGTGTCTTCCCACAGGATAATATGCCCTATCGATTGTGCATAATAAAGGTTTCAGAGACATCACACTGGAAATCTATTCACTGAACGTGAACCAAGCAGCAAAGGGAGCTCAGTTTAGAGAAAGCACACTTCCATCTTTCTCCTTGAGACAGGTGTAAAATCTGTGTTATTTATCACATGCCTTGAAATGTATTAAGGGCAGTAGAAGCTGCTTTTTTCTAGAATAGCTTATATATGAGTTAAATCAGAAGAGTTTGGTTTGACCAATTTGTAACAAACTGGTATCACTCAATAGTTTCCAGTTCACTTTCAAAGAAACTATTTCAATTACATTTGCGACTTTGGATAGGTTACTTTCTCCCTCAGGACCTCAGTTTCCTTACACCTGAACTGCAGCTTAGTAAAGTAAATATGATGTCTCAGAGACTGGGAATTAAATGAGCTGATGTTTGAAAGCACTTGGAACAGTGACCGGCACATAGTAAGTGCTGTACCAGTGTTTGCTGTTATTATTAATCTTATTACTGCAATATGCGCATGAAGTTAGAGAAAATAAAATGAGAAATGTTAACCAAACAGACAATTAAGAAGGAATCCCTGGTCTTTCAATATGCTTTCAGAGTACACAGGTGATCTCAAAAGTGGTAAAATGACCAAGGTCACAAACAGGTTCTGCAGAGCTGATCATGGCAGCAGTGTCTCAGCGATGCCGTGCAAAATGACCTGTGGCCAAAGCAATTCACAAAATGCTACAGACTCTTTAGATTTCTCAAATTATGAAATCTTAAAGTTTGGGTATTGATGGGAATATACTATATAATCGAATGGATTAATGTATGGTATGCGAATTCGCCAAAAACATTGCACGCATTTAATGTAGATTTTATTTATTCCTTCAAAGCTATTAACAAAATAACAGTGCAGCTTAGAAATGATAGAAGAGCTGTAATATGTTGAAGACTTTCCAGGTGCCAGGTGCTAGCACTTCACACTTAATCCATCTTTAATCTCTACAATAGCTCAAAGCTCATATTAGAGATGAAGACATTGGATATTAGAAAGATCGATACAAATAGCATTTCTAAGGCTACACTTCTAGTCACTGTAGCTGTGTGATGGAAAGAACATTAACTTTTGCTGGGTCCTCATTAAAAAACAAACAATATTTTCATTACTATGGCAAGATTCTTTCAGTTGCAAGTTAACAGTTTCAGTGGAAGAGACTTAACATATTGATTTACCTGGGAGGGGCAGGAGTGAGGCTGACTTGAGACAAGATTGGACCCAGGGACTCAAACTTGTCATCGGATTCTCTGTCTGTCTCTGTCTCTCTCTGTTCCTAGGGAAGATGGCCAATATCAACCCCAACCACCCTCATATTATCCCACCTTACCAACTTCAGCAGGAAGATAGACATCTTTCTCACAGTGTCCACACATAAAGTACCAGAGAAGATTACCCTTGGACCAATCCCTGTTGCTGGGTGGATGTGGTACAATGTGGTGCACCCTGATTGGTCAGGTCTGCATCATGTGATTCTCTCATCCTGCGATGCATCTTAATATATCCTAAGATATTTAAGATTAAGCTGATTACTAAACCATGTATCCATTAAACAAAAAGACCTTTGTAAATTCTCTGGTCTGTGAGAGAAGCGAGAGACAACGTTGACTATTAGAACTGTTGACTTTCTTCATTTCCTTACCTTCAAATGTTCTCACCTAAAAGTTACATCTTTTAATCTCAAAATTACCTGGAAGACTGGCCCACCTTTCTGGGATCATAATTTTGATCTTAATTCCTATGGAGTGAGCACCAAATCCCTTTCAACTCAGTTCTGTATTTATTCTAGTCTCTGCATTCCCAGCCATAGCCCTGTGGAGGCTTTGCATTTAGGGGGTTCCCAAAGTCACTCTGAGGTTGGTAGACTCTAAGATTCCCCCGATGTTCCAGTCCTCGGGTATTCCAGCCCTTGTATAATACCCACCCTTGGAAACTAAGCTGGACCTAGTGACTCCTGGTAATAGACAGAATGTGGTGAAATGATGGAATATATCTTTTGGGATCATCACAGGACAGTATATATGGAACCTCAGGTCACTTCTCTCAAGGTTGGCTGTCCAAACCAGGCTAGGGAAGCACAGACTCCCAATGGAATCCAATCACAAATGGCCCTGCGTTCCTTTCCTGCATGAGGGGCTGCTCCTCTAAACGTCAACATCCACAGTCTCTGCCATCACACAGGATGAGTAGGAGGAAGAGATCACCAGTGGTGATTCTCATCCCGGCTGGAATGAACAAGGGATCCATCTATAAAAAGGACAGGAAGGGAAGCGAAGAAACAGGGACTCCCAAATCTAACAGCTAGGGAGCCCAAACAGACCTCCGGGGAAGCCTCATGGCTAGAAAGGTGAGGAAGGTAACAGTCTCCAATCTTCCTGTGCTGCCTCCTGGGACCCAGAGCCCCTTTCTCCAACTTAGAATAAGGTCCTGGGGAACCCATAATGGTGAACACTGGAAATCTATGTCTGCTCGTCTCCAGAAAAGACCACTGTGGCCACCCACTCCTGAGAAGTCTTATTCTTTCTATATGTATTAGTTCAGTTGTGTGCGACAGAAACTCAAATAACAGTGGTCTAAACAGGATGTAGCTTGTACCTGTCACACATGACAGTGAGGCAGGCATTCCAGGGCTGCTAGTGTGGCTCTGTACCACGAGGTTGTCCAAGCATCGATGTTCTTATGACCTTCCTTCTCTGCTGTCCCAGGTACCGTGCCCTTATCTAAGGCACCTAAGACCATGTCCATGGTCCATGAGCATGGCAGGGAAAGCAAAGAAGGAGGTAAAGTTTCCTCCTTTAAGGACAAAACCTACAAGTTCACATCTGCTTCATGTGATTGGCAGAACTTTGTCAGATGAAATCAACCCTTAAGGGAGACTGGAGAATGAATACGGTGTTTAATCTGGGTGACCATGTGCCCAGAGAAAACTCTAATACTAGGCAGTAAGGATGATTATTGCTATATCTTGGTAGATTTTTTTAAAAAATGGCAGCAACACTTGTCATTATTGATATTATAAACTGAACCAGATTTGTATGTAAAAAATGGAATAATTTCAGAATATAGTGTTAATTGGTAACAAAGAAGTGGATAGAACGTGTGGTAAAATCTCTCTCCAAAATACTGTGGAAATTGGTCCAGTGATTATGTCCAGGGAAGGAATTTGGAAGAATTGTAGATGAGAAAGAGGAGGAAATTTATCGTTCACTCTACACACTTTTAAGTTAGATGAATTTTAAAACCTCATGCATGTATTACCCAGTCAAAATAAATTTTGAATTACCCACAGAAAACCCACATTCATTTAGCAAACATTTATTAGGCGGTTTCTAGGTGCCAGGCTCTCTGCTGGGCTCAGTGACAGAAACATCAAGGAATTCACAGTGGGGTTGAATATCCTGGTAAATGCCACATGTTATAATTAGTTGTTGGGAAATAGCTTCCAGGAGGGAGCTAACTGAGTGCCTACTATGCGCCAGGTGTTCTGGCATCTGCTGGGGACATAAAGAAGACTAAGGTACATACCATTGCTACCTAAATGTCTTATCTTGATGAGGAACTGTGCCAATCCGGGATCTTCCAGGACCCCCACTAATTTGCCTCATCCCTGTGTGGGAAGTGAGCTCAGGCTTGGACAGAACATTTGCTCATTAGTTCCAAAAATTAGTGGAAAAGTCTAGATAGAGAACACCAATTTCCTAATGTAACTGAGTAATCAGTACAAGAGAAAATCAGTAAGAAATAATCTGGATGAAGGGGAAGAAACAAAGTGGACTCACAAGAAGTGACTTTGTGGGATCCTGTAGGAAGGCCGGCTGGAAGAAACAGTGGAGCCCAGAATCTTCCTGGCAGGATGACACAGAAAAGAAAAAAATAGTTCATTTTAGTGATGGTGCTTTCCTAGAGGTGTAGGAGGTCTGAAAACTTAAGGTGGAAACATGCAGAGAGGGCACCCTCCCAGGTTCACACACACTCAAGATGCCTTTCCAATGATGCTGCGATTCTTACAGCAGGATGGCGCTTTGACAAACAAGCTCAGCTCTGCAGATCATCTTGTCCAATGCAGGGTTTGCAGTTAAAATGACCCTGTTCAGTGATTGTCCAGCCTGTGTGTGAACTCATCCAGTGCAGAGGTCCCGCTCTCTGCAGTTCCTGCTTTCTCTGACCTAGAACATCCCTGTGCAGACAGATTCTAAGATGGTGCCCAAATATCCCCACTTCCTGGTGATCAGTGTTTTGTGGAACCTCCTCCCATTGAATGTGGGAGGAACCTGGGCTATCTTCTAAACAATGGATTTTGGCAACAGTGATGTCACTTCAGTGATTAGATCATATAAGACCATGACTTTCATTTTGCAAGCTGACTCTATCTGAAGCCTTTTCTGCTTGTAAGGTCTGATCAACAAAGCAGTTGTGTTGAAAAGGTCCACATGGCAAGGAACTGAGGCTGCCAGTCAAACAGCCCACAAGGAGCTCCTCTCACTCCTCTTCTCAGGGCAGCCCTTCCATTTCCTGAAGACAGACAGCCTGCTTTCTCTTTACCAGCAGGAATGTCAAGTTCTCTTACATCCCACTTGCTTTCCTCTCACCATCCAGGAGGTCCCAGTAAGGAGCAGCGGGCAGGCTGGGAGGACGTGTCCACGAGCAGGGGTGTGGCTAGACCTTTCCTCATGTTTTCACCTTGGAGAGCAGATGTTACCAGGAACTCAGCTGGAAGAAAATGCAGGGGCAGCAGGGATTGGAAGGAGATGTGGGAACACCTGTGTCTCTCAGGTCCACATGAGGCCATGCTTTTGGGCTGTGAAATAAAACAGTGAGTAATAAACTCTGCATGGCCACTGCTGGTCTTTACCGCTTCAGGACAGCCTGTGTCACACCCCATATGCAAACACCATTGATTTTCTACAGTGCAGATGTGACCCTCCCTTCCCACCACCTCCAGCAAACAAACTCCACCAGCCAACAGAACCAGCTCTCCAGTCACTTCAAACCCGTGGACTCACCTGTAGGAACTGTGAGAAATTCAGTAGACTCTCAACCAATCTCAGTGCCCGGAGAAGAAACAGAAGCTGTCAGAGCCCACAGGAGGAGGTGACCCTTAATGAGGCAGGTGTACAGTGTACCGGACTCAACCTAACAGAGGGAGAACTCGAGCTCAGCAGTCAGACTGTTTCCTTAGAGTCATGGCTCAGCCAGTTGAAAGTCACTTAACCTCTCAGTGGCCTCGGTTTCCTTGTCTGAAAATGGGATTGATAGCTGTCCCTATTTCGTAGGGATCTTATGAAGTTTAAATGATTTAATTCACGTAAATCATTTAGCACCGTGTCTGACACTTTTATTAAGGCAGAATCGTGGAAAGCGAGGATGTCTCACCATTTGGTTCCTCTCTCTTTCTTCATGTGATGATGACCAGTTCTTCCCAACACTCACAAGCCTGTCTCCTCTTGCTTGCCTGTAGATGGAGAGCTGTTCTGTCGCTTATAACTCATGGGGTGGGGATAGGGCCACAAAAAGCCAAGGTGGAGCCAAGAAGAAGGAAGAACAATGCACAACAACACACTAACCCACAAACACATGCACATATACATACAAACACGCATACAGGCTTATATTTGCTCACGTACACACATGTACATAATCCTCCCCCACACAAATACTCACTCATGTTTTCATAGGCCAGTGAACCCACAGGGACAGACATACATGCACATTACACACGCCCTTCAGATTTCCCAATTCAGTTTGAAGCCTGGTTTACTCCCGCTTCATCTTTTTAAAAAATTTAAAATCCTGAAGGAGGAGGACCTGAGAAAATTTATCCCACCAGAAAGAAACCCACTCCCCAGGCACTCTGGTACTTTCTGGATCTCATATGGCCCTGTTTCTGGAACCCTCATAGAGAAGCAGGGTGTCTGATCTTAGATCAAGATCCTGGAGTCCAGGGGCAGCCACACACACTGGCACATCTGGGAATTGAGGTTCTGGGAGTCCAGCAGGCATCCAGCCTCCCACCTCACCTGCAGCTTCTCAGCCTGCCCTCCCACCAGCCGAGGACCCCTCCCAGGCTTTGCTGCACAACAGGATGTCTGCACATCGGCTCCAGTATTAACAGGAACATGCCTTGCAACTCAATCCCTGTGGGATGAGACACTCTTAGGTCAGAACAATGTCACCCAGAATCTCTTCTCCACCTGGGTTCTTGTTGCTCTAGAGCACAACTCTAGTAACCATGGTTCCAACACTTAAAACCCCAGCAAACACAACTCCAACAGTAACAGCTCCAAGAATAACCTGGCTAGCAAATGCTCCCTTAGTGGAGACAGTGGGCTAGGAAGACAGATCTGAGGAGGAAAGGAAGAGTAAGGGGCGCTGACCTCACATCTGAGCCCCAATCCTGCTGAAAGCCTCCAGGAGGCCTTCTGCTTTCCCTTGGAAGGAGCTCTACCCCTCATCTGCCTCCTTACCCCATCTCAGGGTGAGGGGCTTGGGCAGCTCCTCATGCTGCACATGGCACATGTATCTCTGCTGCTCTCCAGAAGGCACCACCATGGCCGCCCACTACCGGAAGGTTCCATCCTCCACGGGCCTGGTCTCTACAAGCTCTGTGTCCTGGGCCTGTCACACTGCCAGCTCAGGGGGATCTCCTTAGGGCAGAAACCCAGGGCCCAGCAAGTCAGGGTGACCTCCCCGTTAGGGCTGGGTTAGGGTTGGTGGGTCACATGTTCTGGGAAGTTCTATGGTAGACAAGGGCTTGTTGAGTGGCATCTATTCCAAAGACCAAGATGCCATCATTCCTGATGGTTTTTTCATCAACTAGGGGGAGGCAGGGAGCATCCTCTAGGCAGAGGGTGGAAGGAACCAGCACTAAGCTAAGCAGGGTCCAAGACAAGGGCTTGGGAACTCAATCCAAGACTCTCCTCCAGAGTAGGAGTCACTCCAAAGACCCTCCACTGGTCGATGTTTCTAGATACATGTTACAGGTACTGTAACACTTGTGTACCTAGTGGGAAAGGACCAGAGGTGAGAAAAACCTCCAAGAACCTAGGAACTAGCCCTGTGTTCTCCTGAAAGTCTCTTCAGCCCAGGGTGGGCCTAAGAAGAATGGGTGGGTGAGATGGCACCGACTGAGACTCAAGATGGATAAGCCATCCTCAGTGATTGGCCCCACCCACCCCACACTACATATTCCAGAGCCCTATATTGGATCAGCTCCCGGGAGCGCCCCCTCACCACTCTGGAGAAAGAACTGACTCAAGCTGGAGATCAGGGAAGAACTAGTGGGTGGGCTGTGGGACATCATTACCAGTGTGGTTCAAGCTCTCCCCTCCAAACTCCAAGTATCTTTGCAGCCACAGGATGCACTCTTTCTCAAATAGACCTTATCTCTCACTATGAAATTCGCACTGGCCTCTCATTTTTCCTTGGTGTAGCAGACAATGAATGAGACTGCCATGTATCAAAGAGGGTCCATATCCAAGCTCAGGTAGTCATCACCATCATGGCCATATCGCCAGGGCCCTGTGGGTTGCTGTCTCCCCAAAGTTCACAGCCATAGGTGAACTGCAGGGTGTGGGGGCCTGGCCCCCCAGGACCAGGCAATGTCAGTCAGGGCAGAGAGCACCTCCAAGGCCTCTCCATTGATGGTCCCTGCCACCCCACCCCACTCTACCTTATCTCTTGGCTTCTCCTTAGGTGACATTCTCACTCTAGACTGTAATTTTATGATATAATAAGAAGGATGTATTTTGGTCTTCATCCAGGGTTCCTAAAACCTATGTCATTTCCTAAGCAATAGGAGCAACAGCAGCATCTCCTTTTACATTTATTTTTTGTTCCCAGTTCCTGAAACAGTTCGTGAGCAACAAAGGTGATAGGAACAACTCATGTTACAGTATTCTGTCTTTTGTCCTCAGTTCCTGAAACAGCTCCAACTATAAAGGTGAAGGGAGCATCTTTTGTTATTCATAAAAAGCCTCTTTCAACCTCACCTGAGTTTCTGTTAATGAGGTGATTTGAAGAAAGCCCCTAGATAAACAGAATGAGGGGTTGTTTGCCAGGAGAACCAGCCATGTGATTAGAGAGTTGGAACTTTCATCCCATCTCTGACCTCCTGGGAGGGGATAGAGGCAGGACATTGAGTTCAGTCATCAGAGGCCAATGATTTAATCAGCCATGCCTATGTAATGAAGCCTCCATCAGAACCCTCACTCAAGGGGTTCAGAGAGCTTCAGGGTTGGTGAACACATCGGGTGCAGGGAGGGCGACATGCCTGGAGAGGCCCTGGCAACTCTGCACCACTTCCCCATTTCTTCCCTAGGCATCACTTCCACCTGGCTGTTCCTGAGTTGTATCTTTTCGTAAGAAACCAATAATCTAGTAAGTAAACGGTCTTCTTGAGTTCTGTGAGCCATTCTAGCAAATTATGAAACCAGAGAAGGAGGTCGTGGGAACCCCCAGTTTATAGTCAGTTTGTCAGAAGCACAGGTGACAACCTGGACTTGTGTTTGGCATCTGAAGTGAGGCCAGTCTTGTGGGACTGAGCCCTTAGCCTGTTGGATCTGCACTAATTCCAGGCAGTTAATGTCAGAATTGCTTTGTGTGGATAATGCACATATTTGATTTTCCTCTTTAAGACAAACTAGTGTGGCCCTCTTGATATCGAACCTGAAGTGAGTTCGCTTACCTGTTGTGCAGCAGCCAATCTCTGACACTGGGGGTAGTGGAAGAAAGTAGGAAATTTATTAGCACACAGCGCTGAGGAAGGAGGAAGGGCAGCTAACGCTGAAATCCCAAACTCCCCGAAAAGCTAAAAGGAAGGGTTTTATTTGGGGTTTTAGGTAGGGGAGGGGGAGCATATGGCCTTGCTGGTCAGAGCTTTCCCACCAGCCTGTCTTTGGCCTTAAGACTACTTGCAGAGAGGAGGGAGCCTGTGACCTTGCTGGTCAGCAACTTTCCCATCAGCCTGTATCTCCTTGGCGGGGAGGAAATAGCAAATCCAGGTGCTTGTCCTTGGTGGTGTCTGTCTCCATGGAGGATAGCGGATTCTGGAGCCAGGAAGCCAGGGAGTGAGTAGGGAAAGAGTGTTTTGGTTTTACCCCCATATATGCTGGGTTTAATGTAGGGAAACTGATATCAGGGTTAGCATCACTCTGATTCTGATCTCCCTTGCTTGCTGTCAGCTCTGCAGTGAGAAATGGTCTCCAGGTGTTTCCAGAATAGATTGAAAAAGCTTTGGATGGGGAGTGACAGACTTGGGCTTTGCCATGAGCCGTGTCATTTGGACAGGTTATTCAACCTGCACAGTTCTCTGTTTATCTCGTGTAAATGGGAGGGATAGACTATGACCCCACAGCTCTCTTCTGTGCTGTCTCGGATTCTGAGTGTAAGCTTTTGAAGACAGTATCACAGTCCACAGCATTAACATGAAAGGGCACAAAGTGCTCAGTACAGCTTCCCTTGAGGTACCAGAGAATGAAACAACATAATAGTCACAAGCACCAAACTTCTGGGGAGAAAAGTCTTGAATGAATTTCAGAATCAGATATAAATATCTCTGAGATTGCCCCGGCCTGCATTAGTCCCACTGTCCTCTGGGCTCCCACAGTCTACCAACTCAAGTTCCTAATCCAACACTCATACACTGTGCCAAACCTTATTGTATGTAGTCCTTCTCCTCTTACCCTGTGAGCCCTTAGAAGGTGGGGACTATGTCATTGCCTGTAACACAACCATCTGGCAAACCTTGGTTGAATCCATGCTCCTATGGGGATCCACTGATAGAAGCTGCGCAGCCTCATTATTCAGTTTTAATTGTACCTCTCACTGGTTTGTGTGTTGATTTGGCATTCAAGGCCTTTCACAAACTGTTTCAATAGTGTTAAATTCTCAAGAAACATTAATGAGAAACTACAACCTTTCCCCTGAACTCACCATGCCTACTGTCACCCCACAACTTGCCTCACTCTAACTTCTACCGGCTTGGAATATCGTTTTTCTCTTTCCTTCGTCAGCCCAAATAATACACATCCACCAGGTTCTCTCCAGAGCTCCACCTCATTCATGAAACTCTTCCTGACCTCTGGAGCGTCTTGTGTAGGAACTTCAGTAAACTATTTCTCTGCTTCTCCTGTGACATTTAAGGAAGTTCTCAACTTTGACATCACTTGGTATGCATCAAAGGGTCAATAAAATGCTCCCAGAGGTATAGGTCCCTCCCCATATTAACTGTAAGTTCTTTGAGGATGAACTCCAGGTTACACTTTTCTGATTCTCCATCTCCAGTGTCCAAAAGTTATATGCTAAGCTTGTATCCATAACCCAATGAGACTGTTCAGTTAATTAATTAATAATGGCATACAGACTCTGACCAGACTGGGCCAGCCTTCACTCTCAACTGATAATTTGTGCACACTTGTCTGACCCACTTGACCCTATGAAAATACTTCTTGAGAGGGCCCCCACCCCTAGGGATTGGGGTGAAGTGGTGATAAATAAAAGGCAAGCAATGGGATCTATTGGAGTATATGAGGAAGCCATTTGGTATAATACTAATGTGGCCAGAACTTGTTTTCTCTAAAAGACCTGTTGTGTTCATTGAGCATGCTTTGTGTATCTGCTTTAAGTGTTTCCTACTTCTCAAAGACGAGAACAATGCCCTTTAAGATAAAGCTGTAAGGTCCCCCACATTGGCATTTCCTTAGGGATAAGCGTCTCTCCTTAAGCTGGGGATTGATTCCTGGCCTGCTGCGTTCACCTTGTGACCACCCTGCTTGAGACCACAGACCTGCTACCTGCCGTGTTCATCCATTACTGTGTGAATTGCTGTGCCTGCCAGGCAATCTTGTGACTGCTATAAAAGAGACCTTCCAATCATATGCGATACGTGCTCTTTGATGCTATATAAGCACTCTGTATACCCCCACTAATTTGGAGCGCTCCATTCCTTTGTGAAAGGAATCTCCGGGGCTATACGGTCCTCAGATCTGGCTCCTAATAAACTCACCCCAATTTTGATTTATAGAATTGTTATGGATTATTTGCATCAACACAGACATATTTCACTTCACCTGTAAATGCTTCCATGTGCTTTTCTAACAGATAGGGACTTTGCTTACATAACCAAAATGCCATGATCACACCAAACAAAAGTATTCATATAATTATTCAATATTTTCATAATATTATTTAGTACCCAGACCATGTTCAAATTCCCTGATTTCCTCAAAGATCTCTTTTTACAGTTAAGCTGTCTGAATCCAGGTGCAAATAAGGTCCACACCATTAAGAAAAAAATCCCAAACTTGGAAATAGGTAAAATGATGACTGTGTGTCTCTTCTGTGTGACACTGGAACATTTTCCAACAGGCTGGCTCATGACAGAATTATCAAAGTCTCTCGGGTAGCTTTGCTTTGAGTTACTATTTGAGGGTATTTAGAGTACTCTTTAAAGGTAGATGCTAACTTATAGAAAAGTGATATAGATGCAAATAATTTGTGGTCAATAGCAACATAAGTGAATATTGTTTGTAGACATTAAAAGATGTACGTCCAGTGCCCATGTGCATTCAGTCTTTTGAATTCTTTTTGAACTAGTTCTTTTTTACTGGTCCCCTTGTTAACACATCTTCGATACATGCTCGCTATATATTTGTATACGACAATGTGTTTAACTTTTTGAAAATCATCTTTTGACAATATATTGCATATTATTACTATGTCTCTTAATCCTTTTCTTATCTATAGCAATCCACCCTCCTTTTATTTTCATACCATTGATTTGGTGGAGAAACCAGTTCATTTATCCTGTAAAATGTTCCACATTCTGGATTTGTCTGGTTTCCTCTGTCAAAATTGACTATAGTGGAGTCGTCTTAACATGGAGTCAGAGCTGCCTGTCCAGAGAAGCTGCTTTGCTGTCTGGAACTGTGGACCAGGCCAAAACTTTGGACTACAGCAAAATGGCAATTGTTTTACACCAATAGTCTGGAAGTCAGCAGGAGGATGGACATCCTGATCACAGAGACCGGGGATTGCGGACTTTCTGAAGATAAAATCAATAGTCAATCCATGTTTAGTCAAGACGACTAACTCTCTGCCTCCAACTCCGATTAAAATTCTTTGTAATACATTCCCCCTTCCTTTCCTTTAAAAGCCCCTGACTTTTACTCCCTAGTAGGACACTATTTTGATTTCTACTTGAATCTGGGCCCCCCAAACTTCAGTTCTTTGAACCAAAATAAATACCTTGCCTTTTAAACTGGTTTCCTTTTTTGTAGATCAAATCTCATGGTGTCAAATAACTTGCTCCTCTAGCCCCTGTATTTCTTGTAACTGGTAGTTAATCTAGAGGCTTTGTCAGATTTGGGTTCAATCTTTTAAGGCGAGAATATTTCATAGGTGGTGCTGTGGACTTACTGCCTCACATGAAGAGGTGCATGATCTCTGTCCCACTTTTAGTGCTGGTAAGTTTGATGGAAGGGTCGGGTATTGTCAGCCTGATCCCTTCATTCCTCTTTGTGTTGGTGATGGATTTATTGCTTTTCAGCTCCCAAAATGGACTTGACCCCTTTAAATATTTCTCTTCTGCCAGCATTCACTGAGCTTTGTCAGTAGAGGGCACTAGAGAGTCATCGCAAGAAAAAATGATTTTTGCTTCCTGCTTCTAGGGAGCTTCTTGCCAGGCTCCTGCAGGGAGCGCCTGGCTTGTACAGCACGGGCTCCTGAAGCACCGGAAACTTCCCTAGCATCCAGCTTCTGCCGTGCACGATGGTCAGCAACGGCCAGCGGCCAGCGGCTTCCTAGACACTTCCCTCGGGAGGTTTTATATTGGAGCATCCCTGGCTGGAAAGGGCTTTCTCTTGCACCCGAGAGGGTGGATTTCTGGGAAATTCCAGAGGGCAGGTTTCCAGCAAGTTCTGTTGTGGCAGAACCACCTTGACTTCCTTCCACCCGGTGAGCCACAGTCCCATCTTCACCTAACAAGGCGAGATCCCATCCCCTCTGTTTTCTCAAAGACTATGCATCTGTAAATACGCTGCCTCATGCTTCAGCATTTTTTACCTCTTCACTAACTTATTCTCATGAGCATACGAACGAAATATCTTCCATTAAAAAAAAAAGACTCCTTTATACCTAAGTTTTTCAAGGATTTTTGCTCAGCCAACCCTTCCGCCCGTTTCTCTGCTCCCCGTAACTTGAAACTCTTGTCTGTGCTTGCCTTCTCCATTTCCTTTCCTCCTTCTCTCTTACCAGCTGTGACAGATATGTTCAGAAGAGTATATACAATCGTGTATATGTTTTAAAATATTAATAATAAGATAATAATGTAGACTCTGGCATTCAACTTTCATTCATTTCATTCATTCACTGGCATTCATTTCATTCATTTCAATCAGACATTTCCAGTCTCTTTCACTGTGTGCTCCTAACAGATATCTCACTCCTCGTCTCCTCTAGAGGAAGCATCATTCTGCATTTTCGTGACCATCATTCCTTAGCTTTTCTTTATACTTCTTTTACACCTGTATGTATCCCTAAACAGTACATTATCTGGTATTGCCTATGTTTGAACTTCATGTATGTGGAATCATATTGCATGTGTTCTGCTGTGACTTGTTGTCTTTATTTTTGAGATTCTCCCTCTTGATGCATTTAGCTTTGGCTCATTCCTTTTCATTGCTGTGTAGTATTCCAAACATGAATAGTCTACATTTTTTTCTTCTCCATTTTACTGGGATGGTTTGTCTGCAGCTTTTTAGTATTATGGACAGTGCTGCTATAAGCATTCCCATATGTGTATCCTGGCACATACCTGTAAGACTTTTTAGGCTATGTTAATAGGAGTGGAATTTCTGAGTCTTAGAAAGTGTATTTATATTGTGTTACTAGGCAAGGCGAGACTTTTTCCCAGGAGTTGTGTTACTTACTCTCCCTCTGGTGCCAGATGAAGTTCCTGTTGAACCACATCCTCAACATCACTTGGTATTGTCAGACTTTCAATTGTTTGCTAGTCTGATGTGTGTGAAATGTTATCTCGTTTTGGTTTTAATTTGCATTTTCCTGATTGTTAGGTTAAGCATTTTTTATTTCTTTTTTTTTTTTCCATTTGTGTTTCTCTTTCTATGTAATGCCTTTTATCCATTTTTCTATTGGTCTGCTTTTAGTTTTTGTGGATTTATGAGAGGTGTTTGTTTTTCATATATTCTGGACACTAATTCTTTGTTGGTTTTGTGTGTTACAAATATCTTCTCAGAATTTCTGGCTCATATTTTCACCCTCTTGATGATGTCTTTTGACAAAGAATGTTCTTCATTCTAGAGTAGCTGAATTTGTGAATCTTTATATTTTGGACTCTGGGTCTAGTTTAATAATCCTGCCCTGTCCTGAGGTCACAAAGATCATCTTCCATATTATTTCCTAAAGATTTTAAAGTTTTGTCTTTCCAATTTAAGCTCTGAATATCGCTGCAAGTATTTCATTTTTGTATTTGGAGCAAGATATGAATTTGTTTCTCTTTTCTTGATGGCTCACTAATCATCTAGGACTGTCTATTGCTTCCCCCTCATTGCCCCACTGCTCTGCACTGCCAGCTCTGTCATATTACTTATCCATTCGCTCATTCACCAATCCTCATTGAACATCTACTTTGTGCTAAGTACTTTTCTAGATGCTGAGGATACAGCAGTGAACAAAACAGACAAAATCCCAGTGGAGTTTATATTCTACTGGGGGAAGACAAAGAATGGACAAAACAAAGAAATAAAATATTTGTTATGTTAGACGTTGATAGGTACTATGGATAAAAACAAACAAGGAAGGAGAATAGGGAGTGGGGAGAAAGGATTACCATTTTATTTTCATTTTTATTTTATACTTTTTTGGTGAGGAAGATTGGCCGTGAGCTACTATCTGTTGCCAATCTTCCTCTTTTAGCTTGAGGAAGATTGTCCCTAAGCTAACATCTGTGCCAATCTTCCTCTATTTTGTATTTGGGATGCTGCCACGACATGACTTGATGAGTGGTGTGTAGGTCTGCACCCAGGATCCGAAACTGCGAACTCCAGGCTGCTGAAGTGGACCGCATGGCCTTAACCACCGGGCCAGCCCAAGTGTTACCATTTTAAATAGGGAGGTTAGGGAAGGATTCATGGAGAACGTGACCTTTAGACAAAGACCTGAAGGATGTGAGGGAGCCAGACTTAAGAATGTCTGAGAGAAATGTGTTCTAGGCAGGGGGAAGAGCTTGTGCAAAGGCCCTGAGGCAGGAGCATGCCTGGTGTGTATAAAGGACGATAGGGGGCCAGTGTGTCTGGAGCAAAGTGAACAAGGGAAGAGTGTAGGATGTGAGGTCAGAGAGGTACCTGGGTCTGGATTGGATAGGGCCATGTGGACCATTCTAAAGACTTTGGTTCTACTCTGAGTGCAGTGGAAGCCATTGGAAGGTTTTGAACAAAGGAGTGATAGGCTCTAACTATAGGCTCTAACTTAGCATTCAATTTCTCTGGCTGCTCTGTTGAAAATGGAAGCAGGGAAGCAAGGACGGAAGCAGGGACACCTGTCAGGGGGCCATTGAAATGAACTAGGTAAGTGATGATGGGGTTATGAGAAACAGTCAGGTTCGGAATAAATTTGAAGGTAGAACCAACAGGATCAGATGTACTGTGACAGGAACAGTGGAGACAAGGATGACACCCAAGTTTGTGACCTGAGCAACAGGAAGGACAGAGCTGTGCTGACATGGAGGACACTGCAGGTGAGCAGACCCGGGGAGAAGGTCAGGAGTCTGACTTTGGGTACGTTCATTTTGAGGTGTCTGTTAGAGGTCCAAGTGGAGATGTGGGGTAGACGCTTGATTCATTTGAGCTGCTCTTAACGGCAGCCCTCTTCTCCCTCCAGATTCTTCTTCCAGATTCTGGGCAGCACTTTAGTCTTCTTGATGCATAATCTTGGGGTCAGCCTGGGACGCTACATTTCAATAAGCAAGACATTCTTACACATACCAAAGTTTGAAAAACATTGCTTTGGGCCTGCTCCCTTCTCTCCAAGTGCCACCAAATTTATATTTACTACTTTTATAATCAGAAAAGTGTTAGAAAATCAAATACCCAATAAAAATTCCCTATTTTCACAGCACACTATACAACTACTTTAGATGGAATCTCTAACATTTTGCAGTAAAATCATTACTCAGAATTCCTTTGACCATGTTTTATGACAAATGGTAAATACTATTCTATGATAAATGGTAAAAGGTGGCTGGGACTGAGGGGTTTTCTAGGATGCAGGACTTCTGGTGCTAAAACCAGGAGAGTCCTGGGCATCGTGGACAAGTTGGTCACTCTGCGTGTGGGGATGAAGCAGGTGGCAAAGTGCCCTGTTAGGGAAGGCAGCATGGGGCAGTGCTACAGTCTGAATGTCTGTGTCCCTCCAAAATTCATATGTTGAAAAGCTTCTGCCCAGGAGATGGTGTCCGGAGGTGGGCCTTGGGAGGTGATTCAGTCATGAGGGCAGAGCCCTCATGAATGGGATTAGGGCTCTTATTACAGAGGCTCCAGGGAGATCCCCCCACCCCCTTCCACCCTGGTCATGGATTTCCAGCTTCCAGAACTGTGAGAAATAAATTTCTGTTGTTTATAAGGCACCCAGTCTGTGCTATTTTGTTCTAGCGCCTGAACTAAGGCAGACAGGGAAAGGGGGTGGACAGTGACGCTGGGTCCCTTTGTGGGAGGAGGTTCTTATGAATCATAAAGAGTGTGGTCACTCACCAAGTTCTGACCTACACCCTTTCCTTCCCAGAGAATGTCCTTCAGGTGCCCTCCCTGCTCTGGGAAGCCCTCCCCATCCCCTCCATCCCCATCAGCGGGGGCAGAGCACACTGCAGCTTCCGTGCTCCTCTAGTAACAAGAACAGGCCTCTTTTAGCCGTGGATTCATTTCCTGTTGCTGCTGTAACAAATTACCACCAACTTAGCAGTTTAAACAATACAAACTTGTTATCTTACAGCTCTGTAGATCTGAAGTCTGACGCAGGTCTCACTGCTAAAATCCAGGTGTCACAGGGCCGCGCCACTTTCTAGAGGCTCAAAGGGAGAGTCCGTTTCCTCCTCATTTGGGTTGTTGGCAGAATTCAGTTCTTTGCAGTTGTAGGACTGAGGTTTCCATTTTTTTGAAGGCTGTAAACTGAGGGTCGTTCCCAGCTCCTAGAGACCGCTGAATTCCTTGTGTCTTGGAATTGCAGTAAAATCATTCCTCTGTCTTCAACTACAGGTCACGCCCTTCTCAATCACATCTCTCTGAACCACTCTTCTGCCTCTTCCCTCTGCCCCTTCCATTTTCAAGGACTCATGTGATTAGATTGGACCCACCAGCGCCTAATAATCTCCCTATTTTAAAATCAGCTGATGAGCAGGCAACCTTAATTCTCGTGGCTCTGTAACGTATTATAGTTACAGGTTCTGGGGAGGGGCATTCTTTGGCCTGCTACAAGTTGTGTGGGATTTATTGAACTCCTACCATGTGCCAGGTGTGATCACAGGTACTGGGGATACAGTACTGAGCAAAACACAGCCCAGCCTTCATGGAGGTGGCGTCCTAGTGAAATCACATAAGCAATAACCACGAGTATGTCTCTGTATTTACTTTTAGTACCCTTTTTTACAGCTTTGCTGAGTACAATTGATGTTGAATAAGCTGCATATATTTAAAATATACAGTATGATGCATATTGACATAGGTATACACCTGTGAAAACATCACCACAATTAAGACAGTGAATATATCCATCACCCCCAAAAGTTTCTTCCTATTCCTTGGTAATCCATCCCTCCTCCAACTCATCCTCAGACAAATACTAATCAGCTTTCCGTCATTGTAGATTGGTTTGAGTTTTCTAGAATTTTATATAATTAGACTCATAGTAGGGACTCCATATTTGTCTGGCTTCTTTCATTCAGCATAATTATTTTGTGATTCATCCATTGTTGAGCTTATCAGTAGTCCATTCCTTTTCACTGCTACATTCTATTGTATGGATATACCATAATGTGTCTATCCATTCACGTGTTAATGGAAATTTGAGTTGTTTCCAGTGTTGGCTACGCCTTGTTGGATTTAAGAAGATATTATAAGAAAGCATGGACACAGGCAAGAAGAGACCAGATTGCAAGCAGAGATTGAAGTGAATAGAATGAATCCAGATATGTGGGTCCTTACAAGGTTGGGAAATCCACCTGCTTTTGCACATCAAGTCGTAGGAGATAAGACTTTAGTTGCCTGTGGTGAGCAGGATAATGACCCCTCCAAGATGTCCACATTCTAATCCCCAGGACCTGTGAATGTGTTACCTTAGGTGGCAAAAGGGACTTTGCAGATGTGATTAAGTTTAAGGACCTGAGATGGGGAGATTATCCTGGTGGGCCCAATTTAATCACATGGTTCCTGAAACACAGAGAATCTTTCCCAGCTGTGGTCAGAGAGAGAGAGATGTGATGATGGGAAGAAGGCTCAAAGAGAAGTGATATTGCTGTCTTCAAAAATGTAGGAAAGGGCAGTGAGCCAAGGAATGCACGCAGCCTCTAGAAGCTGAAAAAGGCAAGGAAACAGATTCTCCCCGAAAACCTCCAGAAAGGAGCACAGCCCTGCTGACACCTTCAGTGTACTTTAGTGAGACTGGTGTTGGACTGAGTTAGAGAACCATAAGATGACAAATTTGTCTTCTATTAAGCCACTAAGTTTGTGACAACCTGTTAGGACAGCAATGGAAAACTCATACATTGTTCAAAGCCTTTCCCAAGGCCTTTTATTAAGCCAAAGAAAGAGACAGGGGCCTGAGGAAAGATTAGATTAAGGGTGCTATCTTACCACCCAGGGCTGCTACCATAAAGTTGAGAGAGAGGCATGGATCACTCAAGGACGTATAGAACAAAAACAGACCGAAGAACTAGACTGAGACAAGAACTTTGGTTGTGGTTATTGACACTTGAAGCAAATAGACAAGAAGCTCTGTGAGATTCTGAGGGGATTGTTTTGCCAAAGAAACCTTGAGCTGCACCTGAAAAAGCCTGGGGCTGAGTCTCAAAATAAACTGCAAGCCCCTAAACTTTAGGAACAGAAGGTAGCCTGCCAAACCTGTACAGAGCAGTCCTAAGAAATGGATATTCCTCAGTGCCTCTTCTATTGGCCATGGTGGATAATGGAGAAGGAAGAATCTTCCAGAAAACAAAACCAGGAGTCACGCAGTATGACAGACAAGGAATTTCCTCCCATTGGGAGCACCAGGGACAGCCAGATGGGCTAATCAAGGAACTCACTCCACTGATAGAGTAAAGAGCACTTAGGATTCCCACCCAGCAAGATTTAATCATCATTATAGACCAATGACTGCTCTGTGTTTCCCTTTGCTTAATGGGGGTTTATGGCCACGATCCTGCACTTGTCCTCACATTGCATATTGTCTTTGTGTATGTGGAGGGGGAAGTAGATAACTTGGGCTTTATTACTTTATGAGTCACTGGTCCATGAGGACCCACACGTAAGCCCAGTAGACACCTACATGTCACTTCAAGATCCTGGATTTTGAGCTGGATGTTATAACTGAATGAGACTTAAATTAAATGTCCCTCTAAGGATGAGGTGAGTTTTTTTCTAAATGTGGAAAGAAGGGTATGTGTGAATGTTTGGTGAGCAGAGGCAGACTGTGTAAAGGCTTCTAACTGTCTACCAGAATCCATTCTTCCTTCTTCCACATGAACAGAGCTGTAGCTGAGACATGGCTGCACACGGATCACATCTCCAGCCCCCTTCGCAGCTTGCAGCTAGATGTGACCATGCAATGAAGGTCTTGACAAAGGGATGTGAGTTGTGATAAGTGAAACATTCACCTCACAAGCTTGAGGCCTTGAACTTCAGTTCAACCTGACACCCCTCATCATTGACTGGGAGCAAACGGACCTTGGAAATGATGTGTTGTAGATGGCAGAACTTCCAGCAGCCTGGATCCCTGAGTGATCGTGTGGAGTACAACCACTTACCCTCTTGGTAAACAAATCCTGGACTGTGAAGTGAGAAGAAAATAAACTTTTTTGTTTGAGTCCTTTAATTTTTCTTACTATTACAGTTGTGTTTTCTACCCTGATACAAAGAATACAATATCCATAGGAAGAAATAAATGGTTTTCATATACCTTACAACACATAGGGAAAAGATAGAATGTAAGAAAAAATACCATTTACAAAATAGCAACAAAAAGATAAAATACCCAGGAATGGATTTACTATAACATGTGTAATACTTACATGTAACAAACTTTAAAATGCTTTTGAAAAACAAAAATTGTTCTTGAATAGATATACTAATCATCATAAAGTTAATCCCCCTGGTTAGTATATTAATTTAACTCAATAACAAATAAAGATATCACAGTCTTTCTTTTTCACTGGACAAACTGATTCAAAGACTCATATGCAAAATAATCAAAGAAGAATAGCAAGGGACCCCAAACAAGAGGAACTTGAGGGAAGCCAGCCTCACTAGACGTGAGAACATCATAAAGTCACAACAATGAAACAATGTGACAGAGGCGCATAAATAGACAGACGAGTGAAAAAGAAGAGAAAGTCCACAAATAAGACCCAAAGCATATAGCAATTTAGTGAATGATAACAATGAGATATTAAATCACTGAGAAAGATGGATGAGTATTCAATAAATGATTTGGGAATAACCAGATACCTACACAGAAAATAATAATGAAAGTTGGAGCCATAGCTCACGCTGTATACCATGATAAACTCCAGTTGGGTCAATGTTTTTAATGTAAAAAGAGAAGGAAATATTCTTTTATAATTTTGGAATGGGGAAGCCTTTCTATAACTCAAAATCCTGAGAAGTCATAAAGGAGAAAATAAATAGAGCTATGTAAAAGCAAAAAACAGTACTGAATGGCAAGGAATATCATAAGAAAACAAAAATACAAATGACAAACTGGTAAAAATATTTTTACTATATATCACAAAGAAATGATCTCTCTAATATATAAAAAGCACCTAAAAACTGAGAAGAGACTAATGAGCCAACAGAGGAAAGGATAAAGGAGTGCTACAGACAGGTCACACAGAAAAGCAAACAAAAACAGCTTTAACTATGAAAAAATGCTCAACCTCATAATAAAGAAAGAGCAATAACTACACAGAGATTCCATCTCTCTCGTGTCAGATTAGCAAGAATCCAAAAGTTTCACAGGGACTTTCTTGGTGAGGATGTGGAAAGAAAAGCACATTCGTTTATTGCTTATAGGAGTCCGACTTGGACAAACCTTTTGGAGGACAATTAAGCAATGCTTGTCAAAATTGTGGGGTATATACCCATAAACTGTGCAATCCCATTCCTTGGAATTCTTCCTACAGATATACTCACATAGATGCAAAAAATATTGTGTTCAAGTTTATTCACTGCAATTTGTTTTAACAAAAGATTGAAAACAATACATGCATCCATCAATTTTGGACTAGCTAAATTTTTACACATACACACTGGAATACTATGCATTGAAAAACTCATCACAATGCAGGAGTTCTCTGTGTACTTTTGGTAAGATCTCTAAGGTGTATTGCTAAGTGAAAAGAACAAAGTGAAGAACACTGTTTCATAGGTTACCTCTGTGTTAGAAAAGAGGAGGGAAACAGAGTCTATCTACATTTTCATAAACTGGAAGGTACACAAGAAACTAAAGAATGTGGTTATGTGTTTGGGGATGAGGTGTGAGCTGGACAGATGGAGGACAGGATTGGGAGCAAGACTCTTAATGTCTCTGCTGTGGCCATGAGAGTTTCTTAAAGCCAAAGGATAAACAGAGGAATGGTGTGGGCATAAAGTGAAGCTGCATTCTGTCATATACAACTGTCCCGGCACGGTAACGTTTTGTGCTGAGTAGCAGCAGCTGAATGCAAAGTACCAAACGCAATCACTCAGAGCCAGCTGGGGAAGAATGCAACGCGGAGCGCGAGGCCTTTCACCCTCCTCCTCCCTCTTCACTCCGTTTGGACATATTCTCTGTCTTGAAGTGCTTACTAAGTAATCCCCCCAATCTTCAGGCACATTTTTGAGAACAAGAAATTAAGATGCTGCTGCAGTCCCATTCTACACAAGGGCCACAACGACTTGTTGCTGACGTCCCCTCGACAGTGCAGAAGAAAGTGTCATTAGGCTGCCCCGCAAGAGCTTTCTTAGGTGTCTTCTGCTGTAAGTGTCAGTGAGATGCGTTTGCCGTGACAGGAAACGATGATTTCAGTGCAGACCGCACTTTGTGGCATAAGGTTGTATTGGAGCTGTATAAGCTGCTTGTTAATGAAGGAAGGAAGGTAGCAAGACAGCAAAAAAACCAGAAGTCTTTTCTAAGCCAGTGTGAAAGAAACAAGCACAAAACAACGAGCCTGAGCCGCCCATCGTTGGCATCTACATTTAGTGCAAAACCTTGGCTGCTTGTCTTGACTTCCGATGGTGACGTCCCTCCTCCTTGTCTCAATAACACTTTCCTTACACTCTCAAGGTATCTTTACCTTTTTTTAAAAAAGATCCTAGTAAAGTCCCTCATTTCGTATTATAATCTTTATCGCCTAGGAGTTTAACAAGTCTTTTAAAACCTCTGCTAGTATTTTTATTTGGATTGATATTATTTTGTTAGTGTACGGCTACAAAATGTGTAGATTCTGTGTTGTCTGCCCAGAACCTATTTTCCCCAAAAACCTTGTTACTTTTGTGGACACTTGGCAGCTTGGGAGGTTTTCTCCAGGAATGCATACATAGTATTAGGGTGGAAATATCTGGTACTTTTTAATACTGTTTGATTATAGAATGATGTGAATATCTTGCTATTCAAAACATTTTAAACAAAGAAAATTAGTAAGCCATAGCAAGATTAAAAAATAAGGTAAAAAAGTTACCTATACTCCCGCCACAGCAGGCCTCATAGCAGGACAGGAGCGCCTGGTTGGAGAGTGACAAGCTTCCCTCTGGTGAGAGGATCAGTCTTCCCTCCGGCACAGGAGGAGGCCGGCAGCTGCTGAGGCTGTCCTGCTCGATGGACAGGAAGGCGTTGAGTTCAAAAGCCCAGGGGCTGGCGGATGCTGGAAGAATCTCGTTGCCAGATACTTTAGTGGGGTTGGTCACAGCCACCCATAGCTCTGTGAGGCCTGAAGGAGGCGGAGCCCAAAGGCGGGGCTTGCTTTACAGCTGATTGGACACTTCCAAGTCTTCTTGTTCACGGGTCCCAGGTCCTGTTCAAGTTTTGTTGCTTGTCGGGGAATTTCATACAAAGTCATGGGATGTGCTGCCTCCAATGTCCAAAGAGGTTAATCAGATATTGGCAGGAGGGTGGGGGCACTTTCTCTCGGAGGCTGTAAGGCTAACGGTTTGTCCTCACTAGGTTGTGGCATGTCTCTTTGGGCTCTGCTGGGTGGCTCCCAAGAAAGATAGAGAGCGCTGGATTCGATCTTCACTCAAGGCCCACCCAGCCTTAATCAGGTTGGCAACGTGATCTGAGCGGTTTCTTCACTGGGGGCTACTATCAGTACAATGCCAGTAGCTTACATTGTGCCGAGGTCTATTCAATCCATTGATGCATATTGCAGAATACTTTAAAGACTCCTGCAGAAGTATAGCAAAACTTATTGCATGACTTGCTAAATAAAGAAAAATGTTCCTGTTTGGAGGACTATAGAACAGAAGGTGTTAGCAACGTCCAAGGCTGCCTCCCAAGGCCAGTGGTGGCAGCAGTTTGTCCACCCACAGTAACGATACCAGGGTCTGCAGGAATAGTGGTAAACTGCCTCCGTAGTCCGCAGTGAGATGCCAGGCACCAGCGACCTTTTCATTGGCTGGATGGGGTGGGGGCTGGGATGAGTAGCATCTCACCTGCTTTAATTACTGAATGAAAAGGATAATTTCCTTTTCACCTTCGGGATCACAAGTCTGTTTCAGTTGCACTACCTCCATCAGCCTTGGAAGCACAGACAGGCTCTCACAGCCAACAGGTGTCTGAGGCTGCTGCCAGTGCAGGCCGAGAACCTGGCCAACATCATCTGAAGCCACCAGCAGGGGTCACAATGACCTTGTCCAACCAGCAGGTAGCTATACATTTCAGGACTTATGTACCTCCAAATAATAATTATACAAGCTGATAAGGGGACAATCACCACAGTCCAAACAAAGGGGTCAAATGCCCTACGGTGACGTGGCTCTCTCTTGGCTCTCGCTAACACATGTACCAACTCTGAGGGGGCGATTCTTTTACGAAGGCCCTCCTCTGATCCTGGGACAGTAGATCATTGAGCTCCTGGGTCCAGCAAGCACAGGAATGTTTTGAGACCTCACCCTTTTCCAACATATAAAGTGTAGTGTGTGTGGACAATCTCCTGGAGGTGGTGGGGCACCAGGCCCAGCCTTAGTCCTTTTGTTTGAAAGAATTCTAATTAGGATGTAGGGAAACTTGAATTTTCAGAGGCAGGGCTGCAATTATTTCCCCAGAAATCCCCATTCACTACAATTGGAGTTATAGTCCCTCAGTATTGTCCCCTAAGAGCTGCGCTGGGGATTCTGGGGACTGTGGGACCTCAGAGGCTGGGCCTTGGGACACAGACCTAACAATCCCAGTCTCTGAGAAGGACCCCACCCCAGGGACTTCCTCAATCCATTTTTCTGATTTTTCCCTTCCAATAACTCCTCAAGCTCACAGAGCACTCTCTTTTCGAGCCCTCACATGTCCTTTCCCCATGGCTTCTGCAGGGCCTGCTCACTTTCACACAGTCCCGCCAGCCTCCTTCTGTCTCCTCGCTAATTTCCACCTTGTCCATCTGTTCAGGACCCATTGCCACGTTTCCCTCTGTGAAGGGGCCTCTGCAGGGAATCCAGCCATTGGTCCTCCCCTTCATGTTCGCCCTTTCCTTATCTCCCAGAAAGGAACCTGTGTCACATTATGGGGCCTTTTACTGCACTCCTTCTCCTGAGGTGGGGAATGATGATTCTGTTTCTGACAGGCCCTTCCCCTACCTGTCAGAGGAATAAAGTCAAAGCCAGGGACCTCTGGGGGACGACTGTTATTAAATCACCCAACATTCTGAGTCGAAGGCTCATATCATCAGGGAGTCTCCTCAACAGCTTCTCACAAAAAATAGTTGTTTCAGCGGCCGGCTTGGTGGCACAGCAGTTAAGTTCATGCACTCTGCTTGGGCGGCCCAGGGTTCATTGGCCTGGATCCTGGCATGGATGTACACACCGCTTATCAAGCCATGCTATGGCAGGCGTCCCACATATAAAGTAGAGGAAAATGGGCACAGCTGTTAGCTCAGGGCCAATCTTCCTCAAAAAAATAAAATAAAATAAAAACAAAAAAACAAAACCCAGTTGTTTCAGAGAGGCTGTGGCTCTGTGCATGCATTCTCAGGGAAATCTCCCCAGAGGGAGTAGGTATACCCAATTCTCCCAAGTACCCACTTTAGGAATGGGAACAGGAGGCCTGACTCAGCGTTTTTACCAAGCTCACTCGTGATAAGGGTCATGAGTTTCCCCTATAACCCTCCATTCAGCTTCATTCAACAGCACTGACATTGTTCCATCATGCAAAGGAATAATCCATGCTCTCCAGATGCCGACAGGAGCAATTCCAGCTCCAGAGGGAACCTCGTTCTTATTCTGTGCACTACTGTGCCTGTTCTTGATGATGCCGCCCTCGGCCCTTGTAGAGTGTGCTGCACAAGAACTGGCTTTAGAACTAGAGATGATTGCCTCCACCTGTTGAAACAGAGGCTCAGAGGAGGCCTATCCCACTTTCCTCCCGGAGCAGCTAGTGTTACTCCTCCTCATTTTCCTTTCTTCTTCTTCTCCTTCTTGGAAGAAGACTTCCACCCAGAAAAAGGAGTCAGGGAATTGACTTTGGGCCCCTCGTCTGCCTCAGTTGCTCTTTCCCGGAGGAGCCACCTCACTAGTGCTTTCGTGGTCTTTAGACTCATTCCCACAACCACCAGTCACTGACCATCCAACAAGGCCAAACAAACTTCCACTGCCTTCGGGGAGAAGTCTTCCACTCTAAGGGTGGCCTGGTCAACCTTTTTACCCACTTGTAGAACGCCATGACACCCATTCTGGATGGCAACCGTGGTGTGAGGTACGGTGACTCACACTCCTGGTGACACATGATGTTACTCATATTAAGATTCACTGGTTGACGGTTACTTATAAGAGTAGGAGGCACAAAATGCGAAGGATGCACCAAGCCTCTTGGTTATTCCATAGAGACTAGGGTCAATGCCAGTAGGGCTGGAAATGCCATGAAGAGTCTTCCAGTAAAGGGAAAGTGCCCCGCAACAACTTCACATAGTTACAAGCTGGCCCAAGGGAGGTTTGGGAGCACTTAGTCATCTGTGTAACAAAGAATCTAAGAAGAAACTCCCAGGCCCAGGAAACAACCTTTAGGGCTTTCCAGAGCCCTAAGGAGTTTACAAATCAAGGTGTTTGATGTCAGCCAGAGGCCCTGCTGTCCTGCCATGAACCAGTAAATATAGTTCAGCATCAGGCCATAAGTAAGGACAAGGAGAGGAAGCCCCATCACCATCCATCCAAGACCAATGGTTTATCTCTCCACACTTTCAGAGCACTTAATTCTGGGTTCAAGTAGGGCAAGATGGCAGCTTAGTCCTAAATCTCCCCACTTACATTAGTCAAGATAGGCTAGCTATGGTAACAAGCAGTGCAAACTTTCTGTGGTGTAATACTATAAAGATTCATTTCTCACTGAGCTCACAGGTCGATGCAGATCAGGTGGCTCTGGTTCATGCTAAAGGACACAGGCCCCTTGAATGCATGGCTCTGCCCATACCTTAGGGCTGCAGAGTCCTCCACTGGCTCCTCTGCTTCTGTCCAGCTGATGACTGAAGGCAGAGGGCATGGAGAAGGCACACGTGCTCTTGATCACCTCCACTCAAGCTGATACACATCAGTTACACCTTGGGCAGTTCTCTACTGAATGGCTTCACCTAACTGAAGGATAGGCTCAGAAATGTAGTCCTCATGAGTATCAAAAAGAAGAACAGATTTGCTGAACAGACCATCTATGTCCAACCACCTCCTCTCAGAAACCCTGTGGAGCCGTATGTTCAATAGGTAGCTACTAGTCACATGTGGCTATTTAATTTAAACAAAGTTTAAAAATTCAGTTCCTCAGTTGCACTATCCGTATTGCAAGTGCTTGATTGCCACTCGTGGCCAGTAGCTACTATAGTGGACAGTGTGGATAGAAGTTTCTATCATCACAGCAAAGATCTATTAGATTGCACTGATACAGAGTCTTTTAGACAGGATCTCAGAAAGGAATGGATGAAATATTCCAATAGAATAATCTTAGAAGAGTTCAATAAAAGGACAATTTACTTAGATATGGGCAGCTTTTAGGATAATTTTAAGAGATAGTGCAGTACCTTGGGACTAGTTAGGCAATGGTTACTGTCTCTAGGCTTGAAGCAGTGGTGGGAGGGAGCAGTTACTGGCACCTGGAGTAGAGGCTGTGTGGAGGGGGCCATCTGAAGGAGCTATCACCTTTGGCTGAAGTGTCAGTCAACATGTGGCCACCCTGCAAGCAGGGAGCTAAGAGAATAAATATGCTGATCTCACTCTCCTCCCTCCATCTGATCTCCTTCTGGAATGTCCCACTGGCTGGACACAACCAGACCCCAGTGGGCAAGGGAGTTCATTGAGTTAGTACTTACAGGTCAGTAGTTCAGGACACTGAGCAGGGCGGAGAAGGGTAGATAGTGGGTCTGGAGGGACAAATGGGAAAATTTCAGCAAAGTCCACCCTTTGTGTCCCTTAAAGGGTTGGGGTTGAGGGGAAGGTGTTGCTGTGGAATAGGGGAAGCCCCATAATCAACTCCCCTCTGCTCTTCTTTTCCCTTTCTTCTGTGTTTGAGTTATACCACACCTGTAAGTATGGAAAAATGCCTAAACCTAAGCATAGCTATTGACCAATTACAGAGCTGACACGTTTGTAATTACCATCCAAGTGAAAATAGACACCTCACTGCCCCAGCCAGGAGTCCCTGTGCCTCTGCACACACAGAACCCATCCCTCCCTACACAGTGTCCACTAGGCTGACTGCCTCCTCTGCCCCTTTCCTTCCTGGTTCCTCCCCTTCCACTGCTGTTGGCCTCATCCCCCTAAGGTCACTGTTTCCTCTCTCTCCTCACTCCTTCAGGAGCTTCCCCATCTTCCTAGGCCATTACCCTGGGGATCTCTTCCTCTTAGTCCCCCTCTTTCACCCCATCCTAGGGATGGAGAACCCAGAATTGATTCCCTGGAGGAGGAGAGTTCACCCTGGAAGCGGCAGCAGGAACAAGTGACATGATCTCCAGGGTTCAAGGTCTCATCCAGGGGACTGAGGGCACACAGTATGTTTGTGGGTCCAGCCTGGAGATCTTGCTGCTACCTGAGGACAAAGTCCATGGTCATTCAGTGGGGAGGGAAACGGCTATGTCAGCATGTATTTTGGGAAACAATTCAGACTGTGAACCTGACACTGGATGGGGGCTCCCACTTGTGTGCACAGCCCTGTCTTGCTGCTGGGAGCCCAGGGAGACCCTGGGGAGGTCCTGGGGAAGAGGCCAAAGGGGAGCTCTGGTCTTCTGTCCTCAGGCCTGTGGCCAGACAGAGGCACCACCAACTCTGCTCTCTCCTATTCCCACAGGATGGGCTGTGGTCTGAGTCAGGCAGAGGTGGCTGATCTGGAGGGTGGACATCAATGGGGGATGAGGATGCCTCTGAGCAGCCCTGGGCTCAGGCTCGGGGGTGAGGCAGGGATTGGAGGAGAGGGGAGCTCTGGAGCCCTGCCCTGCGTCTGAGGTTTCCATGGGTTCTCCCCACAACCCCTGTCTCCAGCCCCTGGATGACAACACTCTGGAAAACTGAAAAGTAGATCATGTTTTTCTTCTACTCCCTATTCATTTTCTGAGGGCTGCTTTAAAAAATAATCTCTTTTATTTCAGAATACAGAGTTTGAGATTTACAGAAAAGGTGCAAAGTTAGTACAGACTTCCTGTATGTCCCACACTCAGTTCCCCCGATATTAACGTGTATATCACTATCATATATTTATCACAGCTAATGAAGCAAGAGTGATATTAAACTCCACACTTTACTTGGATCTCATTAGTTTCTCTTTTCTCTGTTCCAGGATCCCATCCATGATGCCACGTTAAGTCCCAGTCATGTCTCCTTCAGGTTCCTCTGGCTGTGACCGTTTCTCAGACTTTCCTTGTTTGTAATGACCCTGACATTTTTGAGGAGTACCGCTCAGCTATACTGTAGACTGTCTCTCAATTTGTGTTTAGTTGACCGGGGCTCTGGGGTTTTTGGGAAGAAGCCCACAGAGGTGAAGTGCGATTCTCAACACAGCATATCAAGGGTATGTAATACCCACTCGATTGATCACTGATGACGTTAACCTTCACCACCTGGCTGAGGTCATGTTTCTCCCTGTGAAGTTTTTTTCCCCTCCCTTTCTATACCCTAGTCTTTAGAAGGAAGTCACTATAAGTAACGCACACTTAAGGGGTGTTCTGCTATAAACATTTGCATGCAGATTTTCGCGCAAATGTAGGTTTTCAGAGGAGTAGGTGAATACCTAGGAGAGTGATCAGGGTGCATGGTAAGTCGATGTTTCGCTCTACAAGAAACTGCTGAATACCTTCCATGGCGGCTGTGCTGCTTTGTGTCCCACCCACAGCAAATGAGGGCTCCTGTTGATCCACATCCCAGTAAGCCCTTGGCATCAGCAGTTTTTCAATTCAGGATGTTTTAATAGGTGTGTAATGGTTATCACTGTTGTTTTTATTTGCATTTCCCTAAGGACATATGACGTTGAGCATCTTTTCATATGCTTATTAGCCATTCATATATCTTCTTTGGGAAGGTGTCTGTTCAGACTTTTGCTCAGATTTAATTATTTGTTTTCTTATTGTTGAGTTCTGAGGGCTCTATATATATTCTAAAACAAGTCCCTTATCAGATATATGATTTGCAAATATTTTCTCCCAGTCTGTCACCTGAGCCCTTTTACTGACATAACAGTATACATTAATGCATACATACATTTTTCTGGGCATAGAAATGAGAAATTGCTAACTGTGATGGTTTCTGGGTAGAGGACTTGGGTGAATGGGAGATGGGGAACGAATGAAGTGACTTATTTATTTTTGTATATTCTTGAGTATCGTTTGAATTCTCTCGTGTGTGCATAAATAATGTTTTCAAAAATAAATTACATTAAAACTCCTTAAACTTGTAAAACACTTGACAGGTCACCCTCAGACCAGGATTTCAGACTCCGATTCTGATCCTGTCCTCGAGGATCTCTTCACTCAACTATTTTGCCTTAGAATGTCCATTTCTGAGAAAGGTGGGCTGGATTACATGGACCAATCCTCCCACTGGAAATAGCTAAAGATGCCGTGTAAACTACAAAAAGCATCTTCTTAAGAGCATCAAAGAGCCGACAAGATACCAATAAATGACCACACCCCAAAAAGAAGGGAAAGATCCTGCTTGGCCTCCATAGAGAACAGTGTCCTGAGAGATGGAGAAAAGGCTCTGTGAGCTCATTGCCCAGACACGGAGCCCAGCACTTCCAGCTCTGAGCCCCGAGCTTTGGACTTTCCTACCCATCTGCTTCCCTTTTAATATTTGAACAAAGCTTATATTCTGATTATGATGTATATGTATATTGTATAATACATCTGATATAATGTATATTCACTGTAGGAAAATTATAAAATGTTAAAAATTATAAGTGATAAAGTAATAATAACTATTATCCTCACACTTGGAGATAATTCTGTTGCATTTTCTCCTGGTTTCTTATGTATCCTCCTGCTACTGCCCCAGGGCTGGAACTCTCTCTCTAAGCTGATGAGCACAGAACTGAGTGGCCCCAGCCCTGCTCTCTCCAGATGCCATTTCCTGAGGCAGTTCACTCTCACACCTCCTGAGGGAGTTATTTCTCTTTCTCCTCCCTCCTCAATCCCCTCCACTCTCTCCCCACTCTCAGGTGATGAGCTCTTTTCCTTTTTCACTCAGAGAAAGGAAGGACTAGGTGAGAACTGCGCCATCATCCCCCCACACCCCACATCTGTACCTGTATCCTCTGCCTTCACAGCAGTGATGATGGATGGTCCTGCTCCTGTCTAAGGCCACCTCTCAGCTGGGGCACAAGATCAAGTCCCCTCCCTCCCCTGCATCATCAACTTCCTGCTCTCTACTGGCTCATTCATTCCTGCATACAGACAGGCTGTAATAGCTCCCATTTTAAAAGAAAAGAAAGAAAGAAACTAAATAAATCAAAACGAAATCCTCCCATAAAAATCCCCCACTCAGTCCCATGTCTCCTTCTAGCCACTGCCCCATTTCTAGGATGCTCCTGGGAGGACAATTCCAGAGCCCATTCTCTCACCTACCATGTTGTCTTTCTATTTTTACTAAACATCCATTTGCACATAGTTTAAAAGGTCCAGTGCTTCCACAAGGCTTCTTAGGAAGACAGATGCCCAACGCCCTCCCACCAACCCCGCCTTTTTCCTGAATCTCACAGACAACTTGTTTCAGTTCTTTTTGCTGATTCTCTGATTGTTACTTCTATGCCTTTAAACAGAATACTTCCAATACTCCTTCTTTGTTATTCAGTTTTATGCATCATCTTTAATAAACTGGCTTTTCTTTCACACACCCCCATCTACCCAATATAATTACTTTACAATTTTGATAAGCTCAATGTGCAGTGTTTGCATTATCACCAGGTAAACATTAGTCACAACTGAGCATCTTGTAGACTATGATTACTTTTCCTGTCTTGAATCAACTTTTTATGTTCCCTAGAGTTAACAGATATCTTGTTTCTTCATTTGCTTACTTTCTGTATTCATTACTAAATGATTCCACTACTCTCTCCAGAGTCTAAATGTCCATGAATATATTCAACCACACCTGACAATTCACCAGCTTCCTCTTTGTGAACACAGCTGTCCCACAGCCCTCAGTCCTGCCCCATGTGGACTGGTTCTCTGCACACCTGGGGCAGGACTGACATCCCGGATCTCCTTCTCCTTTTGTCTCTCTCTTGTTCTAGCCCCTTTGTTGCCTGGATCTGACTTTTCTCCCTTTTCTGATGTTCTCCATCATTGTTCCCCACATTGCCCAGTGGTGTCCTGAGGAAGGGAACATGGAAAGCAAAACAGTGAAACTCTAAACATCTGAAATACGTTTAGGCTGCCCCAGCCCTTACTCACATCTTGACTTGGTATAGAACTCCGCATTGGAATATGTTTTCCTTGGAATCTGGAAGGCATTGCTGCAATGTCTGCTAGCCTCCAGGTCTGTGATTGTTGCCTCTTAAAGTTTTCAAGGGCTTGCTTTTCCATCTTCTCTCAGAAATTCCAATGTGTTTGTCATGGTGTGGGTCTGTTTTCATCTATTGTAGTGAGAACTTTGTTAGGATATTCAAGATGTAAATTTTTGTCTGTAAACGCTGAGAAATTTTCTTAACTTTTTCTTATCACTTCCTACTCTCCATTCTTTTCGAAACTGGTACTACTAATGTGTTGGAATCCCTTGATTGATGGATTAATATTCTTCGAGGTCTTCTCTCCTGCTTGCCGTGACTTTTCCATCTGTACTACTTCATGGGAGTATGACTTTAATCTTCCAGTTCATCTATTGAATTATTCATTTCTATGATCATATTTTTAACTTTCAAGAGCTCTTTCTAGCTGTGTGACTGCATATAATTTTATATAATTCTGTTCTTGTTTCGTATACCATGAATCTTATCCATCTTTTAGATATCATTGATAGCAGCGGTAGGGAACCTGTTAGTTCTTCTGGCTCTCTGCTTTCAGGTCATCATGAATGTTTTCCTCACAGCACTTGCTCCGAAGGAGTTTCATTTATCTTTGTCATTTCTGCTAAATGTCCATCGCCCTCAGGACAATGCCAGAGTCTTCTTTTGCTCTTCACTGTATCTCTAGAGTCTAGCTGATCCTCATTCACTGGACGCCTTGAAATAGACACTGGTTGATGGACTTTACTCTGTTTTGGGCAGTTAAGACTGACTGCCCCTTGAATGCCCTCCTCAGCTCTGAGTCTAGCAGCCTATCACAGAATATTCTGGAACACTGCAACAATTCACTTGCATGGAGTGCAGAGTCATATCCACCACCTGAGGGACAGAGAACCAATGGGAGACAAGTGAACAAGGCCTCTAAGAGAAAATCCCTGGGTTCAGCCTTGGCTCTATCACCTCCTAAACCTCTCGGAGTCTCCCTTTCCCTGTTCATACAAAGGGATCACATGTTGGGAGCCTCAGGGGTTTGCTTTGAGGATTAAATTTGACCCTCTATGATATCATATGGTATTAATCCCTGAGACATATTAAGTGTTCTTCTAGTCATAGTTACCAAAGTTATAGTGATCGTAGCATTTACGTAAATTCCATTCTTTGCTTTTATAAACCATAATTCAAGAAACATCCTTGAATATATACTTTTAAGAACATGCGTGATTATCTTCTTAGAATAAATTTCTAAAAGACAAATTTCTGTGTCAAAATGTAAGCACATTTAAATTGTTGAGACATTTTTCCAAAGCATCCTTTACATATTTTGTACCAGTTTTCAACCCCATCAATCTTTATGACAGTGTATTCTCCCCACCCTCTGGTTGATACTCTCATCACTTACTTTCATCTTTGCCAAGCTGGTAGATTGTAATTTTTATTCCCATTTCTTATTCTGTGCTCTCTTTTTTTGGCATTTATTTATCTAATATATTTGTTCGATATTGTCATTTCTTTTTTTCCAAATTGTTTTCTAATATTCTTTAATTATTTTTTGATTGAGTTGTAGTTATTTTAAAATACTGAATTTAGAAAGAAGAAACAGCAGCCCCAGCATCAGGAACTGGTCTGACACTTACAGCGGGGCCTCAGTGTGGTCAGAAGCCAGCCTGATACTCACAGCTGGACCATGTTATTCTCCTGTTGGACATTGGTCACCTTACGTAACATCAACATTAGACAAGGACACTCTGAGAACATGTAAAAGTGAGACAAAATGAGACCACTACAGCACGTTGTCTCAGCACAGACAAAAACAAGGCACTGTGCAACTCACAAAATACCAAACATCTCCCTGTGCTGGCTCACATGAGCGACTGCTGCTTCTTTCCAGTCACAGCCTTATCCTTGCTCGAGTCGGCCCTGTCTACAGATAAGATTTATTGAGATGCCCAATCACAGAATAGCCCCCACTTCCTGACAACACCCAACCTAGAGTGAGCCTCTGCTTCTATAGACGCTCCCCCAAATCACCCAACCAAAGCCCAAATCCTATATAGGTTCCAACTCCTTCACACTAAGATGCCCACTGGCCCCTGATGCTGTGTCTTCTCCCTCACAGCAACAAGTAATAAACCCAACTTGTCTGCCCACAGATGTGCTTTGGTGGTCTTTGGCTGAATAAGATTAAGGCATGTTATTACCCTTTTGTCTGTCAAAATTTTTTACTTGTCTTTGATTACGGGCATGTGTTCGTATGTTGTGAGTGTGTGATTGACATAGAGAAGTTTTATGTTTTTCTTTATGGTTTTTCATCTTTGGGTCATGCTTAGAGAATTATCTATTCCACAACTGTAAAAACTTAATGTATATTTTCTTCTAGGAGAGCCGTTCAAGGGTGAAGGGAAATGGAACTGTCTGAACTTTGGGGGAAAGCATGGGAAGGAGCAATAGGTGAAGAATTCTAAGGTGGTGGCATTCTAAGGCTTACATCTTCTGCTCTATGATTTTACAAGTATGTACAGGGCCTGCAAGGTAGTTGATGTACGTTGTGTTCAATAAATGTTTTCTCTGGGGCTAAGTGAAAACTTATGTGCCTGCTTATTTACCAGGTTAATGAAAACACCACCAAGAGTCCCAATGTAATATACACAAGGATTAGCTCCAGTGATGGGCATCTTTGAATACTTACAACATGGATTTGATAAATCATATTTTGGTTAATGTCTATATGCTCTATTTGTTAAAATAGAAATTAATTCAACTTCTTGGGCTTGCTGTATTTTAAGGATATGTCTAAGACCCACATGGACAAGTCCATGACCCCCACATGAAGATAATTTTAATATACATCAACCTCTGAATCACACAGTATCTTTGTTGGGGGAGGAGACTGAAAACTAAGAACATTCTAGATACGCCCTGTCCAATATGGCAGCTACTAGCCACATATGGTTATTTAAATTTAAAGTAAATAAAACTGAAAATTCAACTGCTCAGCACAGTAGCCATATTTCAAGTGCTCAATAGCCACATGTTGCTTCTGACTTCCATATGAGACAGTGTAGATAGAGAACAATTCCCTCATCACAGAACATTCTATTGGACAGTACTGCTCTTCATACTTTGTGGGCCTCAAGTCAGATGCATGAGACCCATGTAAAAGGAAAGGCTCAATATCATTTCTCTTAGAGATACGTCAGATTTCTGTGTGAGATATGAATACATTGTAAGCTGGTATACAACGAAACCAACATAGGTCATGAGTGGGTCTGGTGCCTTCAGGCACGAACTGTTCCTAGTTCCAAAGGGAAACACTGTCCCTCCACTTCACTTCCCAGACTGAGGACACTTTCTGGCATCACATTTCTAGGGGGTGAGTTCTCTTCTAGCGGAGACTGGGGGCAATGCTCTAAGCTAAATTTTGGGAGGCAGGGAGTCCAACTCAGGGAGAGGGATTCTGGGAAATGAAGGGGAGACAGAGGTGAAGACCCATTGGGAGACTCTCCCCGGTTTATTTAGAACAGCAGTTCTCCAAGTGTGGTCTGTGGAACCTTTGCAGTCCCCGAGATCCTTTCATGGATCCATGAGTCAAAACTCTTCATATTATTACTCGCATCATTTGCCTTCTCACTATGTTGACATTTGCTGAGGTAAAACTTAGTACGAACGGAGGCCATGGTGCTAAACTGCAACAGTAGTTACCTCCACCACCTCTTACTTGCAGAAAAAGCAAAACACTTTCACTTTAAAATGCCCTGAAGCAGTAAAAATTATCTTTACCAAATCACTATCCTTAAATCCACGTTTTAAAAATATCTTATATGATGATGTGGGAAGTACACATAAAGCCTGTCTGCTACATTCCAACATACTATGTCCCGAGGAGCATAATTTGTGTGAACTGAGGTAGTGTAGCCTCTTTTTTATCAAATACCAGTTTTACTTGAAAGAATGAATGACAGAAACTGATTAGTCTTGATTATTTGTCATACAGTTTTTCAAAATGAATGTGAGCCTTTCCTTTCAAGAAAATGCACTGACAGTACTTATTGCCTTGATAAAAAGGAAGCTCTCAAGAGAAAACCAGAATTTTGGAAAACTTGTAACCAGCAAGTAAGCTTGACAGCTTCCCAGTACTGACAGACTTTCCCGTTGAGATCCGTGGTCATATTAGCAAATGCGATATTTTGATAATATTTAGCTAAATGCGCCAATAAGAGATCGATATAACTAGTGAAACAATGCATTACTTTAAATTATACATTAGTATAAGAGCCATATAATATGCAAAATAGGTCTGTAGATTTTAATATAACAGAATGGGAAATATTCAATGATACTGTTTCAGGTTCCACTTTGTGAATAACCATTGAGAAACTACCACTTGTGCAGTTTTATTTTAGTATCAGAGGGGAATATTCACAATTATCTGAAAAAGTTATTAAAATACTACTCCTACATATTTGTGTGAGGCTGTACTTCTTTTCATATACTTTAACCAAAACAAGAGATTAAACACAGAACAAATATGAAAATCCAGTAGTCTTCTAATGAGACAAAGAGACTTGTAAAAACGTAAAATGTAAAAAGATCCACTCTTTTCATTACCTTGTCTATTTTTGGAAATAGCTATTTTTCATAAAAACATTTCTGTTAACTTGCAAGGGCTTAAGAATGTTATTCTAAAGAAATTAATAAAAATATTAAATTTTTATTCCTAGTATGGTAAATACAGATAGATATAACCAAGATAAACAAAATTACCCTTGGGGCCCTCGCTAATTTGTAAGACTGTGTGGATATCCTGAAACCCAAGTGTTTGAGAATCGCTCACTCCAACAGGCCCTGGGCCAGGACTCAGGGAGACTGCGTGACAAAGAGCTCTCGGTGCAGGAGGAGAGGGGTCAGGGCAGAGTCCCAGGTCCCCGGACGTGGATCTCAGGGTCTGAGGTCCGAGCGCGGAGTCTGGGGCCGGGAAGCTCAGTGTTGGGGAGTCCCCGTCGCCCCGAGTTTCACTTCTCCCTCTCACAACCTGTGTCAGCTCCTCCTGCCTGGTGACTCATGACGCGGCCCCAGTTCTCACTCCCAATGCGGGTCCGGTTTCTACAGCAGTCAATCAGCGTCTTCGCGGTTCCCGGTTATAAAGTCGCCACCACCTTGCGGAATCATATTCTCCCCAGATCGCAAAGATGTGGGTCATGGAGCCTCGCACCTTCCTCCTGCTGCTCTCGGGGGCCCTGACTCTGACCGAGACCTGGGCGGGTGAGTGCGGGGGTCGGACAAATGGCTCCGCGGGGGGCGGAGCGAGGGGACCGCGCGCCGGGGGGCAGGACCCCCAGGAAGGCGTGTCACCGCGGACTCAGCCCCAGACCCGCCCACCCCGCCCCCGCCGCGTCCCTTCTCCTTCCCTCCCCAGTCGCCCTCTCCTCTCCCCGACTGGGGTCTCCCGCGCTTCTCCGTCTACCGCCCCTTTTCCGTCTCACGAGCCCCTCGGCCCCTCCCCCTCCCGGCCCCATCACCCTCGGACCCAGGACCCGCGCCGGGAGGAGGTCGGCCGGGTCCAGCCCCTCCCCGCCCCCAGGCTCCCACTCCCTGAGGTATTTCTACACCGCCGTGTCCCGGCCCGGCCGCGGGGAGCCCCGCTTCATCGCTGTCGGCTACGTGGACGACACGCAGTTCGTGCGGTTCGACAGCGACGCCGCGAGTCCGAGGATGGAGCCGCGGGCGCCGTGGGTGGAGCAGGAGAGGCCGGAGTATTGGGAGCGGGAGACGCGGACCGCCAAGGGCAACGCACAGACTTTCCGAGTGAGCCTGAACAACCTGCGCGGCTACTACAACCAGAGCGAGGCAGGTGAGCTACGTGGGCCCGGGTCTAGGTCGCGACCCCCATCCCCACGGACGGGCCGGGGTCTCCCCGAGTCTCCGGGTCCGAGATTCACCCCGAGGCTGCGGGACCCGCCCGGCCCCCGACCCGGGAAGAGCCGGCGGGGACTTTTCCGCGGTTTCGTTTTCAGTTTAGGTTTAATCTCTGCGGGGGGCGGGGCGGGGGCCGGGCCGAGTGGGCGGGGCTGACCTCGGGGCGGGGTCAGGGTCTCACACCCTCCAGTGGATGTCTGGCTGCGACGTGGGGCCGGACGGGCGCCTCCTCCGCGGGTACAGTCAGGACGCCTACGACGGCGCCGATTACATCGCCCTGAACGAGGACCTGCGCTCCTGGACCGCGGCGGACACTGCGGCTCAGATCTCCCGGCGCAAGTGGGAGGCGGCCGGAGCGGCGGAGGGCTACAGGAACTACCTGGAGGGCCCGTGCGTGAAGTGGCTCCTCAGATACCTGGAGAACGGGAAGGAGACGCTGCAGCGCGTGGGTACAAGGGGACACGGGGACTCCTGATCTCCCCTCGGGCCGGGCTGGCTTCCCACAAAGAGGAGAAAAGGGATCAGTGTCAGAACACCCTCCCTCAGAAAAGACAGGAATCCACCCAGGTTTTCATGTTCTTACTAAAGACTCGCCCAGTGGGCCCGCCCTTCTCTACAGGACAATAAAGGAATCCAGTTTCTTCAGGAATAGGAGGGGAGACCATCGCTGAAATCGCCCATCATTGCTTCCCTTTGACCCTGGCAGCCACCTTGTGAACCATGACTCTCTCTCTCTCAAGGCCTTGTTTTCGGCCTGAAAAGATCTGTGCGACTTTGACTCCAGTTTTTTTGAGTTATTCACCCTCCACCCAGGTCAGGACCAGAAGTCTGTGTTCTCTTCTTTGGAGACGTGGAGTCTCCTACCCTGGACATTCCATGGGATTCTAGAACTTTCCAAGGGATAGGAGATTATCCCAGATCCCCAAGTCCGGGCTGGTCACTGAGTTTTGTTCTTCCCCCTTCCAAACCAGTTGTCCTGTCCGTTCTCAGGATGGTCACATGAGTGCTGCTTTAGTGGCCCATGGAGGTAATTGAAAGTGTGAATTTTCTGGAGATCCTTCTCCTCAGACCCCCAAAGACACATGTGACCCACCACCGAGTCTCTGACCATGAGGTCACCCTGAGGTGCTGGGCCCTGGGCTTCTACCCTGCGGAGATCACCCTGTCCTGGCAGCGTGATGGGGAGGACGTGACCCAGGACACGGAGCTTGTGGAGACCAGGCCTGCAGGGGACGGGACCTTCCAGAAGTGGGCGGCAGTGGTGGTGCCTTCTGGAGAGGAGCAGAGATACACGTGCCATGTACAGCACAAGGGGCTGCCTGAGCCCGTCACCCGGAGATGGGGTAAGGAGGAGCTGGGCTCAGAGCCTCTTCTCAGGGAAATCAGGAGCCCTTCTGGAGACCTTCAGCAAGGTCAGGACTCAAGCCTGAGGTCAGAGCCCCTCACCGTCCCTTCTCTTTGCAGAGCCATCTTCTCAGCCCACCATCCCCACAGTGGGCCTCATTGCTGGCTTGGTTCTCCTTGCAGCTGTGGTCACTGGTGCTGTGATCTGCAGGAGGAAGAGCTCAGGTAGAGAAGGGAGTGGGGATTGGGGTTTTCTTGTTCCCCTGGGGGGTTTCAAGCCCCAGGTGGAACTTGCCCTGTGTTGTTCATGGGGATTCCCCCTCCACACACATGTGCTCGCCGCTCTGGAGCTGCTTGCTGACCCTCTTATTAAAGCACCTGTGAAAATGAAAGACAGATTTCTTCACCTTGATAGTTTTGGTGCTGGAGACCTGATTCTAGCAGTCGAAGGTCAGAGGGGAAGGTCCTTGCTCAGGATCGGGCTCCGGTTGGTCCAGTCCCCACACATCTCCTTTCTTCATGTTTCTCAATCCTTCCCTGAGTCTTCAGTTACTGTTCTGGAAACTTCTCTGTGGTCCAGGACTAGGGGGCTCCTCTAGTATCTCATGACCCAGTCTTCTCCCTGTTATCTTCCCACAGGTGGAAAAGGAGGGAAGCTACACTCAGGCTGCAGGTAAGTTTGGGTTGGGGTTTATTCCTGAGACCCTTGGGATAGTGTAGACGGGAGCCCATGAGGGAGCTCACTCACCTCATAGCTCCTCCTTTAGTCTCCTCTCCTGTGGGCTCTGACCAGGTCTTGTTTTTGTCCTACCCCAGGCAGTGACAGTGCCCAGGGCTCTGACGTGTCTCTCATGGATCCTAAAGGTGAGCCCCTGGGAGGCCTGAAGTTAGGGAGGAGTTGGGGCAGAGGGGACACGACTGGGTTTGGGGATTCGTTGGGACATTTTGAGGACGTAGTGGGTTATTGAGAATATCAACACTTGTGTGACTGACCTGAATTTGTTGATGGTTATTTTCTTTCCTAGTGTGAGCTGGCTTGTCGGGGACTGAGTGACGCAAGATTTGTTCACGCTCCCACTTTGTGGCTTCAAGAATCCCGTCTAGTTTTTCTGCAGCTGGCATCTAAGTGTGTCTGTGTTCCTATTAGCATAAGAGGAGGTGGGGAGACTGGCCCACTCCCCGCCTGCCCACCACGACCCGCCCACACACTTACCTGTGTTATTTGCCCTGATGACTTCCCTGTTCCAGCGGAGGTGTGGCTGGGCCGTCTCCATCCCTGTCTCAACTTCCTGTTGCACCGAATAGTAATGATTTGCTTCCTTGTTGAAAATGTGAATCCAAATATGAATTTTTTTTCGAATTCTTGTCATAAGGGATTGTTGTGTTAATTAAAGAAGAAATTTCCTAAAGTTTGAGAGAGGAAATAAATGGAAGCACTGAGAACCTTCTAGAATCCGTGTGTTTGTTGTGCTGAGTGTGTGGCAGGTGGAGACAGGATAAGGCCGTGAGGAGCCGAGCGTGGATGGGGCCTGTGCCCAGTGGGTGCCCAGTGCATCGTGGGCTGTGATGTTGTCGTTCCTCAGCTGGGTCATCCTTGCTGCTCCTTTGTTGTGGTCCCTTCAGTAGAATCCTGTCCCACCAGGACCTGTGATCACAGGGACTCGGACATCACCTGGACGCTGTTGTGTCTTTGGGCTTCAGCACCGTGGGCAGCGAGGGCTTCGTCAGGTTGGGTCAGCTCAGGCCTGGGTCCGGCCCTCAGCCCCAACATTGTGTGTGTTTAGATTTTGTTTCTTTGTGGAGACTTTGCTGTTGAGAGATGAATTTTCAGACTCATCCAGCTCTTGCTCTCCTTCTAGGGTTGTTTCCTAGATTTTTTCCACCTTTTCTTCTTTTTTAGAGAAACAGATTCTAGAATTAGCAGAGAGGAGGGATCCACTTGTTTCTCATCTTAGATAAATTCTGGTTGGGTTTCTGTCTTCTCTGCAGCCTGCACCCCTCTCTCTGCCCTTTTCTATAGTCATCCTAGTGCTGGCTCCCATCTAAACTGGATTTACAAAGCAGAGGCTACTGTAGATTCACAGTTGATTGGAAAATAGGACCCATAAGCCTAGGATTCTTTTTTCTAAAAAGGGAAGTATAATTGTGTGTGAGTGGTGAAGGGGGCGGCTGTGGGAATGAGGGGAGGGGAGAGCCGAGCTTGTGAGAAAGGTACAGGCGGCACTGATGTCAGTGTGAGTGGACATTGAGCTGTAGCTGCCACCAAACAGCATGTGGCCTGAGGCTACATTAATAAAGATACTGTCTGTAGAATAGCGAGGTGCTCTATGCTAATCATTCATTCAACTGATAATTGTTAATTTTGCATCTAGGAAACTTTAGTGAACTCAAAACAGGCAAAAATTGCCAGCCTTGGGGAGCATGTGTTCTAGTGGGGAGGGGCAGACTGTATGCCGTAAGCATGGTGAGGAAGGCACGTGTTTATGTTAGAAGTTTTAAGTGCTTTGAGGAAGGTGACCCAGAGTATAAGTGTGTGGGGACAGGGAAGGTGGCTGTGTTACTAGGGTGGTCAGTGTGGGCCTCACTGGGAAGGTGACCTTGAGGAAAGATGTGAAGGACATGATTTGTCCACAAGGATGTTTGAGAAAGTTCTTCGCAGGCAGGGGAACCTCCAGTGCAAATGCTCTCCGGCAGGAGTGTGTCTGTGTGTCCTGGGAAGAGTGAGGAGGTGGATGAGTCTGGATCAGGGAGCAATTGAGATGACGTCTGAGTTACACCCAAATCATGTAGACCTGGAGGAGATTGGAAGGTTTTGACTTTTCTCTAAGATGGGGAGTTAGAGGATGGTTTTGAACAGAAGATCGACCTGGTGTGACTTCTCTTGAGAAGCATCAGTGTGGTGCTGTGCAGAATCAAGAGGTGAAGGGAGAGCAGCCACTAGAGAAAACTGTAGGAAACCAGTGCCGTGTTCCAGGCTAGAGGTGGTAGTTGCTTTGTCTGGGGTGTCAGCAGGGAAAATAACAAGAATTGTTTGGATTCTGGATACATTCTGAAGATGGGCTTCACGGCGTCCCCTAATGGATTAAATCTGGGTTATGAGAAAGAGGGTCAAGGAGGACACCCCAAATTTCAGATGTGCAAGTGGAAAGATATGAAGTGCCTTCAGTGAAATTGGGGAAGACTTGTAGAAACACATTTGATGAAGCAGCATCATAGACATCCAGTTAGGAAATCTGAAACAGAGACATCTCTTATATGCAGGTGAGGTTAGTTCTAGTGGTTGGATATGTGAGTTTAGAGTTTAGGAGAAGTGTCTGGGCTAGAAAACTAACTTCGGAGGTGATGCCATATAAGTGATATTTAAAGCCTTGAGAACGGATGAGGTCACCAAAGGTTTAAAGACTGTAGAAGAAAAAGAAACAGGGACTGAACTCCGGGCCCCAGGCACTAAAGTATCTGGTCAGTCCACACACCCAGAGCAGACTGCACAGTTCTGACACCACATCTATGAGGCATGGAGACTAGGTAGTTCCAGACTTTCGTGTGCACAGAAATCCCCTGGCCATCTCCTGAAGGTCTACACAGTCAGGAATAGAGGTGAGGTTCTGCATGTATAACCAGTTTGATGTTGATACTGCTGGTCTTCAGATCACACGTTTAGTAGGAAGAACATGGACCAGGATTCCCGCATGGGAATCAGCCTCAGAGGTAGGCAGTGATTCTCGGGCGCTGTGCCCAATATTCTGAGATGGTGATTTTGGAGAGAGGCCTGCGTATTCTGTAACAAGCCCACAAGCAATCCTGGGGCTCAGTCAGATTGGGAAGCACTGATGCCAATGACCAGAGAGCATTCAGGGTAGGGAGGGGTGTTAAATACACAATAAAATGTTTTTTCTTGTGAAGAAAAAGGCAAGACATATGCTGACAGATATGTGGTGTTTTCTCTACCATGGGGTATGGCCAGGTGGAAGATTGGGAAGTGGTTATTAGCTCAGCAAAAGAAAATCTCTGAGTTCCTAAGAGCGTTTCCAGGACACAGTGCAGGGAGGAGGAGCCGTAACAGAGCCCAGGAGCTTTGCTGAGTTGAGGGGACAGAGTTGTGAATTGGAGGGCCCAGAACAGCCAGTGGAAGGGAAAGCGCATAGAGAAGACAGCTGAACAGAAAAGGCACTGGAAGTCTGCAGAGGGGTCCCCTCAAGTCTTCAGCTCGTCAGTGCTTGCACACAAGGAAACTATCCCAGGACAGGAAAGACTAATCCAGAAAGATTACAGAGAATAATATCTAGTACTCTACAGGGCTAGGAATAATGCCTGTCCCACCAGCCAGACTGGAAAACCTTACAATTTGCTGGGTGTTGGGTAGAGTATTCAGAGGGGTCTTGTTTGAGTAGTGGGGAACAATTTGCCCTAATCTAAATATTGCCCTATTTCGCCTAACAAATATTAAAAGCAAGACCCAAAAGGATCTTCCAACTTCCAAATAAGTTAATGTATCCCAGAAATAAAGGCAGAAGGATATCTGTGGAATGCAGAAATGTCTAGTGCCTAATAAGGTAAAACCATAAATGTCTGGCATCAAATAAAAAATAACTGGGCATACAAATAAAAAAAGAAAATACAACGCATAAAGTGCATAAAGCAGAGAAAACAATCAACTTAAACTGAACTAGAACTGACACAGACATTAGCATTAGCAGAAAATGACATTCAACAAGTTTGTAAATATATTCCTTATGTTTACCAATTTACATAAGAGATACAAAAGTGCATGAAAGACCAAAGTCATCCTTCCAGAGATGAAAATGTCTGATTTGAAATATACACTGAATGTGAGATGGGTTTAATGGTAGATTTCATATTGCAGAAGAAAAGATTACTGACCTTGAAGATGTAGCAATACAAACTCTCCAAAATTATATGCAGTAATAATTATTAAAAGTATTGTTGGATTTGTAATATATTTATATATGATTTGTATAACAAAACAGCCATAAAAGGAGGAAGTAGAAATTGAGCTATGGTCAGGTTTGTATACCTCACTGAAATTAAGTTGTTATAAATCTGAAGTGGATTTTGATAAGATAATGATATGGTAAACTCTAGAGTAACTACTAAGTTACTACTAAGTAACTACTAAGAAAATAACTCAAAAGTATAGTGAAAATTACTAAATAAGTATTATAGTATTAAAGTATTATAGTAGAAAATATGCACTTAATAAAAAGCAACCCGTAAAAGGAATGGGGGGGATAGACATGAGACACATAGAAAATAAAAGTAAAATGGCATCATAAAGCCACTGTGTCAATATTAACATTAAATATAACGGAGTTTGGGGGCTGGCCCCATGGCCAGGTGGTTAAGTTTGTGAAGTTTGTGTGCTCTGCCTCGGCAGCCCAGGGTTCACCAGTTCGGATCCTGGGCGCGGACCTACACACTGCTCATCAGGCCATGCTGTGGCGGCATCCCACATGGAAGAACTAGAATGACCTACAGCCAGGATATACAACTATGTACTGGGGCTTTGGGGAGAAAAAAAAAAGAGGAAGATTGACAAAAGATGTTAACTCAAGGCCCACCTTCCTCACTAAGAAAAAAAAGCATATAAACGTCAACAAAATAAATAAAATAAAACTGAGTTAAAACAGTCTATCAAATCACAGATTGTTAAACTGAAAACAAAACAAGATACATCTATTCTGTCTACAGTAGACACACCTGAGATTCAAGTAACATGGATTAAAGTTAAAAGGATGGAAAATATATCTCAGGCAAACAGCAACCATAAATAGCTGGAGTAGCTTCACTGGTATCAGACAAAAGAGACTTAAATGCTAGTAAGACAGACAGGGACATTTTATAACAATAAAAGGGTCAATCCATCAGAAAGATAAAACAATTATAAACATATATGCACCTAATTACTGACCACCAAGTACATGAAAACAAAATTGGCAGAAATTGAGAGAAATAAACAATCCAACAAGAATAGGTGGAGACTTCAGTATACTACTTTCAGTAATGAACAGAACAACTATGCAGAAGATCAAAAAATAACAAGAAGACTTTAGCAATGCTAAAAAACAAAAGTATAAACCTAACTGACCTTTATGGATCACTTCACCCAAGCACAGTAAAATATACATTCTTCTCAAATGCACATGGAGCATTCCTCAGGATAAACCATATGCTAGGCCACAAAACAAACTTCAATAAGTTTAAAAAGATAGAAAGAATACAAAGTATGTTCTTTTATCACAGTGGCATGAAATTAGAAATCCACTAATAACAGAAAGAAACTGGGGAAACTCACAAATGTGGAAATCAAGTAACACATCACTACATAACCAATGAATCAAAGAAGATATCAAAATGGAAATCAGATAATACTTTGAGATTAAGGAACATCCAGAGACGGCATACCAGAATTTATTGGATGCTACTAAAACACTACTTAGAGGGAAATTTATAGACGTAATGCCTACATAAAACAGAAACATCTCAATTCAATTACCTGACCTTCCACCTTAAGTCAAAGGTAAAAGAGGACCAAACTAAGCCAAAAGCAAGATGAAGGAAGGAAAAAGTAAAGATTTGAGTAAAAATTAAATAAGTAGAGAAAAGAGAACAGAGAAACAATACATAAAATTCACTAAATCCAATTTGGTCCTTTGAAAATCAACAAAACTGACATCTTCAACGAGACTCACTGAAAAAAAAAAGAGAGCGAGAGAGAAGACTCAAATTACTAGGACCAGCAGTGAAAGAGAGGACATTATGACTGACCATACAGAAAGGAGGAGAATTTAAGAGAATACTATGAACAATTATATGCCAAGAATTAGATTACTTAGATGAAATACATCAATGCATAGAAAGATACAAACTACTAAAGCTGATTCAAGAAGTAGACACCCTTAATATACCTATAAGAAATCAGAAGACTGAATCAGTTATAAAAATTATCCATAAAAAAAGCCTAGGTCCCAATGGCCTCACTGATGAACTCTACCAAATATTTAAAGAATTCAAAGCAATTCTTTATAAACGCTTTCAAAAAGGAGAAGAAGAAGAAAGATCACCACATCATTTCATGAGGCCAGTATTATTCAGATACCCAAACCAGCCAATGATATCACAAGAAAAGAAAACTGCAGGCCAATTATCTGTTATGAATATACACAGAAATCCTCAACAAAATATAGTAAGTCAAATCAAACAATGTACAGAAAGAATTATACACCATGACTAAGTGGAATTTATTCCAAGAATGCAAGGTTGGTTTAACATTCAAAAAAATCAATTAATGTAACACACTATATTAATATAATAAAAAACAAAAACCACATGCTTATCTCAATAGATGGAGAAAAAGGATTTGTCAAAGTCTGACACCCTTTCATGATTAAAAAAAAACACTCTCAACAAACTAGTAATAGAAGAGAATTTCCTCAATCTGGTTAAAGGCTTTTATGAAAACTCTAAAGCTAACATCATATTTAATGGTGAAAGAATGGTTGTTTTCCTCCTAAATCAGCAGTAAGATAAGGATGTCCACTCTCACCACTTCTACGCAACATTGTGCTAGAGGTTCCAGCCTGAGCAATTGTGCAAGAAAAAGATAAAATGCATTCAAACTGGAAAGGAAAAAGTAAAACTATCTCTATTTACAGATGACTGATCCTGTACACAGAAAACTCTAAGAAATTCACTAAAAAGCTATTAGAACGAATAAGAAGTTCAACACATTTGTAGCACATGATGGCAAATATACAAAAATCAATTATATTTCTATACAGTAAATAATCCAGGAATGAAACTAAGAAGATATTCCATTTACAACACCATCAAAAAGAATAAATATTAGGAATACATTTAATAAAGGAAGTGTAAAACTTACACTCTGAAAACTACAAAATGTTGGTAAAAGAAATTAAGGAACATCTGTGTAAATGGAAAAATATTCCTGAATTAGAAGAATTATTATTATTAAGATGGCAATACTCCCTAAATTGATCTATAGATTCAACAGCCTATCAAATACCTAACTGACTTCTTGCTAGGAATGACAAACTGATTCTAAACTCAGATTGAAATTCAAGGAATCTACAATAGGCTACAATAGGCTTTGTCTTTGATAAGATAAAGAACAACGTAGGAGGACTCACAATTCTCAATTTCAAAACTTCCTACAGGGGCGGGCCTCGTGGCACTGCAGTCAAGTTAACACGTTCTGCTTCAGTGGCCTGGGGTTTGGTGGCCCAGATCTCAGGTGGGGACCTATGCACCGCTTATCAAGCCATGCTGTGGCAGGTGTCCCACATATAAAGTAGAGGAAGATGGGCATGGATGTTAGCTCAGGGCCAGGCTTCCTCAGCAAAAAGAGGAGGATTGGCGGCAGATATTAGCTCAGGGCCAATCTTCCTCAAACAAACAAACAAACAAAAACTTGGTACAAAGCAACGGTAATCAAGACAGTGTGGTACTGGCATACAGATAGACATATGGATCAATGGAATAGAAGTGAGAGTTCAAAAATAAAACCATATGTCTATGGTCAACTGACTTTCAACAGAGGTGCCAAGATCATTCAATGGGGGAAAGAATAATCTTTTCAACAAATGGTGCTGGGACAGCTGGACAGCCACGTGCAAACTAATAAAGCTGGACACTCACCTTACACCATATACCAACCTTAATATAAAATGGACCAAAGACCTAAACATAAGACATAAAACTATAAAACTCTTAGAATAAATCACAGGGGAAAATCTTCATGACATCGGATTTGGCAATGATTTCTTTGATATGACACCAAAGGCACAGCAACACAAGAAAAAATAGGCTAATGGGAGTTCACCAAAATTAACAACTTCTGTGTATCAAAGGATTATAGCAACAGTAAAAAGGCAACCACAGAATGGAAGAAAATATTTGCCAATCAAATGTCTGATAAGCAATTAATATCTAGAATACATAAAGAAATCCAACAACTCAATAACAAAAAGACAACCATATTTTAAAACAGGCCAAAGAATTGAAGAAATACATCTCCAAATAAGATATGCAAATGCCAACATATGCATACATATATACTACATATACCATCCTAGTGGGTGGGGTGTTTCATTGTGGTTTCCACTGATTAATGATGTTGAGCATCTTTTTAGATGCTATGATACACTTATGTGCCTGGTGGTTTCTAGGGTCTGAGGAAAGGGTGAATTGGGAGTTATTGTTCATTGGGAATATAGTTTCAATACAGGATGGTGAAAAAGTTGTATTAAGATGGTTATATCTCCAAATTAATCTACAGATTCAATTCAATTTTATAAAAATCCCAGCTGATTTCTTTGCAGAAACTGATGAGTTCATCTTAAAATTCGTGTGGAAATTCAAAAGACTAGGTAAAACACTCTTGAAAAAGAAGAACAAAGTTTGAGGACTCACATTCCAGGTTTCAAAATTTACTACAAAGCTACAATAATCAAGACAGCGTGTTACCAGCATAAGGACGGACATATAGATCAACAAAATAGAATTGAGCGGTCAGAAATCAACCCTCACATTTATGGTCAGTTGAATTTCAAAAGGAGCGCCGAGACAATTCAATGAGGAAAGGTTAATCTGCTGACATGATTGTGTATCCACGTGCAAAAGAATGAAGTTGGACCTTTACCTCTCACCATCTGAAAAAATTATCTCAAGGTAGATCAAAGACCTAAACATAAATGCTAAAACTGTAAAACTCTTAGAAGACAATAAATGCATGAATCTTCTTGACATTGGACTAAGCAATGGTTTCTTAAATATGACACTGAAAATGTATGTAACAAAGGGATAATTACATTAACTGGACTTGATCAGATTTAAAACCTTTTGTGCTTTGAAGGATACCTTCAAAAAAGTAAAAATATAGCCCCAGACTGGGAGGAAATATTTGCAAATCTTTTATCTAAGGAACTAGTCTCTAGAATATATAAATAACTCTTCCAGCTCAATAATAGAAAAAAACAACCAAATTAAAAAATGAGCAAGTGTTTGATAGACATTTATCTATGGGAGATATACAAATGGCAAATAAGCACCTGAAAAGATGCTTCACATTATTAGTCCTTAGGGAAATGCAAATCAAATCTATAACATAATACCACTTCACACTTCCTAGGATGGCTAGAATCAAAAAGACCAATATTAAGAAGTGCTGTGAGGTTGTAGAGAAAATGGGACCCTTGTAAACTACTGGTAGGAATATAAAATAGTGCTGCCACTTTTGAAAAGAGTCTGGCAGTTCCTTATAGTTTGAAAATAGTGTCGCCATATGACTCAGCAATTCCATTCCTAGGTATTTACCCAAGAGAAATGAAAACATATGTCCACACAAAAACTTGTACATGATATTCATGCAGCATTATTCATAATAGATAAAATGTAGAAACAACTCAAATATCCATCAATTGATGAATAAATAAATAAAAGTGACATATCAATGCAGTGGAATACTATTTGGCAATAAAAAGAAATGAAGTACCAATGCATGCTATGGATGGAGGAAACTTGAGTACATTAGGCTTCATGAAAGAAACAGAAAGAAAAGATCAAATGGATTCCTTGATTCCATTTATTTGAAATGGCCATCATAAGCAAGTCCATATGCACAGAAAGTAGATTAGTGTGTTCCTAGGGAGGAGGGGAGTGTTGGAGGGAAATGGGGACTGAGTGCTCAGGAATAAATGGTGATGGGGAGATGAAAATGTTCCAAAATGGATTATGGTGATGGGTGCACAGCTCTGCGAATATACTAAAAAAACAGTTCTTCTTTTTTAAATGGTTGAATTACATGTGTTAATTATATCTCAATAAAGCTGTTCTAACAAAAAGTGATGGACCACATTAAATCAAGTAGAGATGCCAGAACTGCCATGGCAGACTGAAGAGAAAGAAAAGGCTCAGAGAAGTGGGCATGCTAGTATAAATCTACTCTGCGAAACTGGAAAACCACCAGGTGACTGTTTTCCTTGGAAGGGCCCAAAGGATACTCTGTATATCAGGCGATGAGGAATGAGCAGGTAAGCAGAACATCAACCACATTGTTTCTGTTCTTCATAGGCTGGGGCTGACTCTAGGAGATAATATCACAGAACTAGGCTCCCTAGCATCAGTGGGGATAATAAGATCCCAAAAAGTCAGAGACCAGGTGGCAGCAAGTTAGAAACAAAGGAAAAATTGCCAAAATAGCCAGTAATGACAGAATGGAAGTCAGGAAATTCTGACTGCAAGGGCTTTATGGAAATAGCTAATAGACCAAAGTATTTCTAGAGGGGCAGCCAACAAGAGTATTGCTTAATATTACACTTAACAGATCAAGAATGAATATGTTGGAGGCTGAGATAAGTTGCCCAACAGAAAATTACAATCCCTTGCCCAGTTTCCAGACCTGAGCCAATCCTCGCATCCAGAACCCGCTGGTTGAGTGAGAGCCTCTGTCCCCTGAGGAAGAACCCTGCAACACCACGGGAACTGTGTACACTAGTGATTCCCCAAGTCCTTCCATAAAGGTACACATGGTCACTCACTCAGGGTTCCAGACAGGAAGAAAAGAGAATCTTTAGATACTTTTTACGTCTATCGGATGCATTGTCCAACTTGACACTGATACCTGGGGAACCAAAGCACGATCATGAAACCTCATTAGAAGAGAGGCATATGCGGAAGAGAAAATAATTTGAGTCATATCTCAGATCTACCCAGATCTCAGTGGGCTCTCTGTGTCTACACATCTATTTGATGGTCATTTCCCCAGTTTCCAAATATATAATTGCAGTGGATATATTTAGAGTTGGCAAGAAGCCTCACATGGGTTCTTTGACCTGTGGAGTATGAGGTTTTCAGTAAGAAAGGCCAAGTGGAAGCCCCTGACAGAGTCCCCTAACCTCAGACAAGACAGAAAATTAAGACAATATTGTATCTAGGGGGTAATGGAAGAGGTTAATGTCATCCTCAATGACTCAAAGGATGCAGCAGTGTTGGTCCCCTCACACACCCATCAGTTCACCATTGTGGTTCTTGCAAAAACTGGACGGATCATTGCCAATGATAGTGGACTACTAAAAACTTAATCATTGATTAGCACCAATTATAGCAGCTGTGTTGAATGTAATGTCTTGGGGCTGGCCCAGTGCCATATTGGTTAAGTTCGGCACACTCCACTTTGGCAGCCCTGGGATCGCAGTTTCAGATCCCGGGCGTGGACCTACACCACTCACCAAACCATGCTGTGGCAGCGACCCACACACAAAATAGAGGAAGATTGGTGCAGATGTTAGCTCAGGACCACTTTTCCTCACCAAAAAAGAAACGAAAGAAAAGAAGTTGGTTATATTTGCAGGAGACAAATAAGACTATACTTTCTATTTTCCCAGGGCTATGTGACTTCTCCTGCTCTCTATCGTAATGTAGAAAGAAGGAATTTGTATGGAACCACAAAAGACCACAAGTAACCAAAGCAATCCTGAGGAAAAAAAGAACAAAACTGAAGGCATCACACTTCCTGATTTCAAACTATATTACAAAGCTCTAGTAACCAAAATAGTATGGTACTGGCATAAAAATAGGCATATAGACCAATGGAACAGAATCTAGATCCTGTAAAGAACCCAAGTGTGGTATAATGAGAAATAGATTTAGACTTTTTTCCTGGTTCCTGGCACAAAGCTCCTAAAACCCATGGAATTTCCTGAGTGATAGGAATGTCTTTTTTTTTTTTTTTAACTTTTTATTAAGATTATGATAGTTTACAACCTTGTGAAATTTCAGTTGTACATTATTGTTAGTCATGTTGTAGGTGCACCACTTCACCCTTTGTGCCCTCCCTCCACCACCCCCTGCCCCTTCCCCTGGTAACCACCAATCAGTTCTCTTTCTCTCTATGTTTAACTTCCACCTATGAGTAGAGTCATCCAGAGTTCATCTTTCTCTATCTGGCTTATTTCACTTAACATAATACCCTCAAGGTCCATCCATGTTGTTGTGAATGGGATGCTTTTATCCTTTTTTATGGCTGAATAGTATTACATTGTGTGTGTGTGTATATATCTATATCTATATATACCGTATCTTCTTTATCCAATCATCAGTTGATGGGCACTTAGGTCGCTTCCATGTCTTGGCTATTGTAAATAATGCTGCAATGAACATAGGGGTGCATGGGACTTTTGGAATTGCTGATTTCAAGTTCTTTGGATAGAGACCCAGTAGTGGGATGGCTGGGTCATATGGTATTTCTATTTTTAATTTTTTGAGGAATCTCCATACTGTTTTCCATAGTGGCTGTACCAGTTTGCATTCCCACCAACAGTGTATGAGGGTTCCTTTTTCTCCACAACCTCTCCAACATTTGTCACTCTTGGTTTTGGATGTTTTTGCCAATCTAACGGGTGTAAGGTGATATCTTAGTGTAGTTTTGATTTGCATTTCCCTGATGATTAGCGATGATGAACATCTTTTCATGTGTCTATTGGCCATATTCATATCTTCTTTTGGGAAATGTCTGTTCATGTCCTCTGCCCACTTTTTGATCGGGTTGTTTGTTTTTTTGTTGTTAAGCTGTGTGAGTTCTTTGTATATTATGGAGATTAACCCTTTGTTGGATAAGTGGCTTGTAAATATGTTTTCCCAATTAGTGAGCTGTTTTTTTGTTTCAATCCTGTTTTCCCTTGCCTTGAAGAAGCTCTTTAGTCTGATGAAGTCCCATTTGTTTATTCTTTCTATTGTTTCCCTCAACTGAGGAGATACAGTGTCCGAAAAAATTCTTTTGAAACTGATGTCAAAGAGTGTACTGCCTATATTCTCTTCCAAAAGACTTATTGTCTCAGGCCTAATCTTTAGGTCTTTGATCCATTTTGAGTTTATTTTGGTGTGTGGTGAAAAAGACTGGTCAATTTTCAATCTTTTGCATGTGGCTGTCCAGTTTTCCCAGCACCATTTGTTGAAGAGACTTTCTTTTCTCCATTGTAGGCCCTCTGCTCCTTTGTCGAAGATTAGCTGTCCATAGATGTGTGGTTTTATCTCTGGGCTTTCAATTCTGTTCCATTGATCTGTGGACCTGTTTTTGTACCAGTACCATGCTGTTTTGATCACTGTAGCTTTGTAGTATGTTTTGAAATTGGGGATTGTGATTCCGCCGGCTTTGTTTTTCTTGCTCAGGATTGCTTTAGCAATTCGCGGTCTTTTCTTGCCCCATATGAATTTTAGGATTGTTTGTTCAATTTCTGTGAAGAATGTTCTTGGGATTCTGATTGGGATAGCATTGAATCTGTATATTGCTTTAGGTAGTATGGACATTTTAACTATGTTTATTCTTCCAATCCATGTGCAAGGAATGTCTTTCCATCTCTTTATGTCATCGTCAATTTCTTTCAAGAAAGTCTTGTAGTTTTCATTGTATAGATCCTTCACTTCCTTGGTTAAGTTTATCCCAAGGTATTTTATTCTTTTCGTTGCGATTGTGAATGGGATTGAGTTCTTGAGTTCTTTTTCTGTTAGTTCATTGTTAGTATATAGAAATGCTACTGATTTATGCACGTTAATTTTATACCCTGCTACTTTGCTGTAGTTGTTGATTATTTCTAATAGTTTTTCTGTGGATTCTTTGGGGTTTTCTATATATAAGATCATGTCGTCTGCAAACAACGAGAGTTTTACTTCTTCGTTGCCTATTTGGATTCCTTTTATTTCTTTTTCCTGCCGAATTGCTCTGGCCAGCACCTCCAGTACTATGTTGAATAGGAGTGGTGAAAGTGGGCACCCTTGTCTTGTTCCTGTCCTCAGAGGGATGGCTTTCAGTTTTTTTCCATTGAGTATGATGTTGGCTGTGGGTCTATCATATATGGCCTTTATTATGTTGAGGTACTTTCCTTCTATACCCATTTTATTGAGGGTTTTTATCACAAATGGGTGTTGGATCTTGTCGAATGCTTTCTCTGCATCTATTGAGATGATCATGTGGTTTTTGTTTTTCATTTTGTTGATGTAGTGTATCACGTTGATTGACTTGCGGATGTTGAACCATCCCTGTGTCCCTGGTATAAATCCCACTTGATCATGGTGTATAATCTTTTTGATGTATTGTTGTAATCGGTTTGCCAAAATTTTGTTGAGGATTTTTGCATCTATGTTCATCAGTGATATCGGCCTGTAGTTCTCCTTCTTTGTGTTATCCTGTCAGGTTTGGGGATCAGAGTGATGTTGGCTTCATAGAATGTGTTAGGGAGTTCTCCATCTTTCTCAATTTTCTGGAACAGTTTGAGGAGAATAGGTATTAAGTCTTCTTTGAATGTTTGGTAGAATTCTCCAGAGAAGCCGTCTGGTCCTGGACTCTTATTTTTGGGGAGGTTTTTGATTACCGTTTCTATTTCCTTACTTGTGATTGGCCTATTCAGATTCTCCATTTCTTCCTGATTCAGTTTGGGGAGATTGTAGGAGTCTAGGAATTTGTCCATTTCTTCCAGGTTGTTCAATTTGTTGGCATATAGTTTTTCATAGTATTCTCTTATGATCTCTTGTATTTCATTGGTATCTGTTGTGATTTCTCCTCTGTCATTCCTAATTTTATTAATTTGCGATTTCTCTCTTCTTTTCTTGGTGAGTCTGGCTAGGGGTTTGTCAATTTTGTTAATTCTTTCGAAGAACCAACTCTTTGTTTCATTGATCCTTTCTATTGTCTTTTTTGTTTCAATATCGTTTATTTCTGCTCTTATTTTTATTATTTCCCTCCTTCTACTGACTCTGGGCTTTGTTTGTTCTTCTTTTTCTAGTTCTGTTAGGTGTCATTTGAGGTTGCTTATGTGAGCTTTTTCTTGTTTAGTGAGGTGAGCCTGTATTGCGATGAATTTCCCTCTTAGGACTGCTTTTGCTGCATCCCAAATGATTTGGTATGTTGTGTTCTCATTTTCATTAGTCTCCAGATAAAATTTGATTTCTTCTTTAATTTCTTCAATGATCCATTGTTTGTTGAGAAGCGTGTTGTTTAGTCTCCACATTTTTGCACCTTTCTCTGCTTTTTTCTTGTAGTTGATTTCTAGTTTAATAGCATTATGATCAGAAAATATGCTTGATATTATTTCAACTCTCTTGTATTTATTGATGTTTGCTTTGGTTCCCAAAATATGGTCAATCCTTGAGAATGTTCCATGTGCACTTGAGAAGAATGTGTATCCTGCTGTTTTTGGATGAAGTGTTTCATATATATCTATTAAGTCCATCTGGTCTAATTTTTCATTTAATTCTATTATTTCCTTGTTGATTTTCTGTCTGGATGTTCTGTCCATTGGTGTTAATGGTGTGTTGAGGTCCCCTACTATTATTGTATTGTTGTTGATGTCTTCTTTTAGTTCTATTAAGAGTTGCTTTACAAATTTTGGTGCTCCTGTGTTGGGTGCGTATATATTTATAAGTGTTATGTCTTCTTGGTGGAGAGTCCCTTTTATCATTATATACTGTCCCTCTTTATCTTTCTTTATCTGTTTTGCTTTGAAATCTACCTTGTCTGATATTAGTATAGCGACACCTGCTTTCTTTTGTTCATTATTAGCTTGGAGTATTGTTCTCCATCCCTTCACTCTGAGTCTGTGTTTGTCTTTGGGGCTGAGGTGTGTTTCCTTTTGATTGGGGAGTTCAATCCATTTACATTTAGAGTGATTATTGAGATGTGGGGGCCTACCACTACCATTTTGTGTCTTGTTTTCCGGTTTTCTTCAGTTTCCTTTGTTTCTCGTCCCATGGTTTAATCTGTTCTGATGTAGAGCTGCTACTCTCTGTTGTTGTCCTTCTACTTATCTCCTCTGCTCTTGGTTTTGTAGCCCCTTTCCTTTTTTGGATTTTTCAGGAATGAGGGTTTTCCTGAGGATTTCCTGAAGAGGAGGTTTTGTGGCAATGAACTCCCTTAATTTTTGTTTATCTGGGAAAGTTTTTATTTCTCCATCGTATTTGAAGGATATTTTCGCTGGGTAGAGAATTCTCGGCTGTAGATTTTTGTCCTTCAGATTTTTGAATATATCATTCCACTCTCTTCTAGCCTGTAAAGTTTCTGCTGAGAAATCTGCTGATAGCCTGATGGGGGTTCCTTTGTAGGTTAGTTTCTTTTGCCTGGCTGTCCTTAGTATTTTCTCCTTGTCGTTGACTTTTGCTAGCTTCACTACTATATGCCGTGGAGTTGGTCTTCTTGCATTGATAAAGTTTGGAGATCTATTGGCTTCTGTCACCTGAAGATCCATCTCCCTCACCAGATTTTGGAAGTTCTCAGCCATTATTTCTTTGAATAGGCTTTCTGCCCCTTTCTCCTTCTCTTCTCCCTCTGGTATACCTATAATCCTTACGTTGCATCTCCTAATTGTGTCTGATAATTCTCGGAGAGTTTCTTCATTTCTTTTTAGTCTTGCTTCTCTCTCCTCCTCTGCCTGCAGCAATTCTATATTGCCATCTTCCAAATTGCTAATTCTTTCCTCCATATTATCGGCCCTACTGTTCAGAGCATCTAGATTATTCTTAATCTCCTCTATTGTGTTCTTCATTTCCAATATTTCTGTTTGGTTCTTCTTTATCGTATCAAACTCTTTTGTGACATAGCTCCTGAACTCGTTGAGTTGTCGCTCAGAATTCTCTCTTAACTCATTGAGAATTTTAATGATGGCTGTTTTGAAGTCATCATCATTTAGGTTATATATCTCATTTTCTTTGGGATTGTTTTCTGTGTATTTGTTACTTTCTTTCTGTTCTGGAGATTTAATGTATTTTTTCATATTGCTTGATGTTGTTGATTTGTGCCTCCGCATGGAGATAGAGTTTAGTTGCTCCTTTCACTTGCTTCAGCTGCTGCGGTGGGGGAGCAGCTGTTTATACTGCACCAACCAGGAACCCTGTCCGCAGTTGCTAACTGGGCCTGGGCCCCTCCTCATAGCCACAGTGGCCCTTTGGATTCCCTCCTCTGCCGTGGGGGCCGTCACAGGGGGTCTTCAGGCTGCTGGTGCCTACTGTTGCAGCCCACTTAGATGTGCTCTCTCCTTGGGGTCTGCAATGGTGTTATGGGCTTTTCCAGCGGCCAGGGGTGGGATCACTTATATTTGTCGCTCCATTGCTGTCGGCACCCACAAAATCTCACTTGTCCTCTATGGGTCGCAGGAGAGCTATTGGCATCTTCTACAGTCTGTGGTTAGTTCACCTAGCTATGCTGCTTTTGCCCTGGGGTCTTCCAGCCTTGTGGCTGGCGGCTGGGTGCCTTCTACTGGTGCTGTGCAGAGGCTTTCCCTAAGGCTGCTGTGAGCCTGTAGGGTTTCCCCCTAGGCTACGAAGCTGGGTCTCTGGAACTCCCCCCAGCCCCAGTCCTCTCTGAGATCTCCGGCTATCCCTAGTCCCACGGGGCGGGCAACGGCAGCTGGGGGTCGCCCCGCCCTCTGGGATTCTCTCCCGGCCTCTCCCGGAGCCGTGAATGCTCGGCATGGCCCCTCTGCTAATGGCAGACAGACAGTTTTGTCTGCTGCCCGGGTGGAACCCTGGCGCTTCCCCTCCGGGTCGCAGAGCCGGCCTTTGAAACTTCCCCCAGCCCCGGTCCTCTCCGAGATCTCCGGCAATCCCTAGTCCCACGGGGCGGGCAACGGCAGCTGGGAGACCTCCGTACCCTCAGCGACTCTCTCTGGGACCCTCCGGGTGCCGCGAACACCAGGCAGGGTCTCCCCACCAATGGCGGGGAGAGACTCTTCCCGTGGGCTCAGGTGTGCAACTCCAAAGTTTCCCTCTGCGTTTAGGAGTAATTGCGGGGGGTTTAGGTAAGGTTCTAGTCACCTGTTTCCACCGTCGCTCCTCTGTTGTGCGCTCGCTCCTGCCCTAGATGTGTGTAGATCCTCTGGGGGCGTCCGTTGGAAGAAAGCCGCTTGCGGGTACTAGGATGCTCGTCGGGGTCGGAGAGTTTTCACCTATTTCCACATCCTCCCGGAGGAAAGTCTGTCCGCCTTCCGATGTATAGTCGCGTGGGTATCTCAGATGTCCTGAGATGCTGTCTGGATATCCTTTGTCAAGCGATAAGTGTCCAAATAATTGTAGACTCGAAGGGGGAGAGACAAAGAGGACTACTCACGGCACCATCTTGGATCCTCCATCCTGAGGTTTCCATTTTTTTGAAGGCTGTAAACTGAGGGTCGTTCCCAGCTCCTAGAGACCGCTGAATTCCTTGTGTCTTGGAATTGCAGTAAAATCATTCCTCTGTCTTCAACTACAGGTCACGCCCTTCTCAATCACATCTCTCTGAACCACTCTTCTGCCTCTTCCCTCTGCCCCTTCCATTTTCAAGGACTCATGTGATTAGATTGGACCCACCAGGGCCTAATAATCTCCCTATTTTAAAATCAGCTGATGAGCAGGCAACCTTAATTCTCGTGGCTCTGTAACGTATTATAGTTACAGGTTCTGGGGAGGGGCATTCTTTGGCCTGCTACAAGTTGTGTGGGATTTATTGAACTCCTACCATGTGCCAGGTGTGATCACAGGTACTGGGGATACAGTAATGAGCAAAACACAGCCCAGCCTTCATGGAGGTGGCGTCCTAGTGAAATCACATAAGCAATAACCACGAGTATGTCTCTGTATTTACTTTTAGTACCCTTTTTTACAGCTTTGCTGAGTACAATTGATGTTGAATAAGCTGCATATATTTAAAGTATACAGTATGATGCATATTGACATAGGTATACACCTGTGAAAACATCACCACAATTAAGACAGTGAATATATCCATCACCCCCAAAAGTTTCTTCCTATTCCTTGGTAATCCATCCCTCCTCCAACTCATCCTCAGACAAATACTAATCAGCTTTCCGTCATTGTAGATTGGTTTGAGTTTTCTAGAATTTTATATAATTAGACTCATAGTAGGGACTCCATATTTGTCTGGCTTCTTTCATTCAGCATAATTATTTTGTGATTCATCCATTGTTGAGCTTATCAGTAGTCCATTCCTTTTCACTGCTACATTCTATTGTATGGATATACCATAATGTGTCTATCCATTCACGTGTTAATGGAAATTTGAGTTGTTTCCAGTGTTGGCTACGCCTTGTTGGATTTAAGAAGATATTGTAAGAAAGCATGGACACAGGCAAGAAGAGACCAGATTGCAAGCAGAGATTGAAGTGAATAGAATGAATCCAGATATGTGGGTCCTTACAAGGTTGGGAAATCCACCTGCTTTTGCACATCAAGTCGTAGGAGATAAGACTTTAGTTGCCTGTGGTGAGCAGGATAATGACCCCTCCAAGATGTCCACATTCTAATCCCCAGGACCTGTGAATGTGTTACCTTAGGTGGCAAAAGGGACTTTGCAGATGTGACTAAGTTTAAGGACCTGAGATGGGGAGATTATCCTGGTGGGCCCAATTTAATCACATGGTTCCTGAAACACAGAGAATCTTTCCCAGCTGTGGTCAGAGAGAGAGAGATGTGATGATGGGAAGAAGGCTCAAAGAGAAGTGATATTGCTGTCTTCAAAAATGTAGGAAAGGGCAGTGAGCCAAGGAATGCACGCAGCCTCTAGAAGCTGAAAAAGGCCAGGAAACAGATTCTCCCCGAAAACCTCCAGAAAGGAGCACAGCCCTGCTGACACCTTCAGTGTACTTTAGTGAGACTGGTGTTGGACTGAGTTAGAGAACCATAAGATGACAAATTTGTCTTCTATTAAGCCACTAAGTTTGTGACAACCTGTTAGGACAGCAATGGAAAACTCATACATTGTTCAAAGCCTTTCCCAAGGCCTTTTATTAAGCCAAAGAAAGAGACAGGGGCCTGAGGAAAGATTAGATTAAGGGTGCTATCTTACCACCCAGGGCTGCTACCATAAAGTTGAGAGAGAGGCATGGATCACTCAAGGACGTATAGAACAAAAACAGACCGAAGAACTAGACTGAGACAAGAACTTTGGTTGTGGTTATTGACGCTTGAAGCAAATAGACAAGAAGCTCTGTGAGATTCTGAGGGGATTGTTTTGCCAAAGAAACCTTGAGCTGCACCTGAAAAAGCCTGGGGCTGAGTCTCAAAATAAACTGCAAGCCCCTAAACTTTAGGAACAGAAGGTAGCCTGCCAAACCTGTACAGAGCAGTCCTAAGACATGGATATTCCTCAGTGCCTCTTCTATTGGCCATGGTGGATAATGGAGAAGGAAGAATCTTCCAGAAAACAAAACCAGGAGTCACGCAGTATGACAGACAAGGAATTTCCTCCCATTGGGAGCACCAGGGACAGCCAGATGGGCTAATCAAGGAACTCACTCCACTGATAGAGTAAAGAGCACTTAGGATTCCCACCCAGCAAGATTTAATCATCATTATAGACCAATGACTGCTCTGTGTTTCCCTTTGCTTAATGGGGGTTTATGGCCACGATCCTGCACTTGTCCTCACATTGCATATTGTCTTTGTGTATGTGGAGGGGGAAGTAGATAACTTGGGCTTTATTACTTTATGAGTCACTGGTCCATGAGGACCCACACGTAAGCCCAGTAGACACCTACATGTCACTTCAAGATCCTGGATTTTGAGCTGGAGGTCATAACTGAATGAGACTTAAATTAAATGTCCCTCTAAGGATGAGGTGAGTTTTTGTCTAAATGTGGAAAGAAGGGTATGTGTGAATCTTTGGTGAGCAGAGGCAGACTGTGTAAAGGCTTCTAACTGTCTACCAGAATCCATTCTTCCTTCTTCCACATGAACAGAGCTGTAGCTGAGACATGGCTGCACATGGATCACATTTCCAGCCCCCTTCGCAGCTTGCAGCTAGATGTGACCATGTGATGAAGGTCTGGACAAAGGGGTGTGAGTTGTGATAAGTGAAACATTCACCTCACAAGCTTGAGGCCTTGAACTTCAGTTCAACCTGACACCCCTCATCATTGACTGGGAGCAAACTGACCTTGGAAATGATGTGTTGTAGATGGCAGAACTTCCAGCAGCCTGGATCCCTGAGTGATCGCGTGGAGTACAACCACTTACCCTCTTGGTAAACAAATCCTGGACTGTGAAGTGAGAAGAAAATAACCTTTTTTGTTCGAGTCCTTTAATTTTTCTTACTATTACAGTTGTGTTTCCTACCCTGATACAAAGAATACAATATCCATAGGAAGAAATAAATGGTTTTCATATACCTTACAACACATAGGGAAAAGATAGAATGTAAGAAAAAATACCATCTACAAAATAGCAACCACTTACCCTCTTGGTAAACAAATCCTGGACTGTGAAGTGAGAAGAAAATAAACTTTTTTGTTTGAGCCCTTTAATTTTGCTTACTATTTCAGTTTTGTTTTCTATCTTGATAAACTGAATAAATTATCAATAGGAAGAAATAAATGGTTTTCATATACCTTACAACATGTAGGGAAAAGATAGAATGTAAGAAAAAATACGATTTACAAAATAGCAACAAAAAGATAAAATACCCAGGAATGGATTTACTATAACATGTGTAATACTTACATGTAACAACTTTAAAATGCTTTTGAAAAACAAAAATTGTTCTTGAATAGATATACTAATCATCATAAAGTTAATCCCCCTGGCTAGTATATTAATTTAACTCAATAACAAATAAGGATATCACAGTCTTTCTTGTTAACTGGAGAAGCTGATTCAAAGACTCATATGCAAAATAAGCAAAGAAGAGTAGCAAGGGACCCCAAACAAGAGGAGCTTGAGGGAAGCCAGCCTCACTAGACGTGAGAACATCGTAAAGCCACAATAATGAAACAATGTGACAGAGGCGCATAAACAGACAGATGAGTGAAAAAGAAGAGAAAGTCCACAAATAAGATCAAAAACATATAGTAATTTAGTGAATGATAACAACTAGATAGTAAATCACCGAGAAAGATGGATGAGTATTCAATAAATGATTTGGGAATAACCAGATACCTATACAGAAAATAATAATGAAAGTTGGAGCCCATAGCTCCCACTGTATACCATGATAAACTCCAATTGGGTCAACGTTTTTAACGTAAAAAGAGAAGGAAATATTCTTTTATAATCTTGGAATCGGGAAGCCTTTCTATGACTCAAAATCCTGAGAAGCCATAAAGGAGAAAATTAATAATAGAACTACATAAAAACAAAAAACAGTACTGAATGGCAAGGAATGTCATAAGAAAATAAAAATACAAATGACAAACTGTAAAAATATTTTTACTATATATCACAAAGAAATGATCTCTCTAATATATAAAAAGCACGTAAAAACTGAGAAGAGACTAATAAGCCAACAGAGAAAAGGATAAAGGAGTGCTACAGACAGGTCACACAGAAAAGCAAATAAAAACAGCTTTAACTATGAAAAAATGCTCAACCTCATAATAAAGAAAGAGCAATAACTACACAGAGATTCCATCTCTCTCTCGTCAGATTGGCAAGAATCCAAAAGTTTCACATGGACTTTCTTGGTGAGGATGTGGAAAGAAAAGCACATTCGTTTATTGCTCATAGAAGTTCGACTATGACAAACCTTTTGGAGGACAATTAAGCAATGCTTGTCAAAATTGTAGGGTGTATGCCCTTAAACTCTGCAATCCCATTCCTTGGAATTCTTCCTACAGATATACTCACATAGATGCAAAAAAATATTCTGTTCAAGTTTATTCACTGCAATTTGTTTTAACAAAAGATTGAAAACGATACATACATCCATCAATTTTGGATTGGCTAAATTTTTACACATACACACTGGAATACTATGCATTGAAAAAGTAATCGCAATGCAGGAGTTCTCTGTGTACTTTTGGTAAGATCTCTAAGGTGTATTGTAAGTGAAAAGAACAAAGTGAAGAATGTTGCTTCATAGGCTACCTCTGTGTTAGAAAAGAGGAGGGAACCAGAGTCTATCTACATTTTCATAAACTGGAAGGTACGCAAGAAACTAAAGAAGGTGGTTATGTGGTTGGGGATGAGGTGTAAGCTGGATGGATGGTGGACAGGATTGGGAGCAAGACCCTTCATTGTCTCTACTGTGGCAATGAGTGTTTCTTAAAGCCAAAGGATAAACAGAGGAATGGTGTGGGCATAAAGTGAAGCTGCATTCTGTCATATACAACTGTCCCGGCACGGTAACGTTTTGTGCTGAGTAGCAGCAGCTGAATGCAAAGTACCAAACGCAATCACTCAGAGCCAGCTGGGGAAGAATGCTACGCGGAGCACGAGGCCATTCACCCTCCTCCTCCCTCTTCACTCCGTTTGGACATATTCTCTGTCTTGAAGTGCTTACTAAGTAATCCCCCCAATCTTCAAGCACATTTTTGAGAACAAGAAATTAAGATGCTGCTGCAGTCCCATTCTACACAAGGGCCACAACAATTTGTTGCTGAGGTCCCCTCGACAGTGCAGAAGAAAGTGTCATTAGGCTGCCCCACAAGAGCTTTCTTAGGTGTCTTCTGCTGTAAGTGTCAGTGAGATGCGTTTGCCGTGACAGGAAACGATGATTTCAGTGCAGACCGCACTTTGTGGCATAAGGTTGTATTGGAGCTGTGTAAACTGCTTATTAATGAAGGAAGGAAGGTAGCAAGACAGCAAAAAAACCAGAAGTCTTTTCTAAGCCAGTGTGAAAGAAACAAGCACAAAACAATGAGCCTGAGCCGCCCATCGTTGGCATCTACGTTTAGTGCAAAACCTTGGCTGCTTGTCTTGACTTCCGATGGTGACGTCCCTCCTCCTTGTCTCCATAAACACTTTCCTTACACTCTCAAGGTATCTTTACCTTTTTTTAAAAAAGATCCTAGTAAAGTCCCTCATTTCGTATTATAATCTTTATCGCCTAGGAGTTTAACAAGTCTTTTAAAACCTCTGCTAGTATTTTTATTTGGATTGTTATTATTTTGTTAGTGTATGGCTACAAAATGTGTAGATTCTGTGTTGTCTGCCCAGAACCTATTTTCCCCCAAAACCTTGTTACTTTTGTGGACACTTGGCAGCTTGGGAGGTTTTCTCCAGGAATGCATACATAGTATTAGGGTGGAAATATCTGGTATTTTTTAATACTGTTTGATTATAGAATGATGTGAATATCTTGCTATTCAAAACATTTTAAACAAAGAAAATTAGTAAGCCATAGCAAGATTAAAAAATAAGGTAAAAAAGTTACCTATACTCCCGCCACAGCAGGCCTCATAGCAGGACAGGAGCGCCTGGTTGGAGAGTGACAAGCTTCCCTCTGGTGAGAGGATCAGTCTTCCCTCCGGCGCAGGAGGAGGCCGGCAGCTGCTGAGGCTGTCCTGCTCGATGGACAGGAAGGCGTTGAGTTCAAAAGCCCAGGGGCTGGCGGATGCTGGAAGAATCTCGTTGCCGGATACTTTAGTGGGGTTGGTCACAGCCACCCATATCTCTGGGAGGCCTGAAGGAGGCGGAGCCCAAAGGCGGGGCTTGCTTTACAGCTGATTGGACACTTCCAAGTCTTCTTGTTCACAGGTCCCAGGTCCTGTTCAAGTTTTGTTGCTTGTCGGGGAATTTGATACAAAGTCATGGGATGTGCTGCCTCCAATGTCCAAAGAGGTTAATCAGATATTGGCAGGAGGGTGGGGGCACTTTCTCTCGGAGGCTGTAAGGCTAACGGTTTGTCCTCACTAGGTTGTGGCATGTCTCTTTGGGCTCTGCTGGGTGGCTCCCAAGAAAGATAGAGAGCCCTGGATTCGATCTTCACTCAAGGCCCACCCAGCCTTAATCAGGTTGGCAACGTGATCTGAGCGGTTTCTTCACTGGGGGCTACTATCAGTACAATGCCAGTAGCTTACATTGTGCCGAGGTCTATTCAATCCATTGATGCATATTGCAGAATACTTTAAAGACTCCTGCAGAAGTATAGCAAAAATTATTGCATGACTTGCTAAATAAAGAAAAATGTTCCTGTTTGGAGGACTATAGAACAGAAGGTGTTAGCAACGTCCAAGGCTGCCTCCCAAGGCCAGTGGTGGCAGCAGTTTGTCCACCCACAGTAACGATACCAGGGTCTGCAGGAATAGTGGTAAACTGCCTCCGTAGTCCGCAGTGAGATGCCAGGCACCAGCGACCTTTTCATTGGCTGGATGGGGTGGGGGCTGGGATGAGTAGCATCTCACCTGCTTTAATTACTGAATGAAAAGGATAATTTCCTTTTCACCTTCGGGATCACAAGTCTGTTTCAGTTGCACTACCTCCATCAGCCTTGGAAGCACAGACAGGCTCTCACAGCCAACAGGTGTCTGAGGCTGCTGCCAGTGCAGGCCGAGAACCTGGCCAACATCATCTGAAGCCACCCGCAGGGGTCACAATGACCTTGTCCAACCAGCAGGTAGGTATACATTTCAGGACTTATGTACCTCCAAATAATAATTATACAAGCTGATAAGGGGACAATCACCACAGTCCAAACAAAGGGGTCAAATGCCCTACGGTGACGTGGCTCTCTCTTGGCTCTCGCTAACACATGTACCAACTCTGAGGGGGCGATTCTTTTACGAAGGCCCTCCTCTGATCCTGGGACAGTAGATCATTGAGCTCCTGGGTCCAGCAAGCACAGGAATGTTTTGAGACCTCACCCTTTTCCAACATATAAACTGTAGTGTGTGTGGACAATCTCCTGGAGGTGGTGGGGCACCAGGCCCAGCCTTAGTCCTTTTGTTTGAAAGAATTCTAATTAGGATGTAGGGAAACTTGAATTTTCAGAGGCAGGGCTGCAATTATTTCCCCAGAAATCCCCATTCACTACAATTGGATTTATAGTCCCTTAGTATTGTCCCCTAAGAGCTGCGCTGGGGATTCTGGGGACTGTGGGACCTCAGAGGCTGGGCCTTGGGACACAGACCTAACAATCCCAGTCTCTGAGAAGGACCCCACCCCAGGGACTTCCTCAATCCATTTTTCTGATTTTTCCCTTCCAATAACTCCTCAAGCTCACAGAGCACTCTCTTTTCGAGCCCTCACATGTCCTTTCCCCATGGCTTCTGCAGGGCCTGCTCACTTTCACACAGGCCCGCCAGCCTCCTTCTGTCTCCTCGGTAATTTCCATCTTGTCCATCTGTTCAGGACCCATTGCCATGTTCCCCTCTGCAAAGGGGCCTCTGCAGGGAATCCAGCCATTGGTCCTCCCTTTCATGTTCGCCCTTTCCTTATCTCCCAGAAAGGAACCTGTGTCACATTATGGGGCCTTTTACTGCACTCCTTCTCCTGAGGTGGGGAATGATGATTCTGTTTCTGACAGGCCCTTCCCCTACCTGTCAGAGGAATAAAGTCAAAGCCAGGGACCTCTGGGGGACGACTGTTATTAAATCACCCAACATTCTGAGTCGAAGGCTCATATCATCAGGGAGTCTCCTCAACAGCTTCTCACAAAAAATAGTTGTTTCAGCGGCCGGCTTGGTGGCACAGCAGTTAAGTTCATGCACTCTGCTTGGGCGGCCCAGGGTTCATTGGCCTGGATCCTGGCATGGACGTACACACCGCTTATCAAGCCATGCTATGGCAGGCGTCCCACATATAAAGCAGAGGAAAATGGGCACAGCTGATAGCTCAGGGCCAATCTTCCTCAAAAAAATAAAATAAAATAAAAACAAAAAAACAAAACCCAGTTGTTTCAGAGAGGCTGTGGCTCTGTGCATGCATTCTCAGGGAAATCTCCCCAGAGGGAGTAGGTATACCCAATTCTCCCAAGTACCCACTTTAGGAATGGGAACAGGAGGCCTGGCTCAGCGTTTTTACCAAGCTCACTAGTGATAAGGGTCATGAGTTCCCCCTATAACCCTCCATTCAGCTTCATTCAACAGCACCGACGTTGTTCCATCATGCAAAGGAATAATCCATGCTCTCCAGATGCCGACAGGAGCAATTCCAGCTCCAGAGGGAACCTCGTTCTTATTCTGTGCACTACTGTGCCTGTTCTTGATGATCCTGCCCTCGGCCCTTGTAGAGTGTGCTGCACAAGAACTGGCTTTAGAACTAGAGATGATTGCCTCCACCTGTTGAAACAGAGGCTCAGAGGAGGCCTATCGCACTTTCCTCCCGGAGCAGCTAGTGTTACTCCTCCTCATTTTCCTTTCTTCTTGTTCTCCTTCTTGGAAGAAGACTTCCACCTAGAAAAAGGAGTCAGGGAATTGACTTTGGGCCCCTCGTCTGCCTCAGTTGCTCTTTCCCGGAGGAGCCACCTCACTAGTGCTTTCATGGTCTTTAGACTCATTCCCACAACCACCAGTTACTGACCATCCAACAAGGCCAAACAAACTTCCACTGCCTTCGGGGAGAAGTCTTCCACTCTAAGGGTGGCCTGGTCAACCTTTTTCCCCAGTTGTAGAACGCCATGACACCCATTCTGGATGGCAACCGTGGTGTGAGGTACGGTGACTCACACTCCTGGTGACACATGATGTTACTCATATTAAGATTCACTGGTTGACGGTTACTTATAAGAGTAGGAGGCACAAAATGCAAAGGATGCACCAAGCCTCTTAGTTATTCCATAGAGACTAGAGTCAATGCCAGTAGGGCTGGAAATGCCATGAAGAGTCTTCCAGTAAAGGGAAAGTGCCCCGCAACAACTTCACATAGTTACAAGCTGGCCCAAGGGAGGTTTGGGAGCACTTAGTCATCGGTGTAACAAAGAATCTAAGAAGAAACTCCCAGGCCCAGGAAACAACCTTTAGGGCTTTCCAGAGCCCTAAGGAGTTTACAAATCAAGGTGTTTGATGTCAGCCAGAGGCCCTGCTGTCCTGCCATGAACCAGTAAATATAGTTCAGCGTCAGGCCATAAGGAAGGACAAGGAGAGGAAGCCCCATAACCATCCATCCAAGACCAATGGTTTTTCTCTCCACACTTTCAGAGCACTTAATTCTGGGTTCAAGTAGGGCAAGATGGCAGCTTAGTCCTAAATCTCCCCACTTACATTAGTCAAGATAGGCTAGCTATGGTAACAAGCAGTGCAAACTTTCTGTGGTGTAATACTATAAAGATTAATTTCTCATTGAGCTCACAGGTCGATGCAGATCAGGTGGCTCTGGTTCATGCTAAAGGACACAGGCCCCTTGAATGCGTGGCTCTGCCCATACCTTAGGGCTGCAGAGTCCTCCACTGGCTCCTCTGCTTCTGTCCAGCTGATGAATGAAGGCAGAGGGCATGGAGAAGGCACACGTGCTCTTGATCACCTCCACTCAAGCTGAAACACATCAGTTACACCTTGGGCAGTTCTCTACTGAATGGCTTCACCTAACTGAAGGATAGGCTCAGAAATCTAGTCCTCATGAGTATCAAAAAGAAGAACAGATTTGCTGAACAGACCATCTATGTCCAACCACCTCCTCTCAGAAACCCTGTGGAGCCGTATGTTCAATAGGTAGCTACTAGTCACATGTGGCTATTTAATTTAAACAAAGTTTAAAAATTCAGTTCCTCAGTTGCACTATCCGTATTGCAAGTGCTTGATTGCCACTCGTGGCCGGTAGCTACTATAGTGGACAGTGTGGATAGAAGTTTCTATCATCACAGCAAAGATCTATTAGATTGCACTGATACAGAGTCTTTTAGACAGGATCTCAGAAAGGAATGGATGAAATATTCCAATAGAATAATCTTAGAAGAGTTCAATAAAAGGACAATTTACTTAGATATGGGCAGCTTTTAGGATAATTTTAAGAGATAGTGCAGTACCTTGGGACTAGTTAGGCAATGGTTACTGTCCCTAGGCTTGAAGCAGTGGTGGGAGGGAGCAGTTACTGGAACCTGGAGTAGAGGCTGTGTGGAGGGGGCCATCTGAAGGAGCTATCACCTTTGGCTGAAGTGTCAGTCAACATGTGGCCACCCTGCAAGCAGGGAGCTAAGAGAATAAATATCCTGATCTCACTCTCCTCCCTCCATCTGATCTCCTTCTGGAATGTCCCACTGGCTGGACACAACCAGACCCCAGTGGGCAAGGGAGTTCATTGAGTTAGTACTTACAGGTCAGTAGCTCAGGACACTGAGCAGGGTGGAGAAGGGTAGATAGTGGGTCTGGAGGGACAAATGGGAAAATTTCAGCAAAATCCACCCTTTCTGTCCCTTAAAGGGTTGGGGTTGAGGGGAAGGTGTTGCTGTGGAAGAGGGGAAGCCCCATAATCACCTCCCCTCTGCTCTTCTTTTCCCTTTCTTCTGTGTTTGAGTTACACCACACCTGTAAGTATGGAAAAATGCCTAAACCTAAGCATAGCTGTTGACCAATTACAGAGCTGACACCTTTGTAATTACCATCCAAGTGAAAATAGACACCTCACTGCCCCAGCCAGGAGTCCCTGTGCCTCTGCACACACAGAACCCATCCCTCCCTGCACAGTGTCCACTAGGCTGACTGCTTCCTCTGCCCCTTTCCTTCCTGGTTCCTCCCCTTCCACTGCTGTTGGCCTCATCCCCCTAAGGTCACTGTTTCCTCTCTCTCCTCACTCCTTCAGGAGCTTCCCCATCTTCCTAGGCCATTACCGTGGGGATCTCTTCCTCTTAGTCCCCCTCTTTCACCACATCCTAGGGATGGAGAACCCAGAATTGATTCCCTGGAGGAGGAGAGTTCACCCTGGAAACGGTAGCAGGAACAAGTGACCTGATCTCCAGGATTCAAGGTCTCATCCAGGGGACTGAGGGCACCCAGTATGTTTGTGGGTCCAGCCTGGAGATCTTGCTGCTACCTGAGGACAAAGTCCACGGTCATTCAGTGGGGAGGGAAACGTCTGTGTCAGCATGTATTTTGGGAAACAATTTAGACTGTGAACCTGACACTGGTTGGGGGCTCCCCCTTGTGTGCACAGCCCTGCCTTGCTGCTGGGAGCACAGGGAGACCCTGGGGAGGTCCTGGGGAAGAGGCCAAAGGGGAGCTCCGGTCTTCTGTCCTCAGCCCTGTGGCCACACAGAGGCACCACTGCTCTGCTCTCTCCTATTCCCACAGCCAGGGCAGAGGATGGGCTGTGGTCTGAGTCAGGCAGAGGTGGCTGATCTGGAGGCTGGACATCAATGGGGGATGAGGATGCCTCTGAGCAGCCCTGGGCTCAGGCTCGGGAGTGGGGCAGGGACTGGAGAAGAGGGGAGCTCTGGAGCCCTGCCCTGCGTCTGAGGTTTCCATGGGTTGTCCCCACAACCCGTCTCCAGCCTCTGGATGACAACACTCTGGAAAACTGAAAAGTAGATCATGTTTTTCTTCTACTCCCTATTCATTTTCTGAGGGCTGCTTTAAAAAATAATCTCTTTTATTTTAGAATATGTAGTTTGAGATTTACAGAAAAGTTGCAAAGTTAGTACGGAGTTCCTGTATGTCCCACACTCAGTTCCCCGGATATTAACGTGTATATCACTATCATATATTTATCACAGCTAATGAAGCAATACTGATATTAAACTCCATACTTTATTCGGATTTCATTAGTTTTTCTTTTTTTTGTTCCAGGATCCCATCCGTGATACCACACTAAGTCCCAATCACGTCTCCTTCAGGCTCCTCTGGCTGTGACAGTTTCTCAGACTCCTTGTTTGTGATGACCTTGACATTTTTGAGGAGTACTGCTCAGCTATACTGTAGACTGTCTCTCAGTTTGTGTTTGGTTGACCGGGGCTCTGGGGTTTCTGGGAAGAAGCCCACAGAGGTGAAGTGCCATTTTCTACACAACATATCAAGTGTCTATTGTACCCACTTGATTGATCACTGATGATGTTAACCTTCACCGCCAGGCTGAGGTCGTGTCTTTCCCTGGGAAGTTCCTTTTTTTCCCCTCCCTTTCTATACAGTAGTCTTTAGAAGGAAGTCAGTCACTATATGTTGCCCACACTTAAGGGGTGTTCTGCTATAAACATTTGCATGCAGATTTTCGTGCAAATGTAGGTTTTCAGAGGAGTAGGTGAATACCTAGGAGAGTGATCAGGGTGCATGGTAAGTCGATGTTTCGCTCTATAAGAAACTGCTGAATACCTTCCATGGCGGCTGTGCTGCTTTGTGTCCCGCCCACAGCAAATGAGGGCTCCTGTTGATCCACATCCCAGTAAGCCCTTGGCATCAGCAGTTTTTCAATTCAGGATGTTTTAATAGGTGTGTAATGGTTATCACTGTTGTTTTTATTTGCATTTCCCTAAGGACATATGACGTTGAGCATCTTTTCATATGCTTATTAGCCATTCATAGATCTTCTTTGGGAAGGTGTCTGTTCAGACTTTTGCTCAGATTTAATTATTTGTTTTCTTATTGTTGAGTTCTGAGGGCTCTATATATATTCTAAAACAAGTCCCTTATCAGATATATGATTTGCAAATATTTCCTCCCAGTCTGTCACCTGAGCCCTTTTACTGACATAACAGTATACATTAATGCATACATACATTTTTCTGGGCATAGAAATGAGAAATTGCTAACTGTGATGGTTTCTGGGTAGAGGACTTGGGTGAATGGGAGATGGGGAACGAATGAAGTGACTTATTTATTTTTGTATATTCTTGAGTATCATTTGAATTCTCTCGTGTGTGCATGAATAATGTTTTCAAAAATAAATTACATTAAAATTCCTTAAACTTGTAAAACACTTGACAGGTCACCCTCAGACCAGGATTTCAGACTCCGATTCTGATCCTGTCCTCGAGGGTCTCTTCACTCAACTATTTTGCCTTAGAATGTCCATTTCTGAGAAAGGTGGGCTAGATTATATGGACCAATCCTCCCACTGGAAATAGCTAAAGATGCCGTGTAAACTACAAAAAGCATCTTCTTAAGAGCATCAAAGAGCCGACAAGATCCCAATAAATGACCACACCCCAAAAAGAAGGGAAAGATCCTGCTTGGCCTCCATAGAGAACAGTGTCCTGAGAGATGGAGAAAAGGCTCTGTGAGCTCATTGCCCAGACACGGAGCCCAGCACTTCCAGCTCTGAGCCCCGAGCTCTGGACTGTCCTAGCCATCTGCTTCCCTTTTAATATTTGAACAAAGCTTATATTCTGATTATGATGTATATGTATATTGTATAATACATCTGATATAATGTATATTCACTGTAGGAAAATTATAAAATGTTAAAAATTATAAGTGATAAAGTAATAATAACTATTATCCTCACACTTGGAGATAATTCTGTTGCATTTTCTCCTGGTTTCTTATGTATCCTCCTGCTACTGCCCCAGGGCTGGAACTCTCTCTCTAAGCTGATGAGCACAGAACTGAGTGGCCCCAGCCCTGCTCTCTCCAGATGCCATTTCCTGAGGCAGTTCACTCTCACACCTCCTGAGGGAGTTATTTCTCTTTCTCCTCCCTCCTCAATCCCCTCCACTCTCTCCCCACTCTCAGGTGATGAGCTCTTTTCCTTTTTCACTCAGAGAAAGGAAGGACTAGGTGAGAACTGCGCCATCATCCCCCCACACCCCACATCTGTACCTGTATCCTCTGCCTTCACAGCAGTGATGATGGATGGTCCTGCTCCTGTCTAAGGCCACCTCTCAGTTTGGGCACAAGATCATGTCCCCTCCCTCCCCTGCATCATCAACTTCCTGCTCTCTACTGGCTCACTCATTCCTGCATACAGACAGGCTGTAATAGCTCCCATTTTAAAAGAAAAGAAAGAAAGAAACTAAATAAATCAAAACGAAATCCTCCCATAAAAATCCCCCACTCAGTCCCATGTCTCCTTCTAGCCACTGCCCCATTTCTAGGATGCTCCTGGGAGGACAATTCCAGAGCCCATTCTCTCACCTACCATGTTGTCTTTCTATTTTTACTAAACATCCATTTGCACATAGTTTAAAAGGTCCAGTGCTTCCACAAGGCTTCTTAGGAAGACAGATGCCCAACGCCCTCCCACCAACCCCGCCTTTTTCCTGAATCTCACAGACAACTTGTTTCAGTTCTTTTTGCTGATTCTCTGATTGTTACTTCTATGCCTTTAAACAGAATACTTCCAATACTCCTTCTTTGTTATTCAGTTTTATGCATCATCTTTAATAAACTGGCTTTTCTTTCACACACCCCCATCTACCCAATATAATTACTTTACAATTTTGATAAGCTCAATGTGCAGTGTTTGCATTATCACCAGGTAAACATTAGTCACAACTGAGCATCTTGTAGACTATGATTACTTTTCCTGTCTTGAATCAACTTTTTATGTTCCCTAGAGTTAACAGATATCTTGTTTCTTCATTTGCTTACTTTCTGTATTCATTACTAAATGATTCCACTACTCTCTCCAGAGTCTAAATGTCCATGAATATATTCAACCACACCTGACAATTCACCAGCTTCCTCTTTGTGAACACAGCTGTCCCACAGCCCTCAGTCCTGCCCCACGTGGACTGGTTCTCTGCACACCTGGGGCAGGGCTGACATCCCGGATCTCCTTCTCCTTTTGTCTCTCTCTTGTTCTAGCCCCTTTGTTGCCTGGATCTGACTTTTCTCCCTTTTCTGATGTTCTCCATCATTGTTCCCCACATTGCCCAGTGGTGTCCTGAGGAAGGGAACATGGAAAGCAAAACAGTGAAACTCTAAACATCTGAAATACGTTTAGGCTGCCCCAGCCCTTACTCACATCCTGACTTGGTATAGAACTCCGCATTGGAATATGTTTTCCTTGGAATCTGGAAGGCATTGCTGCAACGTCTGCTAGCCTCCAGGTCTGTGATTGTTGCCTCTTAAAGTTTTCAAGGGCTTGCTTTTCCATCTTCTCTCAGAAATTCCAATGTGTTTGTCATGGTGTGGGTCTGTTGTCATCTATTGTAGTGAGAACTTTGTTAGGATATTCAAGATGTAAATTTTTGTCTGTAAACGCTGAGAAATTTTCTTAACTTTTTCTTATCACTTCCTACTCTCCATTCTTTTCGAAACTGGTACTACTAATGTGTTGGAATCCCTTGATTGATGGATTAATATTCTTCGAGGTCTTCTCTCCTGCTTGCCGTGACTTTTCCATCTGTACTACTTCATGGGAGTATGACTTTAATCTTCCAGTTCATCTATTGAATTATTCATTTCTATGATCATATTTTTAACTTTCAAGAGCTCTTTCTAGCTGTGTGACTGCATATAATTTTATATAATTCTGTTCTTGTTTCGTATACCATGAATCTTATCCATCTTTTAGATATCATTGATAGCAGCGGTAGGGAACCTGTTAGTTCTTCTGGCTCTCTGCTTTCATGTCATCATGAATGTTTTCCTCACAGCACTTGCTCCGAAGGAGTTTCATTTATCTTTGTCATTTCTGCTAAATGTCCATCGCCCTCAGGACAATGCCAGAGTCTTCTTTTGCTCTTCGCTGCATCTCTAGAGTCTAGCTGATCCTCATTCACTGGACGCCTTGAAATAGACACTGGTTGATGGACTTTACTCTGTTTTGGGCAGTTAAGACTGACTGCCCGTTGAATACACTCCTCAGCTCTGAGTCTAGCAGCCTATAACAGAATATTCTGGAACACTGCAACAATTCACTTGCATGGATTGCAGAGTCATAACCATCACCTGAGGGACAGAGAACCAATGGGAGACAAGTGAACAAGGGCTCTAAGAGAAAATCCCTGGGCTCAACCTTGGCTCTAACACCTCCTAAACCTCTCGGAGTCTCCCTTTCCCTGTTCATACAAAGGGATCTCATGTTGGGAGCCTCAGGGGTTTGCTTTGAGGATTAAATTTGACCTCCTATGTATATCATATGGCATTAATCCCTGAGACATATTAAGTGTTCTTCTAGTCATAGTTACCAAAGTTATAGTGATCGTAGCATTTAGATAAGTTCCGTTCTTTGCTTTTATAAACCATAATTCAAGAAACATCCTTGAATGTATACTTTTAAGAACATGCGTGATTATCTTCTTAGAATAAATTTCTAAAAGAGAAATTTCTGTGTCAAAATGTAAGCACATTTAAATTGTTGAGACATTTTTCCAAAGCATCCTTTACATATTTTGTACCAGTTTTCAACCCCATCAATCTTTATAACAGTGTATTCTCCCCACCCTCTGGTTGATACTCTCATCTCTTACTTTCATCTTTGCCAAGCTGGTAGATTGTAATTTTTATTCCCATTTCTTATTCTGTGCTCTCTTTTTTTGGCATTTATTTATCTAATATATTTGTTCGATATTGTCATTTCTTTTTTTCCAAATTGTTTTCTAATATTCTTTAATTAGTTTTTGATTGAGTTGTAGTTATTTTAAAATACTGAATTTAGAAAGAAGAAAAAGCAGCCCCAGCATCAGGAACTGGTCTGACACTTACAGCGGGGCCTCAGTGTGGTCAGAAGCCAGCCTGATACTCACAGCTGGACCATGTTATTCTCCTGTTGGACACAGGTCATCTCACAGGACATCAACATTAGACAAGGACACTCTGAGAACATGTAAAAGTGAGACAAAATGAGACCACTACAGCACGTTGTCTTAGCACAGACAAAAACAAGGCACTGTGCAACTGACAAAATACCAAACATCTCCCCGTGCTGGCTCATATGAGCGACTGCTGCTTCTTTCCAGTCACAGCCTTGTCCTTGCTCTAGTCGGCCCTGTCAACAGATAAGATTTATTGAGATGCCCAATCACAGAATTGGCCCCACTTCCAGACAACACCCAACCTGGAGTGAGCCTCTGTTTCTATAGACCCTCCCCCAAATCACCCAACCAAAGCCCAAATCCTATACAGGGTCTAACTCCTTCACACTGAGATGCCCTCTGGTCCCTGATGCTGTGTGTTCTCCCTCACAGCAACAGGTAATAAACCCAACTTGTCTGCCCACAGATGTGCTCCTGGTGGTCTTTGGCTGAATAACATTGAGGCATGTTATTACCCCTTTGTCTGTTAAAATCTTTTACTTGTATTTGATTATGGGCATGTGTTCGTATGTTGTGAGTGTGTGGTTCACACAGAGAAGTTTTATGTTTTTCTCTATGGTTTTTCATCTTTGGGACATGCTTAGAGAATTCTCTATTCCACAACTGTAAAAACTTAATGTATATTTCCCTCTAGGAGAGCGGTCCAAGGGTGAAGGGAAATGGAACTGTTTGAACTTTGGGGGAAAGTATGGGAAGGAGCAATAGGTGAAGAATTCTAAGGTGGTGGCATTCTAAGGTTGACATCTTCTGCTCTATAATTTTCCAATTATGTACAGGGCCTGCAAGGGAGTCCATACACGTTGTGTTCAATAAATCTTTTCTCTGGGGCTAAGTGAAAACATACGTGCCTGCTTATTTACCAGGTTAATGAAAACACCACCAAGAGTCCCAATGTAGTATACATAAGGATGAGCTCCAGTGACGGGCATCTTTGAATACTTACAACATGGATTTGATAAATCATATTTTGGTTAATGTCTATATGCTCTATTTTTAAAATACAAATTAATTCAACTTCTTGGGCTTGCTGTATTTTAAGGATATGTCTAAGACCCACATGGACAAATCCATGACCTCCACATGAAGATAATTTTAATATACATCAACCTGTGAGTCACACAGTATCTCTGTTGGGGGAGGAGACTGAAAACTAAGAACATTCTAGATATGCACTGTCCAATATGGCAGCTACTAGCCATATATGGTTATTTAAATTAAAGCAAATAAAACTAAAATTTCAACTGCTCAGCACAGCGGCCATACTTCAAGTGCTCAATAGCCACATGTTGCTTCTGACTTCCGTATGAGACAGTGTAGATAGAGAACAATTCCCTCATCACAGTACATTCTATTGGACGGTACTGCTCTTCATACTTTGTAGGCCTCAAGTCAGATGCATGAGACCCATGTAAAAGGAAAGGCCCAATATAATGTCTCTTAGAGATATGTCAGATTTCTGTCTGAAATATGAATACATCGTAAGCTGATATACAGCGAAACCAACATAGGTCATCAGTGGGTCTGGTGCCTTCAGGCACAAACTGTTCCTAGTTCCAAAGGGAAACACCTGTCCCTCCACCTCACTTCCCAGACTGAGGACACATTCTGGCATCAAACTTCTAGGGGGTGAGTTCTCTTCTAGCAGAGAATGGGAGCAATGCTCTAAGCTAAATTTTGGGAGGTGGGGAGTCCAACTCAGGGAGAGGGATTCTGGGAAATGAAGGGGAGGCAAAGGTGGAGACCCATTGGGAGACTCTCCCCGGTTTATTTAGAACAGCAGTTCTCCAAGTGTGCTCTGTGGAACATTTGCAGTCCCCGAGATCCTTTCATGGATCCATGAGTCAAAACTCTTCATATTGTTACTAGACATCATCTGCCTTCTCACTATGTTGACATTTGCTGAGGTAAAACTTAGTACGAACGGAGGCCATGGTGCCAAACTGCAACAGTAGTTACCTCCACCACCTCTTACTTGCAGAAAAAACAAAACACTTTCACTTTAAAATGCCCTGAAGCAGTAAAAATTATCTTTACCAAATCATTATCCTTAAATCTACATTTTAAAAACATCTTATATGATGATGTGGGAAGTACACATGAAGCCTATCTGCCACATTCCAACATACTATGTCCCAAGGAGAATAATTTGAGTGAACTCAGCTAGCCTCTTTTCTATGGAATACCCCTTTACTTGAAAGAATGAATGACAGAAACTACGATTAGACTTGATTATTTGTCATACACTTTTTCAAAATGAATGTGAGCTTCTCCCTTCAAGAAAATCCACTGACAGTACTTATTGCCTTGATAAAAAGGAAGCTCTCAAGAGAAAACCAGAATTTCGGAAAACTTGTAGCCATCAAGTAAGCTTGACAGCTTCCCAGTACTGACAGACTTTCCCGTTGAGATCTGTGGTCATATTAAGAAATGTGATATTTTGATATTTTGTAGCTAAATGTGTCAATAAGAGATCTATATAACTAGTGAAACAATGCATTACTTTAAATCATACATTAGAATAAGAGCCATTCAATATGTAAAATAGCCCTGGGGATTTTAATGTAACAGAATAGGAAACATTCAATGATACTGTTTCAGGTTCCACTTTGCAAATTACCATTGAGAAACTACCACTTGTGTAGTTTTATTTTAGTATCAGAGTGGAATATTCACAATTATCTGAACAAGTTATTAAAAATACTACTCCTAGATTTCTCAAAAAATTAAAAATAGAAATACCTTATGACCCAGCCATCCCACTACTGGGTATCTACCCACAGAACTTGAAATCAGCTATTCCAAAAGTCCCATGAACCCTTATGTTCATTGCAGCATTATTTACAATAGCCAAGATGTGGAAGCAACCTAAATGCCCACCAATTGATGACTGGATAAAGAAGATATGGTATATATATACAATGGAATACTACTCAGCCATGAAAAAGGATAAAATCGTCCCATTCACAGCAACATGGATGGACCTTGAGGGCATTATGTTAAGTGAAATAAGCCAGACAGAGAAAGACGAACTCTGTATGACTCCACTCATAGGTGGAAGTTAAACATAGAGACAAATAGAATTGATTGGTGGTTACCAGGGGAAAGGGGGGGTGGGGGGAGGGCACAAGGGTCAAGTGGTGCATCTACAACATGACTAACAATGTACAAATGAAATTTCACAAGGTTGTAAACTATCATAATCTTAATAAAAAGTTTTTAAAAAGCAAATAAGATACTACTCCTACACAGTTGTGTGAGGCTGCACTTTTTTTCATATACTTCAAACAAAATAACAGATTAAATGCAGAGCAAATATGAAGATCCAGTGGTCTTCTAATGAGACAGACAAGAAAGAGACTTGCAAAAATGTAAAATGTAAAAAGATCCACTCTTCTCATTACCTTGTCTATTTTGGGAAATAGTTATTTTTCATAAAACACATTTCTGTTAACTTGCAAGGGCTTAAGAATGTTATTCTAAAGAAATTAATAAAAGTATTGAAAAATGTTTATTCCTAGCGTGGTAAATATTGATAGATGCAACCAACATAAACAAATTATCCTTGGGGTCCTCGCTAATTTGAAGACTGTGTGGATATCCTGAAACCAAAGTGCTGAGAATCGCTGACTCAGCCCCTGGGCCAGGACTCAGGGAGACGGTGTGACAAAGAGCTCTCGGTGCAGGAGGAGAGGGGTCAGGACAAAGTCCCAGGTCCCCAGACGTGGCTCTCAGGGTCTCAGGCCCGAGGGCGGAGTCTGGGGCAGCTGAGTGTTGGGGAGTCCCCGTCTCCTTGAGTTTGACTTCTCCCTCTCACAACCTGTGTCGGGTCCTCCCGCCTGGAGAGTCATGACGCGAGCCCAGTTCTCACTCCCATTGGGTGTGCGGTTTCTAGAGAAGCCAATCAGCGTCTCCGCTGCTCCGGGTTATAAAGTTGCCACCACCGTGGGGAACTCAGATTCTCCCCAAACCGCGATGATGTGGGTCATGGAGCCTCCAGCCTTCCTCCTCCTGCTGCTCTCGGGGGCCCTGACCCTGACCGAGACCTGGGCAGGTGAGTGCCGGGTCGGGAGGAAACGGCCTCTGCGGGGGGCGGAGCGAGGGGACCGCGCCGCGGGGGCGCAGGACCCCCCGGGAAAGGCGCATCTCCGCGGACCCAGCCCCAGACCCGCCCAACGCGCCCACCTGGGCCCCGCCGCGTCCTGGCCCCTCTCCTTCCCTCCCAGTCTCCCCGCCCTCTCCTCTCACCTACTCGGGTCTCCCGCGCTTCTCCGGCCGCTGCCCCTTTTCCGTCTCACGACACCATAGCCCTCCCCCCTCCCGGCCCCATCACCCTCGGACCCGGGACCCGCGCCGGGAGGAGGGTCGGCCGGGTCTCAGCCCCTCCCCGCCCCCAGGCTCCCACTCCATGAGGTATTTCAGCACCGGCGTGTCCCGGCCCGGCCGCGGGGAGCCCCGCTTCATCGCCGTCGGCTACGCGGACGACACGCAGTTCGTGCGGTTCGACAGCGACGCCGCGAGTCCGAGGATGGAGCCGCGGGCGCCGTGGGCGAAGCAGGAGGGGCCGCAGTATTGGGAAGAGCAGACGCGGACCGCCAAGGAAGCCGCACAGGCTTTCCGAGTGAACCTGAACAACCTGCGCGGCTACTACAACCAGAGCGAGGCCGGTGAGCGACGCGGGCCCGGGTCCAGGTCCCGACCCCCATCCCCACGGACGGGCCGGGGTCTCCCCGAGTCTCCGGGTCCGAGACTCACCCCGAGGCTGCGGGACCCGCCCGACCCCCGACCCGGGAAGAGCCGGCGGGGACTTTTCCGGGGTTCATTTTCAGTTTAGGTTTAATCGCTGCGGGGGACGGAGTGGGGGCGGGGCCGAGTGGTCTGGGCTGACCTCGGGGCGGGGTCGGGGTTCACACCATCCAGGTTATGTATGGTTGCGACGTGGGGCCACACGGGCGCCTCCTCCGCGGGTACAGTCAGTACGCCTACGACGGCGCCGATTACCTCGCCCTGAACGAGGACCTGCGCTCCTGGACCGCGGCGGACACGGCGGCTCAGATCACCCGGCGCAAGTTGGAGGCGGCCGGAGTGGAGGAGCGCTGGAGGAACTACCTGGATGGGGAGTGCGTGGAGTGGCTCCTCAGACACCTGGAGAACGGGAAGGAGACGCTGCAGCGCGCGGGTACGAGGGGCCGCGAGGCCTCCTGATCTCCCCTCCAAGCTGGTTTCCTACAAAGAGGGGAAATGGGATCGGTGTCAGAATATCCTTCCTCACAAAAGAAAGGAATCCACCCAGGTTTTCATGTTCTTACTAAACGCTTACCCAGAGAGCACGGCCTTGCCTAAAGGACAGTGAAGGAATCCAGTTTCTGCAGGAAGAGGAGGTGAGACCATGCCTGAAATCACCGTCGGTGGTTCCCTTTGACCCTGGCAGCCACCTTGTGAACCATGACTCTCTCTCTCAAGGCCTTGTTCCCTACCTGAGAACATCTTTGCGACTTTGACTCCGGTTTTTCTGAGTCATTCACCCTCCACCCAGGTCAGGAGCAGAAGTCTGTGTTCTCTTCTTTGGAGACCTGGAGTCTCCTACCCTGCTCATTCACGTGGATTCTAGAACTTTCCAGGGGATAGGAGATTATCCCAGATACCCAAGTCCTGGCTGGTCACTGGGTTTTGTTCTTCCTCCTTCCAAACCAATTGTCCTGTCCGTTCTCAGGATGGTCACATGAGTGCTGCTTTGGTGGCCCATGGAGGTAACTAAAAGTGTGAATTTTCTGAATCTTCCTCCCCAGAAGCCCCAAAGACACACGTGACCCACCACCGCATCTCCGACCATGAGGTCACCCTGAGGTGCTGGGCCTTGGGCTTCTACCCTGCGGAGATCACCCTGACCTGGCAGCGTGATGGCCGACCTGACCCAGGACACGGAGTTTGTGGAGACCAGGCCTGCAGGGGACGGGACCTTCCAGAAGTGGGCGGCAGTGGTGGTGCCTTCTGGGGAGGAGCAGAGATACACGTGCCATGTGCAGCACGAGGGGCTGCCTGAGCCCGTCACCCTGAGATGGGGTAAGGAGGAGGATGACGGGGCGCCTCTTCTTAGGGAAAATGAAGCCCTTTTGGAGACCTTGAATGTCAGGACTCAAGCCTGAGGTCAGAGCCCCTCACCCTCCCTTCTCTTTGCAGAGCCACCTCTCAGCCCACAATCCCCTCGGTGGGCCTCATTGTCGGCCTGGTTCTCCTTGGAGCTGTGGTCACTGGCGCTGTGGTGTGGAGGAAGAAGTGCTCAGGTAGAGAAAGCGGTGAGGATTGGAGTTTTCTTGTCCCCCTGGGGGGTTTCAAGCCCCAGGTGGAACTTGCCCTGTGTTGTTCATGGGGAGTCCCCTCCACACACATGTGCTCGCCACTCTGGAGCTGATTGCTGACCCTCTTATTAAAGCACCTGTGAAAATGAAATACAGATTTCTTCACCTTGATAGTTTTGGTGCTGGAGACCTGATTCCCATGAGTCGAAGGTCAGAGGGGAAGGTCCTTGATGAGGACTGGGCTCCGGTTGGTCCAGTCCCCACACATCTCCTTTCTTCATGTTTCTCAATCCTTCCCTGAGACTTCAGTTACCATTCTGGAAACTTCCGTGTAGAACAGGACTACGGGGTTCCTCTAGTATCTCATGACCCGTGTTCTCTCTGTTATCTTCCCACAGGTGGAAAAAGAGGGAGCTATGCTCAGGCTGCAAGTAAGTTTGGATTGGGGGTTGATCCCTGAGACCTTGGGATAGTGTAGACAGGAGCCCATTGGGGAGCTCACCCAGCCCATAGCTCCTCCTTTAGTCTCCTCTCCTGTGGGCTCTGACCAGGTCTTGTTTTTGTTCTACCCCAGGCAGTGACGGTGCCCAGGGCTCTGACGTGTCTCACGGATCCTAAAGGTGAGCCCCTGGAGGCCCGAAGTTAGGGAGGAGTTGGGTCAGAGGGGACAAGACTGGGTTTGGGGATTCAATGGGACATTTTGAGGACGTAGTGGGTTATTGAGAATATCAACACTTATGTCCTGAATTTGTTCATGGTGATTTTCTTTCCTTGTGTGAGCTGGCTTGTTGGGGACTGAGTGATGCAATATTTGTTCACCCTCCCACTTTGTGACTTCAAGAACCCTGTCTACTTTTTCTGCAGCTGGCATCTGAGTGTGTGTGTGTTCCTATTAGCATAATGAGAGGAGGTGGAGAGACTGGCCCACTCCCCGCCTGCCCACCATGACCCGCCCACACACTGACCTGTGTTTTCCCCTGATGACTTTCCTGTTCCAGCGGAGGCGGGGCTGGGCCGTCTCCATCCCTGTCTTAACTTCCTGTTGCACCAAATAGTAATGATTACTTCCTTATTGAAAATGTAGTCCAGATATGAATTTGTTTTTTCTAATTCTTGTCATAAGGGATTGTTGTGTTAATTAAAGGAGAAATTTCCTAAAGTTTGCCAGAGAAAATAAATGGAAGCACTGAGAACATTCCAGAATCCGTGTATTGTGCTGAGTCTGTTGCAAGTGGAGACAGGAAGAAGCTGAGAGGAGCCAGCCTGGACGGGGCCTGTGCCCAGTGGGTGCCCAGCGCATCGTGGGCTGTGATGTTGTCGTTCATCAGCTGGGTCATCCTCGCTGCTCCTTTGTTGTGGTCCCTTCAGTAGAATCCTGTCCCACCAGGACCTGTGATCACAGGGACTCGGAAATCACCTGGACGCTGTTGTGTCTTCAGGCTTCAGCACCGTGGGCAGCGAGGGCTTCGTGTGGTCAGCTCCGCCTAGGCCTGGGTCCGGCCCTCGTCCCCAGCATTGTGTGTGTTTAGATTTTGTTTCTTTGTGGAGACTTTGCTTTTGAGAGATGAATTTTCAGACTCATCCAGCTCTTCCCCTCCTTCTAGGGTTGTTTCCTGGATTCTTTCCACATTTTCTCCTTTTTTAAAGAAGCAGATTGTAGAATTAGCAGAGAGGAGAGATCCGATAGTTTCTCATCTGAGATAAATTCCGGTTGGGTTTCTGTCTTCTCTGCAGCCTGCGCCCCTCTCTTGCCCTCAGCTGTAGTCATCCTAGTGCTGGCTCCGATCCAAACACATGGATTCACAAAGCAGAGACTACTGTAGATTCAAAGTGGGTTGGAAAATAGGACCCATAAGCCTAGGATTCTTTTTTCTAAAAAGGGAAATGTAATTGTGTGTGAGTGTGCGGGAGGGAGGGGAGAGCCGAGCTTGTGAGAAAGGTACAGGCGGCACTGATGTCAGTGTGAGTGGACATTGAGCTGTAGCTGCCACCAAACAGCATGTGGCCTGAGGCTACATTAATAAAGATACTGTCTGTAGAATAGCGAGGTGCTCTATGCTAATCATTCATTCAACTGATAATTGTTAATTTTGCATCTAGGAAACTTTAGTGAACTCAAAACAGGCAAAAATTGCCAGCCTTGGGGAGCATGTGTTCTAGTGGGGAGGGGCAGACTGTATGCCGTAAGCATGGTGAGGAAGGCACGTGTTTATGTTAGAAGTTTTAAGTGCTTTGAGGAAGGTGACCCAGAGTATAAGTGTGTGGGGACAGGGAAGGTGGCTGTGTTACTAGGGTGGTCAGTGTGGGCCTCACTGGGAAGGTGACCTTGAGGAAAGATGTGAAGGACATGATTTGTCCACAAGGATGTTTGAGAAAGTTCTTCGCAGGCAGGGGAACCTCCAGTGCAAATGCGCTCCGGCAGGAGTGTGTCTGTGTGTCCTGGGAAGAGTGAGGAGGTGGATGAGTCTGGATCAGGGAGCAATTGAGATGACGTCCGAGTTACACCCAAATCATGTAGACCTGGAGGAGATTGGAAGGTTTTGACTTTTCTGTAAGATGGGGAGTTAGAGGATGGTTTTGAACAGAAGATCGACCTGGTGTGACTTCTCTTGAGAAGCATCAGTGTGGTGCTGTGCAGAATCAAGAGGTGAAGGGAGAGCAGCCACTGGAGAAAACTGTAGGAAACCAGTGCCGTGTTCCAGGCTAGAGGTGGTAGTTGCTTTGTCTGGGGTGTGAGCAGGGAAAATAACAAGAATTGTTTGGATTCTGGATACATTCTGAAGATGGGCTTTACGGCGTCTCCTAATGGATTAAATCTGGGTTATGAGAAAGAGGGTCAAGGAGGACACCCCAAATTTCAGATGTGCAAGTGGAAAGATATGAAGTGCCTTCAGTGAAATTGGGGAAGACTTGTAGAAACACATTTGATGAAGCAGCATCATAGACATCCAGTTAGGAAATCTGAAACAGAGACGTCTCTTATATGCAGGTGAGGTTAGTTCTAGTGGTTGGATATGTGAGTTTAGAGTTTAGGAGAAGTGTCTGGGCTAGAAAACTAACTTCGGAGGTGATGCCATATAAGTGATATTTAAAGCCTTGAGAACGGATGAGGTCACCAAAGGTTTAAAGACTGTAGAAGAAAAAGAAACAGGGACTGAACTCTGGGCCCCAGGCACTAAAGTATCTGGTCAGTCCACACACCCAGAGCAGACTGCACAGTTCTGACACCACATCTATGAGGCATGGAGACTAGGTAGTTCCAGACTTTCGTGTGCACAGGAATCCCCTGGCCATCTCCTGAAGGTCTACACAGTCAGGAATAGAGGTGAGGTTCTGCATGTATAACCAGTTTGGTGTTGATACTGCTGGTCTTCAGATCACACGTTTAGTAGGAAGAACATGGACCAGGATTCCCGCATGGGAATCAGCCTCAGAGGCAGGCAGTGATTCTTGGGCGCTGTGCCCAATATTCTGAGATGGTGATTTTGGAGAGAGGCCTGCGTATTCTGTAACAAGCCCACAAGCAATCCTGGGGCTCAGTCAGATTGGGAAGCACTGATGCCAATGACCAGAGAGCGTTCAGGGTAGGGAGGGGTGTTAAATACACAATAAAATGTTTTTTCTTGTGAAGAAAAAGGCAAGACGTATGCTGACAGATATGTGGTGTTTTCTCCACCATGGGGTATGGCCAGGTGGAAGATTGGGAAGTGGTTATTAGCTCAGCAAAAGAAAATCTCTGAGTTCCTAAGAGCGTTTCCAGGACACAGTGCAGGGAGGAGGAGCCCTAACAGAGCCCAGGAGCTTTGCTGAGGTGAGGGGACAGAGTTGTGAATTGGGGGGCCCAGAACAGCCAGTCGAAGGGAAAGCGCATAGAGAAGACAGCTGAACAGAAAAGGCACTGGAAGTCTGCAGAGGGGTCCCCTCAAGTCTTCAGCTCATCAGTGCTTGCACACAAGGAAACTATCCCAGGACAGGAAAGACTAATCCAGAAAGATTACAGAGAATAATATCTAGTACTCTACAGGGATAGGAATAATGCCTGTCCCACCAGCCAGACTGGAAAACCTTACAATTTGCTGGGTGTTGCGTAGAGTATTCAGAGGGGTCTTGTTTCAGTAGTGGGGAACAATTTGCCCTAATCTAAATATTGCCCTATTTGGCCTAACAAATATTAAAAGCAAGACCCAAAAGGATCTTCCAACTTCCAAATAAGTTAATGTATCCCAGAAATAAAGGCAGAAGGATATTTGTGGAATGCATAAATGTCTAGTGCCTAATAAGGTAAAACCATAAATGTCTGGCATCAAATGAAAAGTAACTGGGCATACAAAGAAAAAAAGAAAATACAACGCATAAAGTGCATAAAGCAGAGAAAACAATCAACTTAAACCGAACTAGAACTGACACAGACATTAGCATTAGCAGAAAATGACATTAAACCAGTTTGTAAATGTATTCCTTATGTTTATGAATTTAGATAAGAGATACAAAAGTGCATGAAAGACCAAAGTCCTCCTTCCAGAGATGAAAATGTCTGATTTGAAATATACACTGGATGTGAGATGGGTTTAATGGTAGATTTCATATTGTAGAAGAAAAGATTACTGACCTTGAAGATGTAGCAATACAAACTCTCCAAAATTATATGCAGTAATAATTATTAAAAGTATTGTTGGATTTGTAATATATTTATATATGATTTGTATAACAAAACAGCCATAAAAGGAGGAAGTAGAAATTGAGCTATGGTCAGGTTTGTATACCTCACTGAAATTAAGTTGTTATAAATCTGAAGTGGATTTTGATAAGATAATGATATGGTAAACTCTAGAGTAACTACTAAGTTACTTAACTAAAAATAACTCAAAAGTATAGTGAAAATTACTAAATAAGTATTATAGTATTAAAGTATTATAGTAGAAAATATGCACTTAATAAAAAGCAACCCATAAAAGAGGAATGGGGGGAATAGACATGAGATACATAGAAAATAAAAGTAAAATGGCATCATAAAGCCACTGTATCAATATTAACATTAAATGTAACGGAGTTTGGGGGCTGGCCCCATGGCCAAGTGGTTAAGTTTATGAAGTTTGTGTGCTCTGCCTCAGCAGCCCAGGGTTCACCAGTTCGGATCCTGCGCGCAGACCTACACACTGCTCATCAGGCCATGCTGTGGCAGCATCTCACATGGAAGAACTGAAATGACCTGCGGCCAGGATATACAACTATGTACTGGGGCTTTGGGGAGAGAAAAAAAGAGGAAGATTGACAAAAGATATTAACTCAAGGCCCATCTTCCTCACTAAGAAAAAAAAGCATATAAACGTCAACAAAATAAATAAAATAAAACTGAGTTAAAACAGTCTATCAAATCACAGATTGCTAGACTGAAAACGAAACAAGATACATCTATTCTGTCTACAGTAGACACACCTGAGATTCAAGTAACATAGATTAAAGTTAAAAGGATGGAAAATATATCTCAGGCAAACAGCAACCATAAATAGTTGGAGTAGCTTCACTGGTATCAGACAGGAGACTTAAATGCTAGTAAGACAGACAGGGACATTTTATAACAATAAAAGGGTCAATCCATCAGAAAGATAAAACAATTGTAAACATATATGCACCAATTACTGACCACCAAATACATGAAAACAAAATTGGCAGAAATTGAGAGAAATAAACAATCCAACAGTAATAGGTGGAGACTTCAGTATACCACTTTCAGTAATGAATAGAACAACTATGCAGAAGATCAAAAAATAACAAGAAGACTTTAGCAATGCTAAAAAACAAAAGTATAAACCTAATTGACCTTTATGGATCACTTCACCCAAGCACAGTAAAATATGCATTCTTCTCAAATGCACATGGAGCATTCCTCAGGATAAACCATATGCTAGGCCATAAAACAAACTTCAATAAGTTTAAAAGGATAGAAAGAATACAAAGTATGTTCTTTTATCACAGTGGCATGAAATTAGAAATCCACTAATAACAGAAAGAAATTGGGGAAACTCACAAATGTGGAAATCAAGTAACACATCACTACATAAGCAATGAATCAAAGAAGACATCAAAATGGAAATCAGATAATACTTTGAGATTCAGGAACATGCAGAGACGGCATACCAGAATTTATTGGATGCTACTAAAACAGTACTTAGAAGGAAATTTATAGACGTAATGCCTACATAAAACAGAAACATCTCAATTCAATTACCTGACCTTCCACCTTAAGTCAAAGGTAAAAGAGGACAAAACTAAGCCAAAAGCAAGATGAAGGAAGGAAAAAGTAAAGATTTGAGTAAAAATTAAGTAGAGAAAAGAGAACAGAGAAACAATACATAAAATTCACTAAATCCAATTTGGTCCTTTGAAAATCAACAAAACTGACATCTTCAACGAGACTCACTCAAAAAAAAAAAAAAAAAAAGAGATAGAAGACTCAGATTACTAGGGCCAGCAGTGAAAGAGAGGACATTATGACTAACCATACAGAAACGGGGAGAATTTAAGAGAATACTATGAACAATTATATGCCAAGAATTAGATTACTTAGGTAAAATAAATTCATAGAAAGATACAAACTACTAAAGCTGATTCAAGAAGTAGACAACCTTAATATACCTATAAGAAATCAGAAGACTGAATCAGTTATAAAAATTATCCATAAAAAAAGCCTAGGTCCCAATGGCCTCACTGATGAACTCTACCAAATATTTAAAGAAGAACTCAAAACAATTCTTTATAAACGCTTTCAAAAAGGAGAAGAAGAAGAAAGATCACCACGTCATTTCATGAGGCCAGTATTATTCAGATACCCAAACCAGCCAATGATATCACAAGAAAAGAAAACTGCAGGCCAATTATCTGTTATGAATATACACAGAAATCCTCAACAAAATATAGTAAGTCAAATCAAACAATGTACAGAAAGAATTATACACCATGACTAAGTGGAATTTATTCCAAGAATGTAAGGTTGGTTTAACATTCAAAAAAATCAATTAATGTAACACACTATATTAATATAATAAAAAACAAAAACCACATGCTTATCTCAATAGATGGAGAAAAAGCGTTTGTCAAAGTCTGACACCCTTTCATGATTAAAAAAAAAAAACTCTCAACAAACTAGTAATAGAAGAGAATTTCTTCAATCTGGTTAAAGGCTTTTATGAAAACCCTAAAGCTAACATCATATTTAATGGTGAAAGAATGGTTGTTTTCCTCCTAAATCAGCAGTAAGATAAGGCTGTCCACTCTCACCACTTCTACGCAACATTGTGCTAGAGGTTCCAGCCTGAGCAACTGTGCAAGAAGATAAAATGTGCTCAAACTGGAAAGGAAAAAGTAAAACTATCTCTTTACAGATGACTGATCCTGTACACAGAAAACTCTAAGAAATTCACTAAAAAGCTATTAGAACAAATAAGTTCGACAAATTTGTAGGATATGATGGCAAATATACAAAAATCAATTATATTTCTATACAATAAATAATCCAGGAATGAAACTAAGAAGATATTCTGTTTACAACAGCATCAAAAAGAATAAATCTTAGGAATACATTTAATAAAGGAAGTGTAAAACTTACACTCTGAAAACTAGAAAATGTTGGTAAAAGAAATTAAGGAACATCTATGTAAATGGAAAAAAATTCCTGGGTTAGAAGAATTTTTATTATTAAGATGGCAATACTCCCTAAATTGATCTATAGATTCAACAGCCTATCAAATACCTAACTGACTTCTTGCTAGGAATGACAAACTGATTCTAAATTCAGATTGAAATTCAAGGAACCTACAATAGGCTACAATAGCCTTTGTCTTTGATAAGACAAAGAACAATGTAGGAGGACTCACAATTCTCAATTTCAAAACTTCCTACAGGGGCTGGCCTGGTGGCACTGCAGTCAAGTTCACACGTTCTGCTTCAGTGGCCTGGGGTTTGGTGGCCCAGATCTCAGGTGGGGACCTATGCACTGCTTATCAAGCCATGCTGTGGCAGGTGTCCCACATATAAAGTAGAGGAAGATGGGCATGGATATTAGCTCAGGGCCAATCTTCCTCAAACAAACAAACAAAAACTTGGTACAAAGCAACGGTAATCAAGACAGTGTGGTACTGGCATACGGATAGACATATGGATCAATGGAATAGAAGTGAGAGTTCAAAAATAAAACCATATGTCTATGGCAACTGACTTTCAACAGAGGTGCCAAGATCATTCAATGGGGGAAAGAATAATCTTTTCAACAAATGGTGCTGAGACAGCTGGACAGCCACATGCAAACTAATAAAGCTGGACACTCACCTTACACCTTATACCAACCTTAATATAAAATGGACCAAAGACCTAAACATAAGAGCTAAAACTATAAAACTCTTAGAATAAACCACAGGGGACAATCTATATGACCTCGGATTTGGCAATGATTTCTTTGATATGACACCAAAGGCACAGCCAACACAAGAAAAAATAGGCTAATGGGAGTTCACCAAAATTAACAACTTCTGTGTATCAAAGGATTATAGCAACAGTAAAAAGGCAACCACAGCATGGAAAAAAATATTTGCCAATCAAATGTCTGATAAGCAATTAATATCTCAAATATATAAAGAAATCCAACAACTCAATAACAAAAAGACAACCATATTTTAAAACAGGCCAAAGAATTGAAGAAATACATCTCCAAATAAGATATACAAGTGCCAGCATATGCATATATATCTGCTACATATACCATCCTAGTGGTGGGGTGTTTCATTGTGGTTTCCACTGATTAATGATGTTGAGCATCTTTTTAGATGCTATGATACACTTATGTGCCTGGTGGTTTCTAGGGTCTGAGGAAAGGGTGAATTGGGAGTTATCGTTCATTGGGAATATAGTTTCAATACAGGATGGTGAAAAAGTTGTGTTAAGATGGTTATATCTCCAAATTAATCTACAGATTCAATTCAATTTTATAAAAATCCTAGCTGGTTTCTTTGCAGAAACTGATGAGTTCATCTTAAAATTCGTGTGGAAATTCAAAAGACTAGATAAAACACTCTTGAAAAAGAAGAACAAAGTTTGAGGACTCACACTCCAGGTTTCAAAATTTACTACAAAGCTACAATAATCAAGACAGCGTGTTACCAGCATAAGGACGGACATATAGATCAACAGAATAGAATTGAGCGGTCAGAAATCAACCCTCACATTTATGGTCAGTTGAATTTCAAAAGAAGCGCCGAGACAATTCAATGAGGAAAGGTTAATCTGCTGACATGATTGTGTATCCACATGCAAAAGAATGAAGTTGCACCTTTACCTCTCACCATCTGAAAAAAAATTATCTCAAGGTAGATCAAAGACCTAAACATAAATGCTAAAACTATAAAACTCTCAGAAGACAATAAATGCATGAATCTTCTTGACATTGGACTAAGCAATGGTTTCTTAAATATGACACTGAAAATGTATGTAACAAAGGGATAATTACATTAACTGGACTTGATCAAATTTAAAACCTTTTGTGCTTTGAAGGACACCTTCAAAAAAGTAAAAATATAGCCCCAGACTTGGAGGAAATATTTGCAAATCATTTATCTAAGGAACTAGTCTCTAGAATATATAAATAACTCTTCCAGCTCAATAATAGAAAAAAACAACCAAATTAAAAAATGAGCAAGTGTTTGATAGACATTTATCCATGGGAGATATACAAATGGCAAATAAGCACCTGAAAAGATGCTTCACATTATTAGTCCTTAGGGAAATGCAAATCAAATCTATAACATAATACCACTTCACACTTCCTAGGATGGCTAGAATCAAAAAGACCAATATTAAGAAGTGCTGTGAGGTTGTAGAGAAAATGGGACCCTTGTAAACTACTGGTAGGAATATAAAATAGTGCTGCCACTTTTGAAAAGAGTCTGGCAGTTCCTTATAGTTTGAAAATAGTGTCGCCATATGACTCAGCAATTCCATTCCTAGGTATTTACCCAAGAGAAATGAAAACATATGTCCACACAAAAACTTGTACATGATATTCATGCAGCATTATTCATAATAGATAAAAGGTAGAAACAACTCAAATATCCATCAATTGATGAATAAATAAATAAAAGTGACATATCAATGCAGTGGAATACTATTTGGCAATAAAAAGAAATGAAGTACCAATGCATGCTATGGATGGAGGAAACTTGAATACATTAGGCTTCATGAAAGAAACAGAAAGAAAAGATCAAATGGATTCCTTGATTCCATTTATATGAAATGGCCATAATAAGCAAGTCCATATGCACAGAAAGTAGATTAGTGTGTTCCTAGAGAGGAGGGGAGTGTTGGAGGGAAATGGGGACTGACTGCTCAGGAATAAATGGTCATGGGGAGATGAAAATGTTCCAAAATGGATTATGGTGATGGGTGCACAGCTCTGCGAATATACTAAAAAAACAGTTCTTCTTTTTTAAATGGTTGAATTACATGTGTTAATTATATCTCAATAAAGCTGTTCTAAGAAAAAGTGATGGCCCACGTTAAATCAAGTAGAGATGCCAGAAATGCCATGGCAGACTGAAGAGAAAGAAAAGGCTCAGAGAAGTGGGCATGCTAGTATGAATCTACTCTACGAAACTGGAAAACCACCAGGTGACTGTTTTCCTTGGAAGGGCCCAAAGGATGCTCTGTTTATCAGGCGATGAGGAATGAGCAGGTAAGCAGAACATCAACCTCATTGTTTCTGTTCTTCATAGGCTGGGGCTGACTCTAGGAGATAATATCACAGAACTAGGCTCCCTAGCATCAGTGGGGATAATAGGATCCCAAAAAGTCAGAGACCAGGTGGCAGCAAGTTAGAAACAAAGGAAAAATTGCCAAAATAGCCAGTAATGACAGAATGGAAGCCAGGAAATTCTGACTGCAAGGGCTTTATGGAAATACCTCATAGACCAAAGTATTTCTAGAGGGGCAGCCAACAAGAGTATTGCTTAATATTACACTTAACAGATCAAGAATGAATATGTTGGAGGCTGAGATAAGTTGCCCAACAGAAAATTACAATCCCTTGCCCAGTTTCCAGACCTGAGCCAATCCTCGCATCCAGAACCCGCTGGTTGAGTGAGAGCCTCTGTCCCCTGAGGAAGAACCCTGCAACACCACGGGAACTGTGTACACTAGTGATTCCCCAAGTCCTTCCATAAAGGTACACATGGTCACTCACTCAGGGTTCCAGACAGGAAGAAAAGAGAATCTTTAGATACTTTTTACGTCTATCGGATGCATTGTCCAACTTGACACTGATACCTGGGGAACCAAAGCACGATCATGAAACCTCATTAGAAGAGAGGCATATGCGGAAGAGAAAATAATTTGAGTCATATCTCAGATCTACCCAAATCTCAGTGGGCTCTCTGTGTCTACACATCTATTTGATGGTCATTTCCCCAGTTTCCAAATATATAATTGCAGTGGATATATTTAGAGTTGGCAAGAAGCCTCACATGGGTTCTTTGACCTGTGGAGTATGAGGTTTTCAGTAAGAAAGGCCAAGTGGAAGCCCCTGAAAGAGTCCCCTAACCTCAGACAAGACAGAAAATTAAGACAATATTGTATCTTGGGGGTAATGGAAGAGGTTAATGTCATCCTCAATGACTGAAAGGATGCAGCAGTGTTGGTCCCCTCACACACCCATCAGTTCACCATTGTGGTTCTTGCAAAAACTGGATGGATCATTGCCAATGATAGTGAACTACTAAAAACTTAATCATTGATTAGCACCAATTATAGCAGCTGTGTTGAATGTAATATCTTGGGGCTGGCCCAGTGCCATATTGGTTAAGTTCGGCACACTCCACTTTGGCAGCCCTGGGTTCGCAGTTTCAGATCTCAGGCGTGGACCTACACCACTCATCAAACCATGCTGTGGCAGCGACCCACACACAAAATAGAGGAAGATTGGTGCAGATATTAGCTCAGGGCCACTTTTCCTCACCAAAAAAAAAAAAAAAACCAACAACGAAAGAAAGAAAAAAAGTTGGTTATATTTGCATGAGACAAATAAATCTATACTTTCTGTTTTCCCAGGGCTATGTGACTTCTCCTGCTCTCTATCGTAATGTAGAAAGAAGGAATTTGTATGGAACCACAAAAGACCACAAGTAACCAAAGCAATCCTGAGGAAAAAAAGAACGAAACTGAAGGCATTACACTTCCTGATTTCAAACTATATTACAAATCTATAGTAAACAAAATAGTATGGTACTGGCATAAAAATAGGCATATAGACCAATGGAACAGAATCTAGATCCTGTAAAGAACCCAAGTGTGGTATAATGAGAAATAGATTTAGACTTTTTTCCTGGTTCCTGGCACAAAGCTCCTAAAACCCATGGAATTTCCTAAGTGATAGGAATGTCTTTTTTTTTTTTTTAACTTTTTATTAAGATTATGATAGTTTACAGCCTTGTGAAATTTCAGTTGTACATTATTGTTAGTCATGTTGTAGGTGCACCACTTCACCCTTTGTGCCCTCCCTCCACCATCCCCCGCCCGTTCCCCTGGTAACCACCAATCAGTTCTCTTTGTCTATATGTTTAACTTCCACCTATGAGTGGAGTCATACAGAGTTCGTCTTTCTCTATCTGGCTTATTTCACTTATAATACCCTCAAGGTCCATCCATGTTGTTATGAATGGGAGGATTTTATCCTTTTTTATGGCTGAATAGTATTCCATTGTGTGTGTGTGTCTGTGTGTGTGTGTGTGTGTGTGTGTATATATATATATATATATATATATACACACACCATATCTTCTTTATCCAATCATCAGTTGATGGGCACTTAGGTCGCTTCCATGTCTTGGCTATTGTAAACAATGCTGCAATGAACATTGGGGTGCATGGGACTTTTGGAATTGCTGATTTCAAGTTCTTTGGATAGATACCCAGAAGTGGGATGGCTGGGTCATAAGGTATTTCTATTTTTAATTTTTTGAGGAATCTCCATACTGTTTTCCATAGTGGCTGCACCAGTTTGCATTCCCACCAACAATGTATGAGGGTTCCTTTTTCTGCAAAACCTTTCCAACATTTGTCACTTTTTGTTTTGGATATTTTTGCCATTCTAACAGGTGTAAGGTGGTATCTTAGTGTAGTTTTGATTTGCATTTCCCTGATGATTAGTGATGATGAGCATCTTTTCATGTGTCTATTGGCCATCTATATATCTTCTTTGGAGAAATGTCTGTTCATGTCCCCTGCCCAGTTTTTGATTGGGTTGTTTGATTTTTCGTTGTTGAGCTGTGTGAGTTCTTTATATATTATAGAGATTAACCCTTTGTCGGATAAACAATTTGTAAATATTTTTCCCCGACTAATGGGTTGTTTTTTTTGTTTCAATCCTGTTTTCCCTTGCCTTGAAGAAGCTCTTTAGTCTGATGGAGTCCCGTTTGTTTATTCTTTCTATTGTTTCCCTCATCTGAGGAGTTATGGTGTCTGAAAAGATTCTTTTGAAACTGATGTCAAAGAGTGTACTGCCTATATTCTCTTCTAGAAGACTTATTCTTTCAGGTGTAATCTTTAGGTCTTTGATCGATTTTGAGTTTATTTTTGTGAATGGTGAAAAAGAATGGTCAATTTTCATTCTTTTACGTGTGACTTTCCAGTTTTCCCAGCACCATTTGTTGAAGAGATTTTCTTTTCTCCATTGTAGTCCCTCAGCTCCTTTGTCGAAGATTAGTTGTCCATACATGTGTGGTTTTATTTCTGGGCTTTCAGTTCTGTTCCATTGATCTGTGCACCTGTTTTTGTACCAGGACCATGCTGTTTTGATTACTGTAGCTTTGTAGTATGCTTTGAAGTCAGGGATTGTGATGCCTCCAGCTTTGTTCTTCTTTCTCAGGTTTGCTGTAGCAATTCGGGGTCTTTTGTTGCCCCATATGAATTTTAGGATTCTTTGTTCAATTTCTGCAAAGCATGTCATTGGGATTCTGATTGGGATACCCTTGAATCTGTAGATTGCTTTAGGTAGTATGGACATTTGAACTACGTTTATTCTTCCAATCCATGTGCATGGAATGTCTTTCCATCTCTTTATGTCGTCATTAATTTCTTTCAGGAAAGTCTTGTAGTTTTCATTGTATAGGTCTTTCACTTCCTTGGTTAAATTTACCCCAAGGTATTTTCTTCTTTTTGTTGCAATTGTGAGTGGGATTGAGTTCTTGAGTTCTTTTTCTGTTAGTTCGTTGTTAGCGTATAGAAATGCTACTGATTTATGTATGTTGATTTTATACCCTGCAACTTTGCTGTAACTGTTATTTCTAATAGTTTTCCTATGGATTCTTTGGGGTTTTCTATATATAAGATCATGTCATCTGCAAACAGGGAGAGTTGCACTTCTTCATTGCCTATTTGGATTCCTTTTATTTCTTTTTCCTGCCAAATTGCTCTGGCCAACACCTCCAGTACTTTGTTGAATAAGAGTGGTGAGAGTGGGCACCCTTGTCTTGTTCCTGTTCTGAGAGGGATGGCTTTCAGTTTTTGTCCGTTGAGTACGATGTTGGCTGTGGATTTGTCATATATGGCCTTTATTATGTTGAGGTACTTTCCTTCTATACCCATTTTATTGAGGGTTTTTATCATAAATGGATGTTGGATCTTGTCGAATGCTTTCTCTGCATCTATTGAGATGATCATGTGGTTTTTGTTTCTCTTTTGTTAACATAGTATATCATGTTGATTGACTTGCGGATGTTGAACCATCCCTGTGTCCCTGGTATAAATCCCAGGAATGTCTTTTGTTACTCATAAGGACCCCCTTTTTGACGCACCTGAGAGTATACACATGAGATAACTTAGGGTGAGGCCCCTAGATAGACTCAGGATGGTGCTGGTCACCAAGAAGAACAATTGATTAGAGAGTTGGAACTTTCAGCCCCACCTACTAACCACTGGGAAGGTGGGGGTGCTAGAGATCAAGCTCTATATAAACTCTTGGACAAAAAGATTGGATGAGCTTCCAGGTTGGTGAATGCAGCCATGTACCAGGAAGATGGCACACTCCAGTTGCACAATGAGAGGAGCTCTTGTGCTGAGAACCTATCTTTATGTTTCTGTTTATCTGGCTGTTCATATGTATCCTTTATAATATACTTTATAATAAACTGGTAAACATAAGTAAATGTTTGTCTGAGTTCTTTGAGTGGCTCTAGCAAATTAATTGAATTTGAGGATGGGGTCCTGAGAAGCTCTGATTTATAGCCAGTTGTTCAGAGCACAGGTAGCTACCCGGATTTGGAATTGGTCTGCGAAGTGAGGGCACTCTTATGGGACTGAGTCCTTAATCTGTGGGATTTGATGCTATCTCCAGGCAGAGGTGTCAAACTGAATTAAAATGAAGGGAATCCAGTCGCTGTCCACTGAGAATTGGAGAATTGCTTGTTGTTGTCAAATAAACATATTGGACTATGCATGCACAGTCAATTAATATCTCACAAGGGAGCCAAGAATACTCAATGGAGAAAGGATAGTCTCTTCAATAAATGGTAATGGGAAAACTGGATATTCACATGCAGAAGAATTAATTCAGACCCCAATCTTATTTCACTTACAAAAATTAACTCGAAATAGATTAAACACTTAAATGTAAGACCTGAATCCACAAAACTCTTAGAAGAAAACTTAGAGAAAATCTCTTTGACATCGGTCTTGGCAATGACTTTCTGGATACGACAACAGAAGCACAAATAACAAAAGCAAAAATCAACAAGTATGGCTACATCAAACTAAAAAGTTCTGCACAGCAAAGGAAACCATCAATAAAATGAAAAGGCAATGTATGGAGAGGGAGAAACATTTGCAAACTATGTATCTGATAACGGATTAATATTCAAAATATAGCAGGGACTCATAGAACTCATTAGGAAAGATACCCCCCTCCCCAAATAATCTGATTTAAAAGTGGGCAAAGGACCTGGATAGACATTTTTCCCAAGAAGACTTCTAAATGGACAACAGGTACATGATAAAAGTGCTCAACATCACTAACAATCAGGGAAATGCAAATTAAAACCATTAAGAAATGTCACGTCACATCTCTTAGAATGACTATTGTCAAGATAACAAGTGTTGGTGAGGATGTGAAGAAAAGGGACCCAGTATGGACATTCCTCAAAAAATAAAAACTAGAACTACCATATGGTCCTGCAATCCCGCTTCTGGGTGTCTATCTGAAGAAAATGAAATCACTGTCTTTGAAGAGATATCTACGTGCCTATGTTCATTGTAGCATTACTGGTAACAACCAAGCCATGGAAACAACATAAGTGTCCTTGAAAGAATGAATGGATGAAGAAGCTTTGGTGTATGTATATATAATGGAATGTGATTCAGCCATAAAATGATGGAAATCCTGTCGTTTGTGACAACATGGATGGTCCTTGAGGGCATTATGCTAAGTGAAATAAGTCAGACAGAGAAATATACACACTGTATTATGTAACTTATATGTGGACTCTAAAAAGGCTGAACTCAGGGAAAGGGAGAGTAGATTGGTGATTGCCAGGGGCTGGGCATGGGGGAAATGGGTAATGTTGGTCAAAGGGTACAAACTTCCAGTTAGAAGACAAATAAGTTCTGGGATCTAATGTACACCATGTTGACTATAGTTAACAATACTGTATTGTATACTTGGAAGTGGCTAAAAGAGTAGATCTTAAATGTTCTGACCACACACACACACATACACACAAACACACACACACACACAGGTAACTATGTGAAGTGACAAATGAGTTAACTTACCTTATTGTGGTAATCATTTTGCAAAATATATATTTATCAAATCATTATGCTGCACATCTTAACTTTCACAATGTTATATGTCAATATATCTCAATAAAGCTGGGGGTAAAAACATTTAGAAACATAGGAGATAATTTATGTTTACCAGTAAAGAATATTTTCCTGAAAAAAGAAGGGACCAGGCCCTCTGGACATTCTACAGAACACCACATTGGTCAGTACATTGATAACATCATGTCATTAGACTCTGATGGCAAGAACTGGAATGTACTCTGATGTTTTGGTTACATGAATGCATACCTTGGTAGGTAGTTAAAACAATTCAAGACTCAGAGGGCTGCTACAGTGGTAAAGTTTGAGGGATCCAGTGGTCTGGGGCATGATGGGACATCCTCTCAGAAGTAGAGGACAGGTTATTGCACTTTGTACCTCCTGCCACTAACAAAAGAACCCCACATTTGGTAACTCTCTTCGGGTGTTAGAGGCAGCATGTTCCATACTATCACAATATTGTTCTGACCCATATATCAGGTGACATGAAGCGGTGCTGGTTTTGAGTGGAAGCATGTCCAGGCTATACTAAGTAGAGGTTACAAGATGGCCTTGCTACTTAGGCCATCTGACACAGCAGATGTCATAGTTGTAGAGATATGTGTGGTAGGACAAGTTGCCTTATGGAATCTGGTATCTGGCAATTCCCAATAGGAGGGTCTTCAACACAGACCCCTTTTCCTCTGGAGCAATGAGCATGGCCATCTGCTGCATAGACCTATACACCATTCAACACACAGCTCCTAGAATGTTGCTGGACCCTGAAAGAGATGTAAAATCTGATCATGAGACATCAAAGGACCACTGGTGACAGATGCCTTTCATCATCTGGGTACTGTCAGACCCTAGTAGAAATTCACTCAAAGATGGAAGGGGGACATCAGGGACTGGGCTAGCACAGGGATCCACAAACTACAGACCATGGGTCAACATCCAGCCCACTGCCTGTTTTTGTAACAAAGTTGTGGTGGAACACAGATATCATCCTTTCATTTAGGTGTTGTCTATATCTGCTTTTGCACTATAAGAGCAGAGTTAAATAGTTGTGAGAGAGACCTCATGCACACAAAGCAGAAAATATCTGCCGCAAATAAGCTGCATAACAAATGGCTCAGTTCCCCACATCACCTACCACTGTTGTACCTTTGCCTTTTCCTCAGCTGTCACCTATGACCTAACGGGCAGCTCCTATGATGAACTAAACTAAGACGGAAAAAATCTGAGCTTGGCTCACAAATGTGTCAGCTCAGTATGTTGGTGTGAGCTAGTAGTGGGCTGCCCTACTCAGGGATGACCAAACACAGTGTGGAGAGAACTTCCTTCCAATGCGCAGAACTTCAGGTGGTGCTGTGATTCATCCACTTTGCATAGAGACAGAAGTGGCCTAAGGTAAGAATATGTACAAACTCACAGGCAGCAGCAATGGCTTTTGTGCTTGATCAGGGTCCTTGAAGGAGTAAGATTGGAAGATCAGGGACAAGGATATCTAGGAAGAGGCATATAGTAGACAGAAAGTGTTAGGATCTTTTGTATCAAGTGTTAATGCCCACCAGAAATTAACCACTATACCAGAGACACTAAACAACCAAGTGCACTTGATGACTCAGCTAGTAGACATTAGGCAGCCTCTGTCCTTAGCCACCACAGAGATTGCACAACAGGCTCATTAAGAGGCACAGAGAGGGGCTGATCATAGGTCCGACAGCACGGGCTCCCACTCACCATGGCTGATATAGTTACTGCCAAAACTAATGTGTGACCTTCCAGCAAGAACTAAATTCCAATACTGTGCCCACCATGTGGAGGCCAATCTGCCATTTGGTGGCAAATTGATAACATTGTTAATCTTCTACCCTTGAAAAGTCAAGGATTCATCCTAATCTGGATTGACACGTATTGCAAGTATGGGTTTGCTCTCCCTTCCCATACTGTCTCATTCAGAACCAACATCCAAGCATTCACATAGGTACGATCTAATACAGGAGTGTACATAACAGTTCCCAAGACTAAGGAACCTACTTTACAACAAAGGCAGTGTGGCAGTGAGTGTATGACTTGAGATCCCTTGGTCCTACCCCATACACACCATACAGAAGCTCCCAGCTGACAGAGCAGTGGAAGGGCCTCTTGAAAGTGCAGCTGTGGAACCAGGCTGAAGGTGACACCCTGCAAGGATGGGCACTATCCTTCAGGACGAAGAATACACAAAGGTTTCAACCAACAGCAATTACATGATGCTGTGACCTCAAAGCGTAGAATAAGTAGGTCTGACAACCAGGTGTGGAAGAAACAGTGACTCTACTCACCACCACTCCCAGTAAATCACTTGGGGTCTTTATGCCTCCCATCCCCTCAACAAGCTCTACTGCTCTAGAAGTTCAGGTTCCCAGAGGAGGGTGCTTCCATCAGGGAGCACAGTAAGAGTCCCATTAAACTTAGAACTATGGCTACTATGTATTCTCTTTGGGCTCCTCATTCCAGCAGACCAGTGGACAAGGGAAGGTGTTACTGTATGGGCAGCGATAATAGATCCCGATCACCATGAGGAGCATGAGGGGAGTCAAGGGGACAATGTTTGTCACTCAGGTGATTCACAAGGGCTTTGCTTGGTATGCCCATGTCCACCTTTAGTTGTAAATAGCAGGATAGCAAGCACAGGTGGTAAAGGTCTGGAAACCAGGAACTCAGACTCCTGAGGGAGGGATTTGGGTGAATCACCGCATGTTTACCTAGACCACCGGAAGTGTTGTCCAAGATTTAGGAGAATCTAGGTTGGGTAGTAGAGGAGGCGATGTGTTGCCCCCTTAGAACCAACTGCAGCAAGGGCTTTCCTCATTCCACTAACAGTTCTAGTTTTCCTTTGCTAAGTTTCCTACAGAGCGTGAACTGCCAGAATTCTGGGGAGCTGTTCCTCCATGGAGCAGCTAATGTAAGTAAAAAGTGGAATTCATTAGTGTAAAAGATGGCGGTTGCTTTGGTACCTCACCAAGATTTAGTAAAGCCGTGCCTCAGCTGCTATCAGTGTTCTTGCTAAAGACTCACAGCTGCTCCGCTCTCCAGGGACCTGCCTTCAGCTCATGGAAGCGGCTGTCATCACACAGACAGTTTGGAAGAACCAGACTCCTTGAGGGCTCTACAAAGCACATAAGCCTTGGCCCATGAATTCTGGAGAGTCTTTAAATTATAAAACAAGAGGTCTGCATGCTACAAGACTAAACCACCCTTCTCTTCTTCTCCTTTCCCCATCTCTCCGTGCGTCCTCCCTCACTTTCCCTTTTCTCCTCACCCCTCCACCTCTGCCCTCTTCTCCTCTTCCCCTCCACCTAGAAAATTCAAAGTAAATATTTGATAACATTATGATTGTAAAGGCCTTTCTATACATAACCCAAATCCAGAAATGATAAAGTAAAACACTGAAAAACCTGACCATCTGTATTTGAAATTTTTGTATGGCAAAAAAGCATATGAAAAAGTGTTATTATTCATAATATCTATAATGAAGATTAATAAATGAATAAGACAAAATCCACAAACATGCTCTTCTATGCTCTTCACTCTTCCTTCTTCTGGATGAAGATGACCACAGCAACCTTAGGAGCCACATAATGAACGTGGTACAAACTCTGTCAGCCTGAATCCCTGAATGACTGTGTGGAGCAGATACTGCTGCCTCCCAACCGCCCCAACATATTGCTTAATTGGAACCTAAATGAGCTGCTTGTAGGCAAAACAATCTCGTATGATGTTGAGCCACTGAAATTTGGGAGTTTATTTGTTATAACAACCATGTCACCCTAATTAATATATACTCTTAAACCAACAATCCCCTGTGAAAAATATACACACACACTCACTCTTCATATGTATATGTACTCTGTGTGGTGCTGGAGGTAGGAGGCAGGGTGAATGAGTATACAGATGAAAGGATGAAAGAAGAGCTAAAATCTGTTGAAGGTGGGTACTTTGGATTATATCCCCTGTATCCATTGGAGCACGATTCTCAATCTCGGCACTATTGACATTTTATTGTGTGGGGATTATCCTGTGCATTGTAGGATGTTCAGCAACATCCCCGATCTCTACCCACTAGATGCCAGCATCCAGTAGCACTCTCTCCTCCAGTGTGACAACCAAAATTGTCTCTAGACATTGCCTAATGTTGCGGGGGGAAGGTGGGTGGATTGTCCCAGGTATTCACACACTACATTAGAGGCTTCTGTGGGGCAAAGACCTTGGGCTCAAAGGTAATGAGTCTAATAATCTGCCTGGCAAGAAGCAGTCAAGATATACATTCCATGCAAAAGTGCTTTTCACAACTACTATGATTATTTCCCATCTTTTGGGCTCTTTTTGGTATTGGGAAGCTTCAGATTTGTTCCCACTGATTTGTTGGTTATATGCGACATTGCACTTTGGCAACATGCATGCCTAGTCTCAGGTAAAAAATAACGGGGGGCCTGCATCACATAAAGGGTTGCTAAGGCTTTACACATTCCTCTAGGGAAAATATGGAAGAATTCTAGGATACCAATGGATACAAGTGTCTTTGAACCAGTGTTAACACACAATTATGGCTTCATGTCCCAATAAGGTCACCAGGATCTCCTGATGCTTTATTTCTGTTTGAACATAAGGCCTGGTCTCAGATACCCACCTCTTAGTCTGTTATATGACAAGCTGGACCCCAGGTGCTAGTTTTCCAGCTATCTTCAGTGCAGTTTCCTCTAGGCCCTCCCATCTTGTATGTTAGTTAGGGTTTGGCAGATCTACCAATTTGAATGGTCCACCTCTCCAGAAGGCAGGAGTGGGAGTGGAGCACTTGGGATTTTCAAAAGGGAAAAAGCAAATGAATGTTGAAAATGGCAGAAGCACCTGACTCTGGATGGGTGATGATCCTGAAACTGGCAAAGAGTTAGCCACTGATGATTAAGTATCTAGGTACTAAATTTTCTTTTTCCTTTTTGCAATTAGCGATTACAGCTTTTAGCTGTTTAACCCACCCATTGTTAACTGTGTTGTTTAGGAATATGCTATCGGACTCCCACTAGGCTCCTATGGATAACATCTCCTGGAGCCTGGGTCACCATGGTAATGGATGTATGACCTGTTTTTCAGGAATTAGAACTGCTTGTCCACTTCAGGCCAGTCGAGACCAACAACTCATCAACTGGGCCCGCAGAGATGTCTGATAGGTGACCTTTTGATGTCAAGAGGCTAAAAACTCCACCCTCAGATCATGCTAACACTGCCATTTTGTGAACATGGGCCCTATGAAGAGCCATCGAGTCTGACTACACTTGCACAGATCATCAGTTACCTCATCTCTCCTAACCTCCAATCACCTCTCTCCACATTTCAGACCACCTTGCCTCCTATCCCATAAATATCCCTGAGTCCTTACTTTTAGGGAAGTGAATTTCAGACTCATGCTCCCGCTTCCTCACATGGCTGCCTTGTGAGTAAACCCTCTCTCTGCTGCAATCTTGTCATTTCAGTGTTTGGTTTCCTGGTTGGCGGGCAAAAATGAACTTGGTTCAGTAACAAACTTCGGGTCTGGGGAACCAGAGGCCAGCGTGGAGCTCAGGGGACCCAGGCAACCACAGGGCTCGCCCTGAACAGCCCGCAAGAACTTGGTTGAAGTGAGGGCCACCATCTTGGCCAGTTGGTCTTGGCTGCATTTCCTTCCCTGCTCATGACTGATCTGTAAAGTGGGACTACCAGTGTCTTTGGGCCCTGCCTCACTGGATTGTTGAGCATCACAACACGGTACAAACAGAAATTATTTTAAAAGCATTTGCGGCCCACTCATCTTGGTACCACAGGGCTTTCTCTTTCCCCAGCTGATGTGGGCACAAGAGGCCAAAGGCAGACGTGCGGGTCTCCGAGCAATGGCTACAGCCCTTGGGCTGCCTGGTGGAGGCCATTCCGGAGGGTCCATTCTGGCTGGGGCTCCAGAGGTGCAGGCTGGGCCTGCGTTGGGCCGGCTGAGTCACCCGGGAGTTGTTGCAGAGACTCCAGCAGAGCAGAGTGACTGAGGCCTTGTCTGTGATTACCTGGCAGAGGCAGCCCAAGTGAGTGCAGGGTGGGCTTGAGGGGCTGGAGTGCATGGGCCAGGTGCTGCAACAACAGTGCCCTGCGACAGGGGAGAGAAATAAGAGAGTCAGAGCAGGGGTCTCTGTGAGGCTCAGGATGGCAGCTAAAAACGAAATGTTAGCTTTCATTTCTTGGTGTGAAAATAATAACCAGCATTCTCTAGGGCATTTTGCTTTTCCAAGTGATTTTCATTCATTTACTTCAACTTTTAATCCTTGCCACAGTCCTCTGGGACTGGGAATTATTATTATTATCCCCTTTTAATGGGGGTGATGCTGGAAGGTGGGACTTCATGCTGGATTAAGGCCAATTTATGCCCTAAGAACAGCTCTACATTGACGCCTCTTGCCTTTTCCACAATTTAATATAGGAGCCTCAGGGTCCATTGCACAAAGCAGCTGATCAATTAAATGCTAGTCAGCTGGGTCTCGCTCTAGAAGACAGAAACAAATGTGATATCTGACGACACCTTCAAGCCAAACTTTTAAAGCTTAGTCACTCACCATGCCAGATAAAACTTTTTTTAACAATGCAGATTAAAGTTGAACGTGACAATTATGATTTAAAAAATCAACTGAAGTCAAATATGGCAGCGAAAGAGTTAAAGGCGTGATAGCTTGGGGACAAAACTGGAGACTCCCTTCCATTGGTGTCCTAAATCTGTGCTTATTTTGTTTAGTGGTAAATCCAGGGCTTGGAGATGAACTGTGGGAAATGTCCTGAGATCAGATCCTGGCCTCTACCCTTAGTGACCGAATGTTCACAATTCTGCAATTAACTTGGTTTCCTCTTGTAATAAGTGGAGAGGTTGCATGCTTTCACGGATGTTGGGAGGATGACAGTATATGAAGGATATATTACTGGTCACAAAGATAAAAATTTCTTTTTCATCCCCTTAAAGATAAGGAATGTGGGGGTTAAGGTTTTTCCAAGATTATTCTGAGCAGTTTTGCAAACAACTAGGGACTCAGGATAGGAAAACATAAGACAACATTCCCATTCTTAAGAATCTCAACTGAGACATGTAAATAGATCATTTTAATATGATAAGGTTTTATAGCTGGTGCTGTGGGAGCACAGTGTAATGCTGAGTTTTATTTTTGCTTTTTCCCCATTTTTTTATTAACATATAATTTATATACAGTAAACTTCACTCTTTTAGTGTACAGTACTGTGAGTTTTGACAAGTATAGTCATGTAACTACCACCACAATGAAGATATACAACTGATCCATCTTCCCTCAAGATTCCCATGTGCTTGTTTGTGGTGTCCATCCCAGCCTGGGGCAACAGTTGATTTGTTTCCCTCCTCTTCCTGTTTTGTCTTTGCAAGATATGACATATAATTGGAATCACGCAATTTTGAATTTGGCTTGTTTTGCTTACATAATGTGTTTGACACTCAGTTGTTGAATGTTGTTGTCAGTGGTTTGTTTTTTCCTCTTTTTCTTTTTGGAGATGATTTCTTTCCTTCTTCTTTTTTTTTTTTTTTTTTGAGGGAGATTAGCCCTGAGCCAACATCTGTGCCCATCTTCCTCGACTTTATAGGTGGGACGCCTGCCACAGCACGGCTTGATAAGTGGTGCGTATGTCCACACCCGGGATTCGAACTGGTGAACCCCGGGCTGCCGAAGTAGAGCATGTGAGCTTAATTGCTGTGCCACCAGGTCAGCCCCTGTTTTTTCTATTGCTAAGTAGTATTTTATTGTATGGATATACCATAGTTTATCCGTTCCTCAGCTGAAGGGATCCATTTGCTAGAAACATTTGTGTGAACATAAGTATTCATTTCACTGGATAAATACCTAGGACTGGGATTGCTGGTTCAAGTGGTAAGTGTATGTTTAACTTTACAAGAAGAACTACTGAACGGTTTTCTAGAGTGGATGCACCATTTTGCATCTCATTTGCAGTGTATGAGAGATCCCGTTGCTCCACATCCTCATCAGCCCTTGATTTTGTCAGGTTTTTTTGTTTGTTTGCTAATTTTAGCCATTTTAATACATGTGATTTTATAGATTTATTTAATATTTTATAGATTTATACATTTAATAGATAATAGTGATTATCTCATTGTGGATCTTTATACTTCCCTACTGACTTATGATGTTGAGCATATTTTCATGTGCTTACTTGCCATCTATTTTATTTATATATATATATGTATTCTTTGGCAATTTTTCTGTCCAAATTGTTGACCATATTCTTATTGGGCCATTAAATATTCTGAATAAAAGTCCTTTATTGGATAAATGATTTATAAATATTTTCACACAATCTATATCTCAGATATATCCTAATAATCTTTCAAAGACCAGAAGTTCTTAAGTTTGATAAAGTCCTTTATCAACTTTTTATTGTAAGGATCATGGTTAAGTATCTTTGCCTAAGCCAAGGATACAAAAATTTTCACCTATGGTTTTTTCTTGGAGTTTTATAGTTTTAAGTTTTCCATGTAGGTCTGTGATCCATTTTATGATAATTTTTGTACATGAAGTGAGAAATGGATCAAGGGTCATCTTTTTTGCGTGTAACATCTGGTTGACCCTTTACCATTTGTTGAAAAGATATCCTTTCTCTGCTGAGTCTTTTGTGAAAAGTCAATTGATCCTATATATGTGTGGACCTATTTCTGGGCTCTTTATTCCGTTCCACTGATTTATTTGTATATCCTTTCTCAGATCTACACTGTCTTGAATAATATAGCATTAGAGTGAGTCTGGCGATCAGGTAGTGTGAATCTTCACTTTCGTCTTTTTCAAAATTGTTTTGGCAATTATAGTTTCTCTACCTTTCCATAAAAATTTTAGAATCAGCCTGTCAATTTTTACAGAAAAATCCTGCTGGAATTTTATAGGAATTTCATTTAATTTATAGATCAGTTTAGAAAGAATTGACATCTTAAGAATATTGAGTCTTCCAATCCATGAATATAGTATATTTCACCATTTTCTTTAGGTCTTTTTGAAATTTTCTTTCGTCATTTTTTTTCTAGTTTACAGCATATAGATCTTACACATATTTTGTAAGATTTGTACCTGAGTATTTCATGTTTTATGGTATTAGTGTAAATAATACTGTTTTTTAAAATTTCAATCTCCAATCGTTCATATATTTGTGTATATTAAAAAAGAGTTGTTTTTTTATATCAACCCTCTATCCTGTGGCCTTATGAAACTCATTTATTAGTTTTGCTTACTTTTTGTAGAATCTTTGGAATTTTCTTTTATTTCCCCCAGCTTTATTGAGGTATAATTGACAAAGAAGATTGTATAAGTTTAAGGTGTACATAAGGTGTGCGACATGTTGATTTGATACACATATATTACAATATGATTACCACCTTTATGTTAGCTGACACCTCCATCACATCACATAATTACCATTTATATTTTTGTGGTGAGAACATTTAAGATCTACTCTCTTAGCAATTTTCAAGGGTACAATGCAGTACTGTTGACTATAATCACAATGCTGTGCATTAGATCCCCAGAACTTATTCATCTTCTAACTGGAAATTTGTACCCTTTGACCTCAATTCCCCTACTCCCCAGCCCTTGGTAACCCCCATTCTACTCTCTGTTTCTATGAGTTCAGCTTTTTTAGATTCCACATAAAAGTGATATCACTTTTTCTTTTTGTTTCTGTTTCTGACTTATTTCACTTATCATAATGCCCTCAAGGTCCACCCATGTTGTCACAAATGGCAGGATTTCCTTTTTTCTCATGGCTGAATAGTATTTCATGGTGTGTGTGTGTGTGTGTGTGTGTATGTATATACCACATCTTCTTTACTCATTCAATCACAGATGGACAAGTAGGTTGTTTCCATATCTTGGCGATTGTGAATAATGCTGCAGTGAACGTGGGAGTGCAGATATCTCTTCGATATCCTGTTTTCATTTCCTTTGAATATATAACCAGAAGTGGGATTGCTGGATCTTATGGTAGTTCAATTTTTGTTGTTTGAAGAATCGAAAAAACCAAACTCATAGATACAAAGAATAGATTGGTGGTTGCCAGAGGTGGAGGGCTGGGGGTGGGCAAAAAGGGTGAAGGTCATCAAAAGGTATAAACTTCCAGATAATTAAGTTCTGGGGATGTAATGTACAGCATGGTGATTGAAAAAAGCATTTATATTCTGCTGCTCCTGGATGTCTGCTAGGTACATTTGGGCTAAACTATGGTTCAAGTTCAAGATTTCCTTGTTGATTTTCTGTCTGGATGATCTATCCATTGATTGAAGTGAGATATTGAAGTCCCCTACTATTACTGTAATCTGTTTCTCCCTTCAGAGCTGTTAGTATTTGCTTAATATATTTAGGTCCCCTGATGTTGGGTGCATATATATACATATATATTTAAAGTTATTATATCCTCTTGTTGAGTTGATCCCTTTATCATTATATAATAACCTTCTTTGTCAATTGTTTCTGTTTTTAGCTTAAAAGTCTATTTTCTGTGATATAAGTAAAGCTACCCCTGCTCTCTTTTGGTTTCCACGCAGTATCTTTCTCCATCCACTCACTTTGAGCCTATATGTATCCTTAAAGCTGAAGCAAGTCTCTTGTAACAGCATATACTTGGATCTTTTCTTAATCCTTCCAACCACTCTGTGCCTTTTGACTGAAGAATTCAGTCATTTACATTTACATTTACATTTAGAGAAATTATTGATAGGTGAGGCCTTACTAGCGGCATCTTATTGATTGCTTTCTGGCTGTTTTGTAGTTCCCTCGCTCTTTTTTTCCTCTCTTGCTGCCTTCCTTTGTGAAGTGGTTATTTTCCATGGTGGTATGCTTTGATTCTCTTCTCTTTATCTTTTGTGAATGTACTGTAGGTTTTTTTGCTTTGTGGTTACCATGAAGCTTACATAAAACATCTTATAGATATAAGTATTATTTTATGGTGATAGCAACTTCACTTGCATGAAAAAACTCTACCCTTTACTTCTCACTCATACTTTTTTATTTTGAGCAAGATTGGTCCTGAGCTAACATCTGCTGCCAGTCCTCCTCTTTTTCCTGAGGAAGACTGACCCTGAGCTAACATCCATCTCCGTCTTCCTCTACTTTATATGTGCGATGCCTACCACAGCATGGCTTGACGAGCAGTGCGTGGGTCTGCACCTGAGATCTGAACTGGCAAACCCTGGGCCACCAGAGCAGAACGTACGAAGTTCACCGCTGTGCCACTGGGCTCCCCCCATGTATACTTTTGATGTCAACATTTATTCCTTTTTATATTGTGTATTCATTGAGAAATTATAGTAGCTACAGTTATTTTTAATACTCTTGTCCTTTAACTTTGTACTATAAAGTCATTAACACACCATCATATTACAGTATTAAAGTTTTCTGAATTTGACTATATATTTATCTTTGCCTATGTGTTGTATATATTTGTATGTTTTCATGTTACTAATTGTCGTCTTTTCATTTCAGCTTGAAGAATCCTTTCAGCATTTCTTGTGAGGCAAGTCTAGTGGTGATAAAATCCCCCAGTTTTTGTTTGTCTTGGAAAGTATTTATTTCTCTTTAATAAAGGATAGCTTTGTCAGGGACAGTATTCCTGGTTGGCATTTTTTTTTCTTTCAGAACTTTGAATGTATCCTCCCTCTCTCTCCTGGCCTTTAGGGTTTCTGCTGAGAAATCCACTAATAGTAATGGGGTATCTTTGTAGTTGAGAATCTTCTTGCTGCTTTTAGGATTCTGTCTTTGTCTTATATTTGTGGCAGTTTTATTATAATGAATCTTGGAGAAGATCATTGTGAATTGAAGTAATGAAGTGATCTAATAGCTTCAGGAACTTAAATGTCCAAATCTCTCCCAGGTTTGGGAAGTGTCAGCCATTATTTTTTTAAATAGGGTTTCTGCCTCCTTCTCCATCTTTTCTTCTGGAACTTCAATGATTTGGATTTTGTTTCTTTTGGTGGTGTCCCATAAATCACGTAGACTTTCTTCACTCTTTTTTATTCTTTTTTGTTGTTGTTGTCATTCTCCTCTCACTGGGTTATTTCAAAGTTCCTATCCTCTAATGTACTGATTCTTTCTTCTGTTTGATCTGTTCTGAATTCAAGCTCTCTATTGCACTTTTCATTTCATTCATTGAATTCTTCAACTTCAGAATTTCCACTGAGTTCGTTTTTATGATTTCTTTTTGCTAAATTTCTCATTTTTATGTGTATTGTTTTTCTGATTTCATTGACATGTCTTTCTGTGTTTTCCTGCAACTCATTGAGTTTCCATAAAATAGCTATTTTTAATTTTTTTATTTGGTAATGGCAGATCTTCATGTCTAGTTTTGGTCACTGGAGGATTATTGTGACATCGTGTTTCCTTGGTTTTTCATGTTTTTTCTGGTTTGCACTGCTGTTTTCACATTTGAAGTATCAGTCACCTCCTCCAAGGTGACAGACTGCCTTCAGGTGAGTGATACTTTCTTTCGTCCTGCTATAGATTCTGGGGCTGTATGCTGACCTTGTCTGGATACATGTTCCATGCTTCTTGTTCCCTCTTGCAGCAGAATTCTTAACCTTGTATGTCTTTTCTTGACCCTATAACACACCAGGCTGGCTGCTGATAACCTTCTTTTGTTTTCCTAGAGGTGGTGCTACAGCTCAACTTTGTGGTTTCTCGCTTGCCTGTAGACCCTGGTCTATTTTCTGCACTTGCTCTCTGTCTACCTGAGAGTTTGCATAAAATTGGTGTTATTTCTTCTTTAAATGCCTAGTAGAATCACCAGTAAAGTTACCTGGGCCGGGAGCTTTCTTTGTGGGAAGTTTTAACTATGTGCTTAAATCTTTCAATGGATAATTCAGACTATCTCTTTCTTATTGCAGGATCCTTGGCTGTTTGTATCTTTAAAAGAGTTTCTCCATTTCATTTAGGTTCTTAAATATATGGAGCATAGTGTTATTCTTAGTATGCCCTTATTATCTTGCTAATATCTATAGGGTCTGTAGCAGTATCCCCTCTCTCCTTCCTGTTATTTGTAACTTGTATCTTCTCTCTTTTTTCATGGCCATACTGGCTAGAGATTTAAAACCTTTATTGATCTTTTCAAAGAACCACGTTTTGGTTTCCTTGATATTCTCTATTATTATGTTTTTCAATTTTATTGATTTCTACTGTTAGTTTTTTCCTTCCACTTGTTTTGGGTTTAATTTGCTTTTCTGTTTCCTTTTTCCTCAAACAAAAGCTTAGATAATTGATTAGATACCTTTTCTTGTCTGGTATAAGCATGTCCTGCTACAAATTTCCCACTCAGACTGTTTTAACTGCATTTCACAAGTTTTTATACGTTGTGTTTTTTCTTTTCCTTCAGTTCAAAATAATTTCTAATTTCTCTCATGATTTTCTCTTTAATCATGGCTTATATAGAACTGTGTTTTTAAATTTCCAAATTTTTGAGGATTTTCCAAATATTTTTCTATCTGTTTCTCGTTTAACTCTATTGTGGTTCAAGACCACAATTTCTGTAATTTAAATTCTTTAAAATTTGATAAAGTTTGTTTTGTAACTCAGAATATGATCCCTTGATATGAATATTCCACATGCACTTGAAAAGAATGTGTATTCTGCTTCTGTCAGGCAGAGTGTTTTTTTAAATGTCATTAGGTCAAGTTAGTTGGTGTGTTTTTCAGGACTTCTTTATCCTGACTGATTTTCTATCTAATTTTTCTCAACTTTTGAGAGGAGAGTATTGAATTCTCTAATATAATTTGGGTTGGGTTTGTGCCTTTCTCTTATCAGTTTTGTCAGTTTTTGCTGCATGTGTTTTGCAGCTCTGTTGTTGCATACACCTTTGGGATTGGCATATTTTCTCGGAGAATTGACCCTTTTATCAATATGTAATAACTCTGTTTATCCCTCATAACATACCTTGTTCTGAAGTCTACTTTACCTAATATTAATATAGCTACTCCAGCTTTCTTTGGTTAGTGTTTGCATGGTACATCTTTTTCAATTCTTTTACTCTTTGTCTGTCTATCTTATCATATTTAATATGGGTTTATTGGAGATTATTATACAGTTTGGTCCTTTTATTTAAGACAAATCTGACAGTCTCTCTCCTTTAATGGTGGTGCTTAGATTATTCATATTTAATGTAAATATTGATGTTGTTGATTTGGGGCCCACTATTTTATTATTTCTATTTTGTCCCCTATGTTTTTTACTCTTCTGTTTCACTTTTCCTGCATTCTCTTGGTTTATCCTAATATTTTTTAACATTCCAACTTAATTTACCTCAAAATTTGGCTTTTGAGTATATCTCTTTGTATTATTTTTTTAGTGATGGTGTCTGGGTTACAATATACATTTAACTTTTCATAGTCTACTTAGAGTTAAAAGTTTACAACTGTAAGTAAAATGAGAAGCCTTACAACCATATGGATTTCTGTCCCTACAGTTGACTTATGCATTACATCTACATACATGAACCCCTCTCCAACAATATTACAATTTGTTAAAGTAAATTCATTTCTATTTTTAAATATTATTTTTAAATTGAGTTTATAATAGTTTACATCATTGTGAAACTTCAGTTGTACATTTTTTCTTGTCTGTCACCACATAAGTGTTCCCCTTCACCCCCTGTGCCCACCCCCACCCCCCTCCCTCTGGTAACCACTGAACTGTTTTCTTTGTCCATGTGTTTGTTTATATTCCACATATGAGTGAAATCATCTGGTGTTTGTCTTTCTCAGTCTGGTTTATTTTGCTTAGCATAACTCCCTCCAGGTCCATCCATTTGTTGCAAATGAAATGATCTTGTCTTTTTTTTATTGCTGAGCAGTCTTCCATTGTATCTATATACCACATCTTGTTTATCCAATCATCAGTCGATTGGCACTTGGATTGTTTCCATGTCTTGGCTATTGTGAATATTGCTGCAATGAACATAGGGGTGCATATGTTACTTTGGAAGTTGATTTCAAGTTGTTTGGGTAGATACCCGGCAGTGGGATAGCTGAGTCATATGGTAGTTCTATTTTTAGTTTTTTGAGGAATCTCCATACTGTTTTCCATAGTGGCTGCACCAGTTGGCCTTCCCACCAGCAGTGTATGAGGGTTCCCTTTTCTCCAAGACCCTCTCCAACATTTATTATTTTTAGTCTTAGTGCTCATAGCCATTTTAACAGGCATAAGCTGGTATCTTAGTGTAGTGTTGATTTGCATTTCCCTGATGATCAGTGATGTTGAACATGTTTTCATGTGTTTATTGGCCATCCATATACCTTCTTTGGAAAAATGTCTGTTCATATCCTCTGCCCATTTTTTGATCAGGCTGTTTGTTTTTTTGTTGTTCAGTTATGTGAGTTCCTTATATATTATGGAGATTAACCCCTTATTGGATATACAATTTGCAAATATTTTCTCCCACTTGGCGGGTTGTCTTTTTGGTTTGATCCTAGTTTCTTTTGCCTTGCAGAAGCTCTTTAGTCTGATGAAGTCTCATTTGTTTATTTTTTTTCTTTTGTTTCCCTTGTCTGAGAAGACAGAGTATACGAAAAGATCCTTTTAAGTTTGACGTCAAAGAGTGTACTACCTATATTATCTTCCAGGAGTTTTATTGTTTCAGGACTTATCTTCAAGTCTTTGATCCATTTTGAGTTTATTTTTGTTTATGGTGTGAGATAATGGTCTACTTTCATTCTTTTGCATGTGGCTGACCAGTTTTCCCAACACTACTTCATGAAGAGACTGTCTTTTCTCCATTGCATGTTCTTGGCAACTTTGTTGAAGATTAGCTATCCACAGATGTGTGGTTTTATTTCTGAGCTTTCAGTTCTGTTTCATTGATCTGTATGTCTGTTTTTGTACCAGTACCATGCTGTTTTGGTCTCTATGGCTTTGTAGTACATTTTGAAGTCAGCGGTTGCAATGCCTCCAACGTTGTTCTCTTTTCTCAGTATTGCTTTAGCAATTTGGGGTCATCAGTTGCCCCATATGAATTTTAGGATTCTTTGTTCTATTTCTGTGAAGAATGTCATTGAGATTCTGATTGGGATTGCATTGAATCTGCAGATTGTTTTGGGTAGTATGGACCTTTTAACTACGTTTATTCTTCCAATCCATGTGCATGTAATCTCTTTCCATCTCTTTATGTCATTATCACTTTCTTTCAATAATGTCTTATAGTTTTCATTGTATAAGTGCTTCACCTCCTTATGTAAATTTATTCCTAGGTACTTTATTCTTTTAGTTGCAACTGTAAATGGAATAATATTCTTGAGCTCTCTTTCTGTAAGTTTGTTATTAGAGTATAGAAATGCAACTGATTTTTGTAAGTTGATTTTGTACCCAGCAACTTTACTGTAGTTGTTAATTATTTCTAATAGTTTTCTGATGGATTCTTTAGGGTTTTCTGTATATAAGATCATGTCATCTGCAAACAGAAAGAGTTTCACTTCTTTACTCCCTATTTGGATTACTTTTATTACTTTCTCTGTCTGGCCAGGACCACCAGGACTATGTTAAATAAGAGTGGTGATAGAGGGCATCCTTGTCTTGTTCCTGTTTTCAAGGGGATGGCTTTCAGTTTTTGCCCATTGAGTATGATGTTGGCTGTGGGTGTGTCATATATGGCCTTTATTATGTCGAGGTGGTTCCCTTCTATCCCCATTTTGTTCAGAGTTTTTATCATAAATGGCTGTTGGATCTTGTCAAATGCTTTCTCTGCATCTATTGAGATGATCATGTGGTTTTCATTTCTCAGTTTGTTAATGTGGTGTATCACATTGATTGATTTGCGGATGTTGAACCATCCCTGTGTCCCTGGCATGAAGCCCACTTGATCATGATGTATGATCCTTTTGTTGAATTGCTGAATTCGGGTTGCCAAAATTTTGTTGAGAACTTTTGCATCTATGTTCATCAGCGGTATTGGCCTGTAGTTCTCTTTTTTCGCGGTGTCCTTGTCAGGCTTTGGTATCAGCGTGATGTTGGCCTCGTAGAATGTGTTAGGAAATGTTCCATCCTCCCTAATTTTTTGGAATAGCTTGAAAAGGATAGGTATTAAATCCTCTCTGAAAGTTTGGTAGAATTCCCCAGGAAAGCCATCTGGTCCTGGGGTTTTATTCTTTGGGATGCTTTTGATTGCTGTTTCAATCTCTTTCCTTGTGATTGGTCTGTTCAAATTGTCTGCTTCTTCTTGAGTGAGATTTGGGAGATTGTAGGAGTCCAAGAATTTATCCATTTCCTCTAGGTTATCCATTTTGTTGGCATATAGTTTTTCGTAGTATTCTCTTATAATTCGTTGTATTTCTGCAGAGTCTGTTGTTATTTCTCCTCTTTCATTTCTGATTTTGTTTATTTGAGCTTTCTCCCTTTTTTTCTTTGTAAGTCTGGCTAGGCGTTTGTCGGTTTTATTTATCTTCTCAAAGAACCAGCTCTTTGTTTCATTGATCCTTTCTACTGCCTTTTTTGTTTGAATAGCATTTATTTCTGCTCTGATTTTTATTATTTCTCTCCTTCTGCTGACTTTTGGCTTTGTTTGTTCTTCTTTCTCTAATTCAGTTAGGTATAGTTTAAGATTGCTTATTTGGGATTTTTCTTGTTTGTTAAGATATGTCTATATTGTGATGAATTTACCTCTTAATACAGCTTTTGCTGTATCCTATATGAGTTGATATGGCATGTTATCATTTTCATTTGTCTCCAGGTATTTTTTGATTTCTTCTTTAATTTCTTCAATGATCCATTGCTTGTTCAGTAGTGTATTGTTTAGTCTCCACATCCTTGTGCCTTTCTCAGCTTTTTTTTGTAATTAATTTCTAGCTTTATAGCATTATGATCAGAGAAGATGCTTGTTATTATTTCAATGTTTTTAAATTTGCAGAGGCTTGCCTTGTTTGCCAACATATGGTCTATCCTTGAGAATGTTCCATGCATACTTGAGAAGAATGTGTATTGTGCTGTTTTTGGATGAAGTGTTCTATATATGTCTATTAAGTCCAATTGTTTTAGCTTTTTATTTAGCTCCACTGTTTCCTTGCTGATTTTCTGTCTGGATGATCTGTCCATTGATGTGATTGGGGTGTTGAGGTCCCCTGCTATTATTGTGTTATTTTTAATATCTTCTTTTAGGTTTGTTAATAGTTGCTTTATGAGCTTTCGTGCTCCTGTGTTGGGTGCATAGATGTTTATAAGTGTTATTTCTTCTTGATGAAGTGTCCCTTTGATCATTATATATTGTCCCTCTGTGTCTCTCATTACCTGCCTTATTTTGAAATCTGTTTTGTCTGATATAAGTATTGTGACACCTGCTTTCTTTTATTTGCTAATAGCTTGGAGTATCATCTTCCACCCCTTCACTCTGAGCCTATGTTTGTCCTTGGGGCTGAGGTGTGTTTCCTGGAGGCAACAAATTGTTGGATCTTGTTTTTTAATCCATTTTGCCACTCTGTGTCTTTTTATTGGAGAGTTTAATCCATTTACATTGAGGGTAATTATTGATGCATGAGGGTTTAATACTGTCATTCTGTCGCTCATTATCTGGTTTTCCTGTGTTACCTTTGTTTCTCATCCTGTGTGTTTTAGCCTACCCATTGACTTCTGCAATTTCTTATGCTGGGTTTCTTAGATTTTTTTCCTTATTTATGTTTTGTGTCTCTCTTCTGTTTTTTAGTTTAGTGGCTACCGTGAAGTTTGTATTCAGAATCTCGTGTATAATATAGTCCATTTTCTGGTGGTCGCTTACTTCCTTGGCCTAGACTGATTTCGTCCCTTTCCTCTTCCCCTCCTAAATTATTATTTTCATCTCTTATTCCAACTGGTGTTGTGATTTGTGGTTAGGGTGATAAGATCATGTTTGCTTTGCTGGTTTCCTTCCCTTTATCCTAATGTTATATTTGAATATTTTCTATCCTATTCTGACTCTATCTATTTGTCTCCATACCCTGTGATTTGTGACCTGTTTCTCCCTTTTTTTCTTTTTTCAGGTATGAGAGCCTTCTTGAGGATTTCTTGTTGTGGAAGTCTTTTGGTTAAAAAGTCCCTTAGCTTTTGTTTGTCTGGAAAAGATTTAATTTCTCTCTCATATCTGAAGGACATTTTTGCTGGATAGAGTATCCTTGGCAGAAGATTTTTATCCTGTAAAGTTTTGAATATGTCATTTCATTCTCTCCTAGCTTGTAAGATTTCTGTAGAGAAATCTGCTGGAAGTCTGATAGGAGTTCCTTTGTAGGTTATTTTCTTCTGCCTTGCTTCCCTGAGTATTCTTTCTTTGTCATTCATTTTTGCCATTTTTACTACTATATGCCTTGCATAGGTCTTTTTACATTGACAAATGTAGGAGTTCTGAAAGCTTCCCCCCCACACATTTCTCCCTCAATCCCTAGATTTGGGAAATGTTCTTCTATTATTTCTTTGAACACTCTTTCTGTTCCATTTTCCTTTTCCATGTCCTCAGGGATTCCGATAATTCTTAAATTGGATTTCCTCATTGAATCTGCTATTTCTCAGAGATTTTCTTCAGTTTTTTAAATTCTTAGTTCTCTTTCTTCCTGTGTCTGGAGCCATTCAGCCTGTCTATCTTTGATTATGCTAATTTGCTCTTCTGTGGTGTCTACACATGCTTCAGGGAATCCGTATTCTGTTTTATCTGATCCATTGTGTTTTTCATCTCTAGTATTTCTGATTGATTCTTCTTTATAGTTTCAATCTCTTTTGTGAAGTAACTCCAGAACTCGTTGTTTCTCTATATTTCCCTTTACCTCATTGAGTTTTTTGATGAGAGCTACTCTGAACTCATTTTCACTTAGTTTACCTATTTCCAAGTCTTCAGGACTTAATTCTGTGTTTTTATTGTTTTCCTTCTGGTCTGGAGCTTTTGTAAATTGCTGGATGGTAGAGGAGCACTTTTTGCACATGATGCTATTATTTGCTTGCAGTTACAGCCTGTCGCCACTAGATGGGGGTCGAGACCCGTGAGTTCTGTGCCCTCAGCCTTCAGCTGTGATTGCGGTGCCGCAGCGCATATTGGGGGAGGAGGGGCACTTTCTCTTGCGTGCTGATCTGGATTCCAATCAGCTCTCGCTCTCTGGTTTCCCAGGGCCCTGACTTGATGGGGTCCCCGGGTGCGAAAGCTTTCCCCCGTTAGCGGGTTTCCGCTGCACGGTGGTGGGAGTCCCGGATGATCCTGCAGACGTGCAGCCCCTCCCCAGCTCCTTCCCTCACCCGCAGCAGCAATCGCAGTCTCTAGGGGAGGGAACGAAGTTCTCTCTTACCCCATTCCAGCTCCTCTGAGGGCAGCTCCAGCCTCTCCACCCTCCGTCGTCGTTTGGCTGCTGTGGGTCTCTGACAATCTCTTTATTATTAGAATTATTGGTTGAAATTCAGTTGTTCGTTTTTTGGTTGTAGTTTGAAGGGGAGAGAGTCCCGGTTGAGCTGACTCCACCATGTCGCTGACATCACCTCAGGTAATTTCTTTTTATGTCGAAGTATTAGTAGCATGTTTTGAAGATATTCCAAGGCAGAAAATGGCTTTCTTTTTTTAGCATCATACATAAATGATATATTGGTGGGTAGAGAATATTTAGGTCATGGCCCTGTCTTCAGAACTCTATATATCTTACTCTTTGACTCTGATGTTGGAACTGACCATTTGGAAATGCAGCTTTTACTCTCTGCCCTTTTGGTCTATTGTTGGGGTGCATGTGTGCATGTGTATGTGGTGATGGTGAGAAATCGTGCCTTTCTTTCAACAGTTCCCACTGTGACTCTATTCTTTTTTATATATCCCTGGAAGAAGTTCTGGATTGAAAAGCCTGTGAGTCCTGCATCAAAAAGCAGGCAGAAGAATGTCCAGATAAACTTCTTTCTTTAGAGAAAGGGCTCAGAGGATTCAGTGGGAAAGGAATGGCTGAAGGAAGGGGTTCTGAGCCTAGAAAAACCTCCTTTCTTTCTCTATAATATTTCCTTAGGTTTTGGTTCTGGTCTTGGCTTCTCAGGGGTCCGTGCTCTTGTGCAGGTTATTCACACCAGGCAGGGATATTGGTGAGGGAATCTAAGTAAATCCAAACTAGGGAGTCTTTCCACATGACAGTCTAAGGATGTTACCTAGTCTATGGTAGAGTCATAGTCTATAGGGCCCAGAGCTGGTAAAAAGATGTTTCATATTCAAAAATGAAGTTAAAGAATATGGAGAGGCTATGCAAAGCAGTATGGCATTTCCTCAAAAAGTTAAAACTATAATTACTATTTGACCCAGCAATCCTACTTCCCAACAAATTGAAAGTAGGGTCTTGAAGAGATGTTTGCACACCCATGTTCATAGCAGCAGCATTCACAACAGGCAAGAGGGAAAAGCAGCCCAAATGTCCATCAATGGATGAAAGGATCAACAAAATGTGGGATATACATACAAGGAAATATTATTCAGCCTAAAAAAGGGAAAGAATTCTGACACATGCTACAACATGGAAGAACCTTGAGGACATTATGCTAAGTGAAATCATCCAGTCACCAAAAACCAAATACTGTATGATTCAATTCATATGAAATCTCTAAAGTAATCAAATCCATAACAACAGAAAGTAGAATGGTGGTGGCCAGGGGGTGGGAAGAGGGGAAAATGAGGAGTTGTTGCTTAATGGGTATAGAGTTTTAGTTTTGCAGGGTGGAAGAGTTCTGGAAATTAGTTTGACAGCAATGTAAATATACTTAACACTACTGAACTGCACACTTAAAAATGATGAAGATAGTAAATTTTGTTTTTTATCACTTTTAAAAATAAAAAATAATTTAAAAAAGAATATTGGGGAGAATTAATCTCAGAGAGATCTCTTTGATACTGCAGAGAAATAGCGTGACTTAGGACTAGAAGTTTAGGGCTTAGTTAGAGAACAGAGACGATGCCCGAAGGTGCTCTAATGAAGCACCAGGAGTGTTCAGCAGATGTCGACACAGATACTTGAATGAACCACCTCAGACTGGACAACTCTGGGTGTCAGCTGCATTAATTTCTCTGTTTCAATTGAGCTTTCATGGTGCTCTGTCACCTTTTAAAGTTGTATTAGCCAACAGTAAGAGAATTTGACCTAGAAAGGTGTGGTGTCAGAATTGCTTACTGTCTTTTTCTTCTTTCACTCTGGGAAAATTGATGAAGGATCTGGAATATAAGACAAGCGAGTATCTGGAGGGAATCATGGCTGATGTTTGCCTCAAAGTAAACTCTCCTACGGCAAATTGCAGCTTTCCTGTGAAGCTCCCTTACTTTTGGATCAGCTCTTTAAACAGGAAGGTCTTGTGGTGGCTAATGTATCCAAATTCTTGATCCTGAGGTTTCAGATTTCAAACCATGAACGTTTCCTCAGCTATCAGGATTCCAGTCCCTCTTTTTTCTTTCCTCCCAAGTCTCATCATGCTGCCTATGCCCTTGAATTCTCTCCCTGTGTTCTCTCCATTCTCTGGCTATGATTGCTAATATATGAACACAGGTCTAAAGCAATCTCTGTCCTGGTCCCCAAAGAGAGTCTCCCACCATTGTCAAAAAGGCCCCAGAACCTGAGACATATCTCCTCTGATATCTTTTATGATGCTACACCTTTATCCTCTTGTCCCCACAGTGAGGACCATCCTGAATTCCCAGATAGCCAATGGCTACCTCTAGGTGTCTCCAAATGGGAAGAGTGTGATATTCACTGGCTTGTGGATGAGCAAATACCAAAATGAACAGCTGTTTGATCCTGAGCTTGGTGTTCTGGGCAATAAGGGCCTCATGTGGGGCAAAGTGTACTGGGAGGTGAAAGTGGGTAGGATATGGTGGGGAGCAGAGGAGCAGGAAGAAGCAATGAAATACAGGGGGAGAGCCAGAGTTGTGTTTGGCAGCAGCTATGTTAGTGGACTCATAGGCATCACTGATGGCTAGAGTTCCACTGGATATAGAAAGGAGTATGAAGAGTTGGAGGAGGAATGGCCTCAGGAAAATGGAATATGGCCAAAATTCTGCCTGGTGGGGGTGGCAAGAGAGTCAGTGGTGAGAAGAGGATATCTCAACTTCACCCCTGAGGAGGGATTCTGGGCTCTGCAGCTGTCTTCAGCTGGAGTTTATATATGTACTAGCCCTGAGCCTTTCCAGATCTTGTCCTACTGTCCAAGGCAAGCTGGAGTTGCTTTGGATTACGATGGTGGGAAGGTAACTTTTAGCAATGCTAGAACTTGAGTTTATCTATAAATTCTCATCTTCTTTCACTGGGAGAATTTTCCCTTTCCTGTGGCTTTTCTGCATGAGATCCAGCCTTACAGTAAGACCCTGAGAGAAGACTATATGGGCACAGCCCTAGGCTTCTTCATTTATCCCTATTCCTCTAGATCATTCCCAACTTTCTGCTTCAGCTAGACTATCCTACTGGGTTTTTCAATGCCCTTAGATGACTGGAGTGGATGGTAGAGTCAGGAATCTCTTACTTCTCTGCTTCGTCTCTAAAAAGGGAATGGTAATACTTGATCTGCTTTCTCTACAGGAAAGGGTTGGAATGTCTTTAAAGTACTTATTAAAATGTGTGCTGTTATTAATCTTTGTATTCTGTTGCCTTTGATTTGCTCCTTCATCTGCCACTAAGACAAATGTATGAGGACGAGAGACTACGTCATTGGATTACAGCCTCTGCCACTAATAGTAATTGATTACAACATCCATATGAATTTCTAAAGCACCTTTCCTGTCACATAATTTCTCCTGCCATCTTTCTAAGCAGCTGTGAAAACAGTTAAGTATTTTTAAATAATTCATGCCTGATTAACATTTGATACATTCTGAGATTTAAGATATCTGGAGTGGGAATTGGTTTATTTCTGCTGTGTTCTTGTAAATTTTGCAGTAAGAAGGGGGAAATAGAACTAATGAGGCTCAGGTATATATGAGTTTTTAGAAATCACCTGGTCCTGAAGCAAATCTTATGTCAGCTGGGTTTTGAGATGGTAGAAATAGATATTTAACCTAATGTTAAATTAGTAGTCTTAGCTATAAGCAACAGAAAACATATCTGGCTAATTTTAGAAGAAGGGTAATTTGTTAAACAATACTGGGGCATGTATAGTGCAAATGGGAAGGGATATCTGTGTCTACCTGCTTTCAAATTCTGGAGGTGCTACCATGTTGCCACAAAGAACCAGAGTAGGAGTCAGTGTGGGAGCTGCAGCGAGAAGGAGGAGATGGAGGAGTCATCAGAGCTTGAGAGAATTGATGAGATCGTCAATATGTAAACAGAACATACAGTGCATTAGCAAGTGCTAGTGGATAGCAGATACAATATGATGGAGAGCAGAGGAGGATGAAGAAAGAATGAATACGGGGGTGGAGCCAGAGTTGTGCTTGGCAGTAGCTATCTTGGTGGTTTCATAGGCATTATTGATGGGTATAGTTCTCCTGGATTTAGAAATGAGAATGAAGAGTTGAAGAAGAAATGATCACAGGAAATTAGCAGATAGACCAAGCCCTATTTCTCATGTAATTAACTCCTAAATCAAAAACTGGCCTAAGTGTGCCAGATTGCCAGAGTATAGGGTGCCTACATGTGCTTCAGCAACAAGGAAGACTGGGAAAGTGTTTTTCAGCTTCTGCAGTAAGAGGTGGTCTCATCAAGACTATTGTAGCTTACCATTCTCAAGGCATGGGAGCAGACACTAGTTGCCTAAAAGGAACTTTCCATACTTGAACTCCTGGGTTTAAGAATGTGTGAAAATCTGCTCTGATAATTCAGTTGTATAAGAATGTTTTGTTGACACATATGAGCAAGAAATACAAGATTCCTATGTCCTATATCTGTATCTAGCAATACAAGCAAACCCAGTCATGTGCTGCATAACAATGTTAAAGTCAATGACAGAAGACATATACAATGGTCATCCTGTAAAATTATAACAGAGCTGAAAAATTCCTATTGCTTAGTGATGTCATAGCTGTTGTAATGTAGTAGCGCATTATTTGCATGGTGATGCCAGTGTAAAGAAATGACAAAAGGACACTGCAGGAAAAGAAAAAGAAGAACCTCCAAGAAATTTCACAGGGAAGGGTTTAGCAGAAGCTTTTGCAGACCTCAGCAAGCTCCCTAAAAAGTTTGAAAACATGGACCCCCAACAGCAAAAGGTTTTCATTAATAGATGATACATTATCTGCTTACAAGCAAATCTATGATGAAAAAAAGAAACAAGCCAAGCAAACCACCATGGACATGTTTCTGAAAAGAGTGACACCTCCCCAACAAGAGCTTCAGGCAGGTCCTTCAGGATGTATTCCAGAAGCAGGCATTGTTATCATAGGAGATGACAGCTCCATGTGTCTTATTGCCCTTGAAGACCTTCCAGTGGGATAAGATGTGTAGATGGAAGACAGTGATATTCATGTCCCCCACCCTGTGTAGGCCTAGGCAAATGTGTGTGTTTGTATCTTAGTTTGAAAAAAAGTTTAAAAACTTAAAAAAAATTAAAAAGTTTACAAGTAGAATAAAGCTTATAGAATAAGGATATAGAGAAATAAAATATTTTTGTACAGCTGTACAATGTATTTGTGTTTTAACCTTAGTGTTATAACAAAAGAGTCAAAAGTTAAAAACATTAAAAAGTTTACAAAGTAAAAAAGTTACAGTAAGCTAATGTTAATTTATTATTAAAGAAAAATATTTTTTTAATAAAGTTAGTGTAGCCTAAGTGTACAGTGTTTATAAAGTCTATGATAGCATACAGGAATGTCCTAGGCCTTCACATTCTCTCACCACTCACTCACTGATGCCCCCAGAACAACTTCCAGTCCTGCAAGCCCTATTCATGGTAAGTGTATCATTTTTTATCTTTTATACCATATGTCTATATTATTTATTTTTTTAAAATTGAGGTCATATTGGCTTATTACATTGTGTAAATTTCAATGTATATTATTATATTTCAGTTTCTGTATAGACTGCATCATGATCACCACCAATAGTCTAGTTTTTATCCATCACAATACATATGTGCCCCTTTATCCCTTTTGCCCTTCCCACACCCCTTCTCTTCTGGCACCACTAATCTGTTCTCCTCATATGTGTTTGTTTATTTTCCACATATGAGTGAAATGATACCATTTTATACCATTTTTTTACTGTATCTTTTCTATGTTTGGATATGTTTATATACACAAATATTTACCATTGTGTTACAGTTGCCTACAGTGTTCAGTACAGTGACATGCTGTGCAGGTTTGTAGCCTGGGAGCAATAGGCAATATCATATAGCCTAGGTGTGTAATAGGCTGTACTGTCTAGGTTTGTGGAAATACATTCTGAGATGTTCACACAATGACAAAGTCACCTAATGATGCATTCCTCAGAATGTATCCCTGTCATTAAGCAACCCATGTCTGTAGAAGTAGATTGCCAACATTGTAGGTTCAAATCCTCGATAGCAGTGACAAAGCAATTTGCAACCAGATTTTTTTCTATATGTTGAATGTCCAAGGGATTTAACTAGTGTATTCTATTACAGCTCCGTCCGTTTTTAACAACTTAGAGGAGCCAAGAGGATAGATTTTATGAGTTAAAGATGTAGAGGATGTTCCAATGATTTTGGTTAGAAATCTAAGTAATTATTAAAGAGCAAGTCAGAATTTAGCAAGACATTGGTGAAATTGTTTCTCTTTAGAGTATGTTTAAAGTCAAAGATTAATATTAATGAGATACTTATTAGACAGATAAATAGAAAAACACAAGCAGAAAAAAGAAGCCTAAAAAAGAAATTATGTCTGATGCTAGAGTCGTAGTTAGCAGCAGATCTGAGCCAGATCACAGGAATAAAGAACTGTTTCCTATTTCAAAAGTGTCAACATTCCAGCCTTCAAAAAGTAAAAAAGCCATTTTGTTCCTTTTTTGTATATTTTGTGAAAAATTTAGATCTTATATTGGTTTGCACAAATTTCCTGCAGGAAAATTGCTTGGTGTATTTTTCTTTGAAAAGAAGACCATAGAATTTCTCCTTTGTAATAGAAGTTGTAACAGATGCACCAATAAAATACTTAACTCTAACATGATTATCATGAAGAGAACTTTCATTGTTAGTGAGACAGTAATAGAATTTCCTATTGACCGTTTTATCATGATGTCTACCTGTCACACACTAAAATGTTGAAACACTACATTTTCTACCTAATTCATTGTAGCAGGTAACTTTCTGGAGTTGTTGAAACAATTTAATGATTAAGAATATGATTCTGTTTTGTATTCTAACTAAAAGTACACATAATGCTTTGGATAATAAAAACACAATATATCCAAACTTATGGGATGCCATGTAAGCAGTACTAAGAGGGAAATTTATAGCTGTAAATACTTGCATTATAAAAGAAGAAAGACCTCAAATAAACAACCTATTTCACAACTTGAGGAACTAGAAAAAGGGGAACAAACTAAACCCAAAGCTAGTAGAAGACGGGAAATAATAAAGATTAGAGCAGAGATAAATAAAATAATAGAAGAACAATAGGGAAGATCAATGAAACCAAAGTAGGTTCTTTGAAATGATGACCAATAAAACTGACAAACTTTTAGCTACATTGATTCAGAAAAAATGACAGAAGACTCATAACTAAAATCAGAAAAGGAAGAGGGGAATTTACAACTGATTTTATAGAAATAAAAAAGATTATAAGAGAACACTCCGAATAACTGTATTCCAACAAATTAGATAGCATAAATGAAATGGATAAATTCCTAGAAATACACAACCTACTAGGACTGAATCATGAAGAAATAGAAAGTATGAACAGATCTATAAATAGTAAGGAGGCCGTAATCCAAAACCTCCCAACAAAGAAAAGCCTAGGACCAGATGGCTTCACTGGTGAATTCTATAAAATATTTAAAGAATTAGCACTAACCCTCCTCAAACTCTTGCAAAAAATCTAAGAGGAGAGGGGGCCAGCCCCGCGGCTGAATGGTTAAGTTCGCGTTCTCCGCTTCGGTGGCCCAGGGTTTGGATCCTGGGTGCGGACAAGGAACTGCTCATCAGGCCATTTTGAGGTGGCGTCCCACATGCCACAACTAGAAGGACCCACAAGTAAAATATACAACTATGTACTGGGGGGATTTGGGGAGGAAAAAGCAGGAAACAAAAAAAGATTGGCAACAGTTGTTAGTTCAGGTGCCAATCTTTAAAAAAAAAATACAAAATCTAAGAGGAGAGAACACTTCCAAACTCATTCTATGAGGCCAGCATTACCTTGATCAAAGCCAGACAAAGACTATAAGAAAAGAAAAATACAGACAATATTCCTAATGAATACTGACGCAAAAATCTTCAACAAAATACTGGCAAACAGAATTAAACAGCACATTAGAAAGATTATGCACCATGATCAAGTTGTAGCTATTCCTGCAGTGAAATGGAATTCCTCCAATAATGGTTCAACACACAAAAATCAGTCTAGGTAATATACCATAATAAAATAATGACAGAAAAAAACCCCACATGATTAGATCAATTGATGCCAAAAAAGAATTTAACAAAATTCAACACCCTTTCATGATAAAAACACTTAACCAACTAGGAATAGAAGGAAACTACTTCAACATAATAAAAGCCATATATTAAAAAATTACATCAAATATCATACTGGTGAGAGACTGAAAGCTTGTCCTGTAAGATCAGGAACAAGACAGGGACGCCTGCTTTCATCATTGCTGTTCAACATAGTACTGGAAGTCTTAGCCAGAGCAATTAGACAGGAAAGAAAAGACACCCAAATTGGAAAGGAAGAAGTAAAATTATTTCCATTCACAGATGACATGTAGAAAACTCTAAAGATTCCCCACATATAAAAAGCTGTTAGAACTAATAAATGAATTTAGCAAAGTAGCAGATGCGAGATCAACATACAAAAATCAGTTGTGTTTCTAGAGACTAAAAATGAACAATCTGAAAATGAAATTAAGAAAAAATTCCATTTACAATATCATCAAAAACAATACTTAGTAATAAACTTAATCATGGAGGCAAAAAACTTCTACACTGAAAACTACAAAATGTTGCTGAAAGAAATAGAATAAATGGAAAGACATCTTGCATTCATGGATTGGAAGACTTAATATTCTTAAAATGTCAATACTGCCCAAAGCAATCTGCATATTTAACGCAATCCCTATCAAAATCCCAACAGCATTTTTTGCAGAAGTAGATAAATCCATCCTCAAATTCATATGGAATCTTAAGAGACCCAGAATAGCCAAAAACAATCTTGGAACAGAAGAACAAAATTGGAGGTCTTATACTTCCTGATTTCAAAACTTACTATAAAGCTACAGAAACTGAACCAGTTTGGTACTAGCAGAAAGACAGACATATAGACTGATGGAGCAGAAAGGAGAGCCCAGAAATAACTCTTGAATGTATGGTCAAATGATTTTTGACAAGGGTGCCAAAACCATTCAATGGGGAAAGGACAGTCTTTTCAACAAATGATAATGGGAAAACTGGATATGCACATACAGAAGAATGACGTTGGAGTGCCACCTTACACCACGTCTAAAACTTAACTCAAAATAGGGCAAAGGTCTAAATCTAAGAGCTAAAACTATAAAACTGTTAGAATAAGATATTCATGATATTGGGTTGTCAATAATTTTATGGATATGACACCTAAATCACAGAAAACAAAATTTTTAAAAAAAGATAAATTGGAGTACATCAAAATTTGAAGCTTCTGTCCATCAAGGGACACAATCCACAGTGTGTAAAAGCATTCTGTGGAATAGGAGAAAGTATTTGCATATCATATTATCTGATAAGTGATTGATATTCAGAATTTATAAAGATCTCCTACAACTCAACAACAACAAAAACAATTAAAAAGTGGGCAAAGGACTTGAATAGATATTTCTCCAAAGAAGACATTCAAATGACTAACAAGCCCATGAAAAGATACTCAGCATCACTAATCATTAGGAAAATGAAAATCAAAACCACAATGAGATATCACCTCACATCTGTTAGGATGGCTATCATCAAACAAAAGATAAGTTTTGGCAAGGCTGTGGAGAAATGGAACCTTTTTTTTTCTGCTTTTTTTACCCCCAAATGCCCCCAGTACATAGTTGTATATTGTAGTTGTGGGTCCTTCTAGTTGTGGCACGTGGGACTCCACCTCAGCGTGACCTGACAAGCAGTGCCATGTCCGCGCCCAGGATCCAAACCAGTGAAACCCTGGGCTGCCAAAGCAGAGCTTGTGAACTTAACCACTTGGCCACTGGCCCGGCCCAAATTGTGTTTACACTGTTAGTAGAAATGTGAAATGATGCAGCTGCTATGGAAAACAGTATAGAGGTTCCTAAAAATCAAAAATTGAAACACCGTATGACCCAGCAATCACACTTCTGGGTATTTACCCAAATGAATTGAAATCAGGATCTTGAAGGACTATTTGTATATCTTTGTCTATGTTTATAGCAATGTTATTCACAATAGCTAGTTCTGCTATTTCTAGCTTCAGTTGGGAAGCAAACAAGTGTTCACCAAGATATGAAGGGACAAACAAAATGTGGTATATACATACAATGGAAGATTATTCAGCCTTACAAAGGAACAAGAGAGAGGAAATTAGTGATTAATGGGTACAGAGTTTTAACTTTACAAGATGAAAAAGTTCTAGGATCTGTTGCACAACAATGTGAATATACTACTGAACTGTACACTTAAAATGTTTACTATGGTAAATTTAATGTTATCTGTTTGTTACAACAATTAAAAATGAACTAAAAAGGAAGAAGGACCTCAAATCAGCAACCTAACTTTACAACTTAAGGAACTAAACCCAATGCTAGCAAAAGGAAAGAAATAACAAGGATTAGAGAAGAGATAGATAAAATAGAGAAAAGAAAAACGATAGAAGAAATGAACAAAACCACAAGTTGATTCTTTGAAAAGATCAACAAAATTGACAAATCTTAAGCTAAAGTAACCAAGAAAAATAGAGAGAAGTGTCAACTAAAATCAGAAATGAAAGAGGGAACATTACAACTCATTTTATAGAAATAGAAAAAGATTATAAGAGAATTCTATAAACCATTGTACATCAACAAATTGGATAACCTAGATGAAATAAATAAATTCCTAGAAACATAAAAACTACCAAGACTTAGTCATGAAGAAATAGAAAATCTGAACAGACCAAGAACTAGTAAGGAGATTCAATCAGTAATCCAAAACCTCTCAACAAAGAAAAGCCTAGGACCAGATGGTTTCACTGGTGAATTCAATATAATATTTAAAGAAGAATTAGCACAAATATTCCTCAAACTCTTGTAAAAAAATCTAAGAGGAGAGAACACTTCCAAACTCATCCATGAGGCCAGTGTTACTCTGATATGAAAACTAGACAAAAATACCACAAGAAAACTACAGACCAATATCCCTCATAAATATTGATGCAAAAATCCTCATGTTTATTCTTCACAATAGCTAAAAGAAGCAATCCAAGTGTCTGACAGATGACTGTGTAAACAAATTGTGGCATAAACATACAATGGAATATTATTCAGCCTTAAAAAGGAAGGACATTGTGTTATGTGCTACAACATGGATGAACCTTGAAGACATTATGCTAAGAGAAATAAACCAGTCACAAAAGCCAAGTACTGTAGATTGCACTCATATGAGGCACTCAGTGTAGTCAAATTCATTGAGACACAAAGTGGAATTGTGGTTGCCAAGGGCTGAGGGGCGAGGGCGATGGGGGGTTATTGTTTATTGGGTACAGAGTTTATTTTGCAAGGTGAAAAAAGTTTTGTAGATGAATGATGGTGATGGTTGCACAACAATGTGAAGGTACTTAATGCCACTGAACCGTACACTTGAAAGTGGTTAGCACAGTAAATTTTATGTTATGTACATTTTATCACAATTTTTAAAAATTATTAAAAAGACTGATTCTGATCCTCTACTCTGGGACCAATTATCATTTTGCTGAACTATTTTGCCATACAATTTCCATTTCTGGAAAAGGTGGGCTAGATTGTATGGACAAATCCTCCCTCTGATAACAGTTAAAATGTCATGTAAAATACAAAACCATCTTGATAAAGCATTAAAGAGGTGACAAGATAGTAAAGAATGACGGCACCCCAGAAATAAGGGAAAGATCCTGCTTGTGCTCCACAGAGAACAATGAACTGAGAAATGGAGAAAAGGCTCTGCGAGTTCACTGCCCCAGAGCCCAGACATGGGGGACCAGGAATTCCAGTGCTGTGCCCTGAGCTCTGCTCTTTCCTACACATCTGCCTTCCCTTGAACAATTTTAAAGATAGTAGTTCTTTTTTCTGATTATAATGCCATGTATATTCACTACAGAAAAATGTTAAAATGCTGAAAGTAACAAATGATGACGTAAAAACATCCCCAAAACCTCACACCTGCAGACATTTTGTTGCACTCCCTTCTAGTACATTTTATATCCAAGTACTGCTGCCTGAGTACTGAAACTCTTGCTCTCTACGCTGAGGAGCACAGGCCTTAGTGGTCTCCATCACTGTACTGAAGCAGTTTACTCTCATCCCTCCTGAGAGGGCTATTTCTCCCTTTCTTCTCTCTCCTCACACCCCTCCAATTCCTCTCCACTCTTAGGTGATGAGCTTATTTCTTTTTCACTCAGAAAAAAAACAAGGATTCAGGTGAGAACAGCATCATCATCCAACCAGACCCCACATCTGTACCTGTATCCTCTGCCTTCACACCAGCCGTGATAGATGGTCCTGCTCTTGTCTAAGCCACCTCTATGCTTGGGCACAGGATCAGGCCCCTTCCTTCCCTGCATCACCAATTTCCCACTCTCTTCTGGATCATTCAACGCTGCATATAAACATGCTACAATTCTTCCCATTAAAACAAACAAAATGAAATTTAAATCACCATAATCTTCTTCCAAAATAAACACCACCCAATTCCAAGTCTCTGACCAACTGCTGCCCCACATCTGTGACGCTATAGAGCAATTCCTGAGTCCATTCTCTCACCTACTGTGTTGTCTTTTTTAAATGTTGAATTTTTATTTTTATCAAATGGATTTATGCAGGTAGTTTAAAAGGTCAAATACTAATATAAGATTTGTTATGAAGACAGATGCCTCCAATCTTCTATGCATCCCCATTTCCCAAAACCCAGAGACAATCTCTTTTATTCTTTTAGCTGATTCTCTTATTGTGACTTCAATGTCTCTAGTATCATGCTTATCATGCTCCTTCATTTTCAGGTTTATGTATCATCTTTAGTGGATAAGCTCTTTTTCACACACCCCCATACTCCCAATATAGTTATCTTATAATTTTAGTTAGCTCAGTTTTCAGAGTCTACATCATTATGACCCTGTAAATGCTATTCACAATGGAGCATTTAGTGGATTACACTTATTTTTCTTGAATTTTGTATCTTTCCCTGGAGTTAATAAATGTATTGTTCCATCATTTGCTTAGTTTCTATTGTACTCATTATGAATTACTCCCAAACTCTCCCTCAGGGTTTAAATCTCAGTAAACATATTTGAGTACATCAGGTATTCTACGGACTTCAACTTTGTGAAGACACCTGTCCCACAGCCTTGAGACCTGCCATACATGGACTGGTTCCCTGCACACCTGGGGCAGGCCTGCCACCCTGGATCTTCTTCACCTCATCCTGGCAGCCCTTTGTTTCTCTCTTGTGCTGGCTCTCCTGTTGCCTGGATCCCATATATTTCCCCTTGGTTTTTTCTATCTTTTCTTCTTTCCCACTGTGTCTAGTAGTATCCTGAGGAAGGAAAACATGAAAAGTAAAATATTAAAACACTAACGTTTGAAATGCCTTTAGGTGACCCTAGAATTCAGTCACCTTTTGGCTTGGTATAGAATGTTGCATTTAAAATATTTACCTTAAAGGGAAGACCAAAAATAGGCATAAGAATACTATATAAAAGAAAAAACAACAACAAATGATAAAATCACTGGTAAAGGCAAATATACAATAAAGGTAGCAGGTCAACCACCAATGAAGATAAAAATGAAGGTCAAAGACAAAAATACTAAAATTATCTATTTCCATAAGCAGAGGATAATGGATACACATGCACCAAAAAAATAGGTTAGATATGATATCAAAAACATGAAATGTGGGAGGAGGGGAGTACAAGAGTAGAGCTTTTAGCAAGAGGTCAAACTAAAGAGACCATCAACTTAAAATAAAAGCCCAGGACCAGATGGCTGCCCTGGTGAATTCTACCAAACATTCAAAGAAGACTTAATACCTACTCTTCTCAAACTCTTCCCTCTCCAAAAACTGAAGAGGAAGAGAAGCTTCCCAACTCATTCTATGAGGCCAACATTATCCTGATATCAAAACCAGACAAGGACAACACAAAGAAAGAAAGTTACAGGCCAGTATCACTGATGAACATCGATGCAAAAATCCTCAACAAAATACTAGCAAGTCAAATACAACAATACATTAAAAAGATCATACATTATTATCAAGTGAGATTTATTTATTCCAGGGATGCAGGGATGGTTCAACAACTGCAAATCAATTAGGATTCAGCACATTAACAAAATGAAGAATAAAAATCACACAATCATCTAAATAGATACAGAGAAAGCATTTGACAAAATACTCCATCCACTATGTGGAGGGCACATGCATGGAATGGCTCCACAGATGCCTGGAGAATGGGAAGGAGATGCTAAAATTCCACCCCTTCCTCTGATCCAGAGGGAGAGGTTTCCTCTTGGGTTTCTAGATTCTGTACCAAAGAGTGAATCTGAGGGCCCTTCTCTCAGGACAACTAAGGGATCCAGTCTCTCTGGGGATGGAGGGAAGACGTCCCTGAAGTAACTGATCCACTAGTTGCTCCTCTTGACCCCAGCAGCAGTCTTGGGTACCACAGGGCAACTTTCTCTCAGGCCCTGTTCTTTGCCTCACACTCAATATGTCTTGATGTCTAACTCCAGCTTTTCTGAGTTAGTCAGCCTTCACCCAGGTCAGGATCAGAAGTCCTGTTCTCCCCCTCAGAAACCTAGAGCCTCTTATCCTGAGCTTCTCACCCTGATCTTGGAACTTTCCAAAGAATAGGAGATTATCCCAGATTCCTGACTCCAGGCTGGAGTCTGGATTTTACACTTTCTTCCCCCACCTCAATTGGCCTGTCCCTTCTCAGGATCATCTAGTGAGTGCTGCTGGAGTGTTCCATGAGGGATGCAAAGTATCTGAATTTTCAGATTCTTCCTCTCAGATTCCCCCCAAAACATTTCTGACCCACCACCCCATCTCTGACAGTGAGATCCCTGAGGTGCTGGGCCGTGGCCGTCTACCCTGCGGAGATCATCCTGACTTGGCAGCATGATGGGGAGGACCAGACCCAGGACATGGAGCCTGTGGGGGATGGAACCTTCTAGAAGTGGGCGGCTGTGGTGGTGCCTTCTCGAAAATAGCAGAGATACACCTGCCTAGTGCAGCCCGAGGGGCTGTCCAAGCCTATCACCCTGAGATGGGGTTAGAACGGGGCTGAGGGGACAGAGCCTCTTCTCTGACAGCAAAGCAGGAGCCCTTCTGGAGACCTTTTAGTGGTGTCAGAGCTGAGGCCTGGAGGGCGGGGCCCCTCACCTTCCTTGTCCTCCTCAGAGCCACCTCCTCAGTCCACCATCCATCATGAGAATTGTTGCTGATCTGCTGTCCTTGGAGCAGTGGTCACTGGAGCTGCGACCTGGAGGAAGAAGAGCTCAGGTAGGGAAGGGCTGGGGGTTCATTTTCTTGCTCAGCGCAGGGGGATTTCAAGGCCCAAATAAGGAGTTTGCCTATTTCCTGTCTTTTACTGGGAGGCACCATCCACACCGCTGTATGTTTATTAAGTAATAGGAAATGGGCCAAAACGAAAAAAGAGAGAGAGAGAGGGCCTTTTACATTTAGCCAGATATTTGGCATTTCTGATGCTCTTCATCTTTTCTGAGAGTCTGAGTTTCTATCTGGTCTTATTTACCTCCAGCCTGAAGAACTTCCTCTGCCATTTCTTACAGTGCATGTCTGTTGGTTACAAACTCTTTTAATTCCCTTTTATCTGAAAATCTCTTTATTTTACCTTCATACTTGAAGGATATTTTTGCTGAATTTAGAACTCTGAGTTGACTATTATTTTTCTCTTTTAAGACATTAACAGTGTTGTTTCACTATTTTCTGGCTCTATGTTTTCTGATGAGAAGTCATCACAGGAGAGGAGGAACAGAAGTACCAAAAACTTAAAAAATATCATGGTAGACATGGTCTCTCTCATGTCAAAAACTAGAATAGACTACATGGATCACCTCTCCAATTAAAAGGCAGAAATTGTCAGAATAGATTAAGAAACAAAGCCCAAGTATATGCTCTTTACAAAAGATGCATTTTCAATACAAAGACACAGGCTGAAAGTAAGTTGGTGGGAAAAGATATGCCATGCCAACAGCAATCATAAGGAGGCTGAAGTGGCAATATTAATAACAGAAATAAAAGACATTTCAAAATAGAATACATTGCCAGAGATAAAGAGAGACACTTCATAATGACAAAGCCTAATGGAAGGGGAAGTTTAACAATTACAGATTGAAAGGAGATCAGTAGTTGCCTAGGGCTGGGGGTAGGGAGAGAGGATCAAATACAACGGGGCCTGAGGCAGCTCTTTAGGATGAGGGGACTGTTCTATATGTTCTTTGTAGTAGTAGTTGCATGACTTTAAACAATTACTGATAATCAACTAACTGTACATCTAAAACTGGTGAATTTCATTTCATGTAAAGACCTTAAGAAATAAAAATGTAGTGAGAAAGAAGGCAAGGTAAAGATACTTTTAGATAAATGAAAACAGAGAAATCATTGCTACTAGTCCTGCAATATAGTAATTTTAAAGGAACAACTCCAGGCTTAAGGGAAATGACACTAGATGATAACTCACATATGCAGAACAGAATAACTAACAACAGAGGTGTTACATAGTATTCTGTTTATGTACATTTTTGTTAATTTCTTTAAAAGACTTACGACTGTTTAAAGTAAAAAAGTACTATACTGTATTATTGGGCTAATAATGTATATTGATGTAATATATATGACAACAAAGCATAAAGGTGGTTAATGGAACTATATTGCTGCCACTTTCCTGTATTTTCCTGTCTGTAGTTCAGTTACCTTAAGTAGATTGTGAAAAGTTAAACAAGTTTCAAGTCTTACAACAGCAATAAAAAACCAATAGAAATAAAGATAGCTAAAAAGCCACTGGAAGACATAAAATCATAAACAAAAAGTATTTGCTTCAAGCAAAGGAAGGTAGGAAAGGAGGCCCAGGAATGAAAAAGAGATGAGACCACTCAAAAACAAATAGCAAAATGATAGACCCAAATCCTACCATATCAACCATCATACTAAATATAAATTGAGGAAAATTCAAAACAAGAGACTGGATAAATATCAAGACAGACTGTATGCTCTATATAATGGAAAAACTTTAAATACAAAACCAAAAATGGGTTAAAAGTTAAAGGGTGAAGGAATATGGCATGTAAATAGAAAGTGTAAGAAAACTGGAAAGTCTGTGATACTATGAAGCAAAATAGGCTTTAAGATAACGAGTATCTCTAGAGACAAAGAAGGATTTTTTATAATGATAATATCATTATCACAAGAAACAAAGTATCACAAGAAAACAAGTATCTCAAGAAAACAAAAGTAATAAATGTATAAACACCTAACTATTGAGCTTCACAAGGGATCCAGCATAAAATAGCAGACCTGAATAAGAAATAGACAAATTAGCAATTACATTTACAGATCAATACTCCTATCTCATTAATAGAAGAAGTAAACAACAAACTAGTAAGGATATAGAAGACTGAAACCGTATTGTGAGCCTACTTGACCTAATTCACGTTTTGAGTACCACATCCAGCAAGAATACAAAATTTTTTTCAAGTGTACCTGGGACATACACAAAAATAGGTGACATTCAGGCCCTAAAACAAGTCTCATTAAATTTAAAGGGATTGAAATCATAAGAGTGTCTCCTCAGACTATAAGGACGTTAAATTAGAAATCCGTAACATGAAGATATCTGGAAAATCCCCAAGTATTTGGAAATTAATCAACATACCTCAAACTTCATGATAAGTACTTCATACTTAGGATGGTTTAAGGAAGAAATCACAAGAGAAATTAGGATCCTACCTCAGCTCCCTCCCTCCTCTCCCAACTTTCCTCCACTCACAAGCCCTTCATGCTCCTCCAGTCTCCAGGATTCCATGAATCTCACGAATGGGGAGCAAGTCATGAGATACACAAACCCAGATCCCCACAATTCCTCTACAGGAAGTCCTTCCTGCAGTCTGCCCACTCCCATTCCTGCTGGAGCCTCAGTGCTTCCCCAGTAGAGCCCCAGGTCTGTGCAGAGGGTGATCTAGAACACGCTTCCTCCCTATAACCACAGGGCTCACTCCCTCACCTCCTTCAGGACTTAGCTCAAATGTCACCTCTCAGGAAAGCCTCCCCTGAGAATAATATTTAAAATTACAACCGGTTCCCTCATCTTCCCTACTCTGTTCTTTTCAGCATGTAAGCTCCATGAGGGCAGGGATTTTGCCTGAGTTGATGTGATATATCCCAAAGGACCTAGGATAGTGCCTGGCACAGAGCAGATACTCTAAGTGTTTGTTAATGAATGAAGAAGCGTGGGGACCAGATCTCCTCAAAGCTGAGATGGACACAGGAGAGGTGAGTGCTTCCCTGGGAAGTGATTGGGGGAGGGGGTGTCTCTTTCAGTTGGGAGGGGGAGGAGCTGCTCACTAGCTCATCCCAGGCCAGAGCCAAGCAGACAGAAGGCCACACAGAGCCCCTCTGCACTTCCCATGCATCCAAAAGCACAAGGCCAAGGACTAAGCCAGACCACCAGCTGCCTCTGCAGACCGTTGCACTCAGGAGGGGCACCCAGCCAGGTCGTGGGGTTTTAGAAAGTGCAGTCCTCCCGGTGAGTAAACTTAAGTCCAGAATGCCCTGATTCTGCCCAGCAGGAAGGCGTGGCTCAGCTGCAGCCTGTGGTACCCTGGGGAGCCCTACCCTGACCTGCAACCCCAAAGCCTGAGGTGATTTGTCATGTCCAGAAATTAGTTTTCAGTCCAGGATCACAAGACCTTTAATTTGGGGGTTTGAAGGTGGCAGGGAGTGAGGTGTGAGAGACCGAGACAGCAGGTCCCTGTCTGCTCTGGTCCAGGAAGGGGAAGAAGAGGCAGGACGCTGGGTCCTGTGCTCTAGGGGATGGGGAGGAGGGAGGTGCTGCCCTCCAGGCTCCAAGAGGGTGAATGGTCTGACACCTGGACAAAAGGGTCCAACTTTGGCATCCTTGGGTATGATGTTTGGACAATGTGGGTTCTGGAGGCCTGGCAAGAGGTAAGGGACACATAGGGGTTCAGGAGGAAATGTCAGGCAGAAGCCTGGGCTCCAACTGGTCCGTCATCTCCTTGTAGCCCACTGTAGTCTCCAGGCTTCACCCCAAGTCTGCCCTCCACGCTCCAAGAACATCTCCACAGCTTCCCGCAGCTGGAAAGCTCCCTGTCCGAGGACCCCGGCCCATTCTTCTTGGAGCAGTGATTCCTGCTGTCTTAGCAAATAAAGAGAAGGTGTCAAGGTAGCTGAGGGCTGTGAAATGGGAATGGACTTGGATGCAGCTGTAAAGTAATTGTGCAGGAAGCTGGACCCTGGAAACCCCGGAATCAAGGCCAGGACTGTCCTCTCCAGAGTGGCACAGGACTTGCCCTCGCCTCTTCTCAGTTCCTTGATTCACCCTGTCATCCCAGCATAAAGGGTTGGGGTTGAGGGGAAGATCTTGCTCTGGAAGAGGGGAAACCCCATAATCAACTCCCCTCTCCTTTTCTTTTCTCTTTCTTCTGTGTTTGAGTTATACCACACCTGTAAGTATGGAAAAATGCCTAAACCTAAGTGTAGCTACTGAACAGTTACAGAGCTGACAACTGTGTAATTACCATCCAGGTGAAAATAGAGACCTCAGTGCCCCAGCCAGGAGTCTCCCTGCCTCTCCCCACACAGAACCCATCCCGCCCTGCACAGGTGTTCACTAGGCTGACTGCTTCCTCTGCCCCTTTCCTTCCTGGTTCCTCCCCTTCCACTGCCGTTGGCCTCATCCCCCTAATGTCACTGTTTCCTCTCTCTCCTCACTCCTTCAGGTGCTTCCTTATCTTCTTAGGCCATTATCCTAGGGATCTCTTCCTCCTAGTCCCCCTCTTTCACCCCATCCGAGGGATGGAGAACCCAGAATTGATTCCCTGGAGGAGGAGAGTTCACCCTGGAAGCAGCAGCAGGAACAAGTGACATGATCTCCAGGGTTCAAGGCCTCATCCAGGAGACTGAGGGCACCCAGTATGTTTGTGGGCTCCACCCCAACCTGGAACTAGCTGGTACAGCCTGGAGATCTTGCTGCTACCTGAGGACAAAGTCCATGGTCATTCAGGGGGAGGGAAGCGTCTATGTCAGCATGTATTTTGGGAAACAATTCCGACTTTGAACCTGACACTGGATGGGGGCTCCCCCTTGTGTGCACAGCCTTGTCCTGCTGCTGGGAGCCCAGGAAGACCCTGGGGAGGTCCTGGGGAAGAGGCCAAAGGGGAGTTCTGGTCTTCTGTCCTCAGTCCTGTGGCCACACGAGGGCGCCACTGCTCTGCTCTCTCCTATTCCCACAGCCAGGGCAGAGGATGGGCTGTGGTCTGATCAGGCAGAGGTGGCTGACTTGGAGGATGGACATCAATGGGGGATGAAGATGCCTTCTGAGCAGCCCTGGGCTCAGGCTTGGGGGTGGGGCAGGGATTGGAGGAGAGGGGAGCTCTGGAGCCCTGCCCTGCGTCTGAGGCTCCCATCTCTTCTCCCACAACCCCTCTCTCCAGCCCCTTGATGACAACACTCTGCAAAACTGAAAAGTAGATCATGTTTTTCTTCCACTCCCTATTCCTTTTCTGAGGTCTACTTTCAAAAATAATCTCTTTTAGAATACGTAGCTTGAAATTTACAGAAAAGTTGCAAAGTTAGTACACAGTTCCTGTATGTCAAACAGTCAGTTCCCCTGATATTAACGTGTATATCACTATCGTATATTTGTCACAGCTAATGAAGCAATACTGATATTAAACTCCATCCTTGGCGCCGGCTCGTGGCCGCGTGGTTAAGTTCACGCGCTCCGCTTCCAAGGCCCAGGGCTTCCCCGGTTGGGATCCTGGGCGCAGATGTGGCACCGCTCATCAGGCCATACTGAGGCGACATCCCACGTGCCACAATTAGAAGGACCCACAACTAAAAAAATACAGCTATTTACTGGCTGGCTTCGGGGAGAAAAAGGAAAAATAAAATTTTTAAACTCCATACTTTATTTGGATTTCATTACTTTCTCTTTTCTGTTCCAGGATCCCATCCATGATACCACCTTAAGTGCCAATCACATCTCCTTCAGGCTCCTCTGGCTGTGACAGTTTCTCACACTCCTTGTTTGTGATGACCTTGACATTTTTGAGGAGCGCTCCTCAGCTATACTGTAGACTGTCTCTCAGTTTGATTTTGGTTGACCGGGGCTCTGGGGTTTTTGGGAAGAAGACAACAGAGGTGAGGTGCCATTCTCAACACAACATATCAAGGGTATATAATACCCACTTGATTGATCACTGATGGTGTTAACCTTCACCACCTGGCTGAGGTCGTGTTTCTCCCTGTGAATTCCTTTTTCTTTTTCCCCTCCCTTTCTATACAGTGGTCTTTAGAAGGAAGTCAGTCACTATATGTAGCCCACACTTAAGGGGTGTTCCTCTATAAACATTGCATGCAGATTTTTATGCAAATGTGGGTTTTCAAAGGAGTAGGTGAATACCTAGGAGAGTGATCAGGCTGCGTGGTAAGTCGATGTTTCGCTCTATAAGAAACTGCTGAATACCTTCCATGGCGGCTGTGCGGCTTTGTGTCCCGCCCACAGTACATGAGGGCTCCTGCCGCTCCACATCCGGGTTAGCCCTTGGCATCAGCAGTTTTTGGATTCAGGATGTTCTAATAGGTGTGTAATGGTTATCTCTGTTGTTTTTATTTGCATTTCCCTAAGGACATATGATGTTGAGCATCTTTTCATATGCTTATTAGCCATTCATGTATCTTCTTTGGGAAGGTGTCTGTTCTGACTTTTGCTCATATGTAATTATTTGGTTTCTTATTGTTGAGTTCTAAGGGTTCTATATATATTGTAAAACAAGACCCTTATCAGATATGTGATTTGCAGATATTTTCTCCCAGTCTGTCACCTGAGCCCTTTTACTGACATAACAGTATACATTAATGCATACATACATTTTTCTGGGAATAGAAATGAGAAATTGCTGACTGTGATGATTTCTGGGTAGAGGACTTGGGTGAATGGGAGATGGGGAATGGAGGAAGTGACTTATGTATTTTTGTATATTCTTGAGTACCATTTGAATTCTCTCGTGTGTGCATAATGTTTTCAAAAGTAAATTACATTAAAATTCCTTAAACTTGTAAAACACTTGACAGATTGATGTGGATTAAGGCTGCCCCAGCTAGAGAAGCCCAAGGTGACCTGGCCTACATGCCAAACTATATGACCCGGTGGATTTTTTTTATGGTATGAATTAGGGCTGCCCCAGGGAGAGAAGCCCAGGGCATCCTCACCTACATGCCAATCTATATGGCCAGATTCGTATCTAAAAGTTATATGACCGCACAATAACCAGACCCCATCTGCACTGAAATCATTTAATGACTTTTTACATCATCTTTTCTTTTTCCAGTAAAAATAAGTCATGTACCCACCCATGCCTTATAAAATTAGCCCTAACCCTCAACTCAGGGCAGCAGCAGGAGCTCTGACTGCCCATGGGTCCTGTCCCCATGCTATTCCACACTATTCTCTAAATAAAAAGAACACCACCGCCAGACCTTGAGAGTCCAAGAAATCCTTCTTTCGACTCCTCGGCTCACCGACCCCGCCTCAAGATCACCCTCAGATCGTGATTTAAGACTCCGATTCTGATCCTGTACTTGAGGATCTTTTCACTTAACTATTTTGCCTTAGAATTTCCATTTCTGAAAAAGGTGGGCTAGATTATATGGACCAATCCTCCCACTGAAAATAGCTAAAAATGCCAAGTAAACTACAAAACTATCTTCTTAAAAGCATCAAAGAGCTGACAAGATGCTAATAAACGACCACACCCCAAAAAGAAGGGAAGGAGGATCCTGCTTGGCCTCCACAGAGAACAGCGTCCTGAGAGATGGAGAAAAGGCTCTGTGAGCTCATTGCCCAGACACGGAGCCCAGCACTTCCAGCTCTGAGCCCCGAGCTCTGGCTTTTCCTACCCATCTGGATCCCTTTTAAAATTTAAACAAAGCTTTTATATTCTGATTATGATGTATATGTATTATGTATAATATATCTGATATAATGTATATTCACCATAGGAACATTATAAAATGTTAAAAATTATAAGTGATAAAGTAATAATAACTATACTCCTCACACTTGGAGATATTCTGTTGCAGTTTCTCCTGGTCTATTATGTATCCTCCTGCTGCTGCCCCAGTGCTGGAACTCTCTCTCTAAATTGATGAGCACAGAGCTCAGTGATCCACAGCCCTGCTCTCTCCAGATGCCATTCCCTGAGGCAGTTCACTCTCACACCTCCTGAGGGGTCCATTTCTCACTTTCTCCTCCCTCCTCAATCGCCCCCCTCCCTCCCCACTCCCCACTCTCAGGCAATGAGCTTATTTCTTTTTTCACTCAGAGAAAAGAAGGACTAGGTGAGAACTGCGCCATCATCCCCCCACACTCCACATCTGTACCTGTATCCTCTGCCTTCACAGCAGTGATGATGGATGGTCCTGCTCCTGTAAGGCCACCTCTCAGCTGGGGCACAGGATCAGGTCCCCTCCCTCCCCTGCATCAACCTCCTGCTCTCTACTGGCTCCTTCATTCCTGCATACAAACGTGCTGTAATAGCTCCCATTTTAAAAGAAAAGAAAGCAAGAAACTAAACAAATCAAAACTAAATCCTCCCACAAAAATCCCCCTCTCAATCCCATGTCTCCTTCCAGCCACTCCCCCATTTCTAGGATGCTCCTGGGAGGATGATTCCAGAGTCTATTCTCTCACCCACCATGTTGTCTTTTTATTTTTATTAAACATCCATTTGCACAGAGTTTAAAAGGTCCAGTGCTTCCACAAGGCTTGTTAGGAAGACAGATGCCCCACTCCCCTGCCCTTTTCCTGAATCTCACAGACAACTTGTTTCAGTTCTTTTTGCTGATTCTCTGATTGTTACTTCTATGCCTTTAAACAGAATACTTCCAATACTCCTTCTGTGTTATTCAGTTTTATTCATCGTCTTTAGTAAACTGGCTTTTCTTTCACACACCGCCATCCACCCAATGTAATTACTTTACAGTTTTGATTAGCTCAATGTGCCGTGTTTGCATTATGACCACGTAAACACTAGTGACGACTGAGCATTTTGTAGACTATGATTACTTTTCCTGTCTTGAATCAACTTTTTATGTTCCCTAGAGTTAAGAGATACCTTGTTTCCTGATTTGCTTAGTTTCTGTATTCATTACTAAATGATTCCACTACTCTCTCCAGAGTCTAAATGTCCATGAATATATTCAAGCACCCCTGACAATCCACCAACTTCCTCTTTGTGAACACACCTGTCCCACAGCCCTCAGCCCTGCCCCACGTGGACTGGTTCTCTGCACACCTGGGGCAGGACTGACATCCTGGATCTCCTTCTCCTTTTGTCTCTCCTTTGTCCTAGCTCCCCTGTTGCCTGCATCTGACTTTTCTCCCTTTTTTCGTTTTCTCCATCATTGTTCCCCACATTGCCTAGCAGTATCGTGAGGAAGGGAATGTGGAAAGTAAAATATTGAAACCCTAAACATCTGAATTACGTTTAGGCTGCCCCAGCCCTTACTCACATCTTGACTTGGTATAGAACTCCGCCTTGGAATATGTTTTCCTTGGAATCTGGAAGGCATTGCTGCAGTGTCTGCTAGCCTCCAGCCCTGTGTTTGTTGCCTCTTAAAGTTTTCAAGGACTTGCTTTTCCATCTTCTCTCAGAAATTCCATTGTGTTTGTCACGGTGTGGGTCCGTTTTCATCTAGTGTAGTGAGAACTTGGTTAGGACATTCAAAATGTAAATTTTTGTCTGTAAACTCTGAGAAATTTTCTCAATTTTTTCTTATTACTTCCTACTCTCCATTCTTTTTGAAACTGGTATTACTAACGTGTTGGAATCCCTCGACTGATAGATTAATATTCTTCTAGGTCTTGTCTCCTACTTGCCGTGACTTTTCCATCTGTACTACCTCATGGGAGTATGACTTTAATCTCCCAGTTCCGCTATTGAGTTATTCATTTCTATGATCATATTTTTAATTTTCAAGAGCTCTTTCTTGCTCTATGACTGTATATAATTTTATATAATTCTTTCTTGTTTCATATACCATGTATCTTTTCCATCTTTTAGATATTATTGATAGTAGTGGTAGGGAACCGGTCAGTTCTTCTGGTTCTCTGCTTTCAGGTCATCATGAACGTTTTCCTCACAGCACTTGCTCAGTAGTGATTTCATTTATCTTTGTCATTTCTGCTAAATGTCCATTTCGCTCAGGACAATGCCAGAGTCATATCACAAGGGTCTTCTTTTGCTCTTCACTGTATCTCGAGAGTCTAGCTGATCCTGATTCACTGGAGGCCTTGAAATATACACTGGTTGATGGACTTTACCCTGTCTTGGGCAGTTAAGTCACATTGCCCCTTGAATATCCTCCTAGCTCTGAGTCTGGCAGCCCATCACAGAGTATTCTGGAACACTGCAACAATTCACTTGCATGGAGTGCAGAGTCATATCCACCACCTGAGGGACAGGGAACCAATGGGAGACAAGTCAACAAGGCCTCTAAGAGAAAGTCCCTGGGTTCAACCTTCAGTCTATCACCTCCTAAACCTCTTGGAGTCTCCCTTTCCCTGTTCATACAAAGGGATCACATGTTGGGAGCCTCATGGGTTTGCTTTGAGGATTAAATTTGACCTTCTATGTATATCATATGGCATTAATCCCTGAGACATATTAAGTGTTCTTCTAGTCATAATTACCATCATTATAGTGATCATAGCATTTAGGTAAATTTCATTCTTTGCTTTTATAAACCATAATCAAGAAACATCCTTGAATATATACTTTTAAGAACATGTGTGATTATCTTCTTAGAATAAATTTTTAAAAGAGAAATTTCTGTGTCAAAATGTAAGCACATTTAAATTGCTGAGACATTTTTCAAAAGCATCCTTTAGAGATTTTGCACCAGTTTTCAACCCCATCAATCTTTATGACAGTGTATTCTCCCTGCCCTCTGGTTGATACTCTCATCACTTACTTTCATCTTTGCCAAGCTGGTAGATTGTAATTTTGATTCCCATTTCTTATTCTGCATTCTCTTTGTTTGCCATTTATTTATTTAATATATTTGTTTGATATTGTCATTTCTTCTTTTCCAAATTGTTTTCTAATATTCTTTAATTAGTTTTTGATTGAGTTGTAGTTATTTTAAAATATTGAATTTACAAATAAAAAGGAGCCCCAGCATCAGGAACTGGTCTGACACTTACAGCAAGGCCTCAGTGTGGGCAGAAGGCAGCCTGATACTCACAGCTGGACCAGTTATTCTCCTGTTGGACACAGGTCATCTCACAGAACATCAACATTAGACAAGGACACTCTGAGAACAGGTAAAAGTGAGACAAAATGAGACCACTACAGCACTTTGTCTCAGCACCGACAAAAACAAGGCACTGTGCAACTCACAAAATACCAAACATCTCCCCGTGCTGGCTCATATGGGCGACTGCTGCTTCTTTCCAGTCACAGCTTTATCCTTGCTCTAGTCGGCCCTGTCAGCAGATAACATTTATTGAGATGCCCAATCATAGAATTGGCCCCACTTCCAGACAACACCCAACCTAGAGTGAGCCTCTGTTTCTATAGACCCTCCCCCAAATCACCCAACCAAAGCCCAAATCCTATATAGATTCTAACTCCTTCACACTGACATGCCCACTGGTCCCTGATGCTGTGTGCTCTCCCTCACAGCAACAAGTAATAAACCCAACTTGGCTGCCCACAGATGTGCTCCTGGTGGTCTTTGGTTGAAGAACATTGAGGCATGTTATTACCCCTTTGTCTGTCAAAATTTTTTACTTGTATTTGATTATGGGCATGTGTTCATATGTTGTGAGTGTGTGGTTGACAGAGAGTTGTTTTATGTTTTTCTCTATGGTTTTTCATCTTTGGGTCATGCTTAGAGAATTCTCTATTCCACAACTGTAAAAACTTAATGTATATTTTCCTCCAGGAGAGCGGTCCAAGGGTGAACGGAAATGGAACTGTTTGAACTTTGGGGGAAATTATGGAAAGGAGCAATATGTGAAGAATTCTAAGGTGGTGGCATTCTAAGGTTTACATCTTCTGCTCTATAATTTTACAAGTATGTACAGGGCCTACAAGGTAGTCAATATACGTTGTGTTCAATAAATCTTTTCTCTGGGGCTAAGTGAAAACATACGTGCCTGCTTATTTACCAGGTTAATGAAAACACCACCAAGAGTCCCAATGTAATATACACAAGGATTAGCTCCAGTGACGGGCATCTTTGAATACTTATGACATGGATTTGATAAATCATATTTTGGTTAATGTCTATATGCTCTATTTTTAAAATACAAATTAATTCAAGTTCTTGGGCTTGCTGTATTTTAAGGATATGTCTAAGACCCACATGGACAAATCCATGACCCCCACATGAAGATAATTTTAATAGACATCAACCTCTGAGTCACACAGTATCTCTGTTGGGGGAGGAGACTGAAAACTAAGAACATTCTAGATACACACTGTCCAATATGGTAGCTACTGGCTACATATGGTTATTTAAATTTAAAGTAAATAAAACTAAAATTTCAACTGCTCAGCACAGTAGCCATATTTCAAGTGCTCAATAGCCACATGTTGCTTCTGATTTCCATATTAGACAGTGTAGATAGAGAACAATTCCCTCATCACAGAACATTCTATTGGACGGTACTGCTCTTCATACTTTGTAGGCCTCAAGTCAGATGCATGAGACCCAGGTAAAAGGAAAGGCCCAATATCATTTCTCTTAGAGATATGTCAGATTTCTGTCTGAGATATGAATACATCCTAAGCTGATATACAGCAAAACCAACATAGGTCATCAGTGGGTCTGGTGTCTTCAGGCACAAATTGTTTCTAGTTCCAAAGGGAAACACCTGTCCCTCCACCTCACTTCCCAGACTGAGGACACATTCTGGCATCCAATTTCTAGAGGGTGAGTTCTCTTCTAGCAGAGACTGGGGACAATGCTCTAAGCTAAATTTTGGGAGGTGGGGAGTCCAACTCAGTGAGAGGGATTCTGGGAAATGAAGGGGAGGCAAAGGTGGGGACCCACCGGGAGACTCTCCCTGGTTTATTTAGAACAGCAGTTCTCCAAGTGTGGTCTGTGGAACATTTGCAGTCCCCGAGATCCTTTCATGGATCCATGAGTCAAAACTCTTCATGTTATTACTAGACATCATTCGCCTTCTCACTATGTTGACATTTGCTGAGGTAAAACTCAGTAAGAATGGAGGCCATGGTGCCAAACTGCAATAGTAGTTACCTCCACCACCTCTTACTTGCAGAAAAAACAAAACACTTTCACTTTAAAATGCCCTGAAGCAGTAAAAATTATCTTTACCAAATCATTATCCTTAAATCCACATTTTAAAAATATCTTATATGATGATGTGGGAAGTACACATAAAGCCTGTCTGCTACATTCCAACATACTATGTCCCGAGGAGAATAATTTGAGTGAATTCAGCTAGCCTCTTTTCTATCGAATACCAGTTTCACTTGAAAGAATGAATGACAGAAACTATGATTAGTCTTGATTATTTGTCATACACTTTTCAAAATGAATGTGAGCTTCTCCCTTCAAGAAAATCCACTGACAGTACTTATTGCCTTGATCAAAAGGAAGCTCTCAAGAGAAAACCAGAATTTTGGAAAACTTGTGTCCACCAAGTAAGCTGGACAGCTTCCCAGTACTGACAGACTTTCCCGGTGAGATCTGTGGTAATATTAACAAATGTGATATTTTGATAATTTCTAGCTAAATGCATCAATAAGAGAAGATCTATATAACTAGGGAAACAATACATTACTTTAAATCATACATTAGAATAAGAGCCATTCAGTATGTAAAATAGGCCTGTGGATTTTAATGTAACAGAATAGGAAATATTCAATGATACTGTTTCAGGTTCCACTGCAAATAACCATTGAGAAACTACCACTGGTGTAGTTTTATTTTAGTATCAGAGTGGAATATTCACAATTATCTGAAAAAGTTATTAAAAGTACTACTCCTACACATTTGTGTGAGGCTGTACTTTTTTTTCATATACTTCAACCAAAATAGCAGATTAAATGCAGAGCAAATATGAAGATCCAGTGGTCTTCTAATGAGACAGACAAGAAAGAGACTTGCAAAAATGTAAGATGTAAAAAGATCCACTCTTCTCATTACCTTGTCTATTTTGGGAAATAGCTACTTTTCATAAAAACTTTCTGTTAACTTGCAAGGGCTTAAGAATGTTACTCTAAAGAAATTAATAAAAGCATTGAAAAATTTTTATTCCTAGTTGGTAAATACGGATAGATATAACCAAGATAAACAAAATTCCCCTTGGGGCCCTCGCTAATTTGAAGACTGTATGGATATCCTGAAACCAAAGTGCTTGACAATCGCTGACTCAAACCGCCCCTGGGCCAGGACTCAGGGAGACGGTGTGACAAAGAGCTCTCGGTGCAGGAGGAGAGGGGTCAGGACAAAGTCCCAGGTCCCCGGACTTGGCTCTTAGGGTCTCAGGTCCTAGGGCGGAGTCTGCAGGTCAGTGTTGGGGAGTCCCCGTCTCCCTGAGTTTCACTTCTCCCTCTCACAACCTGTGTCAGCTCCTCCTGCCTGGAGACTCATGACGCGGCCCGAGTTCTCACTCCCACTGCATGTCCTGTTTCTACAGAAGCCAATCAGCGTCGCCCCGGTTCCCGATTATAAAGTCGCCACCGTCGTGCGGAACTCAGATTCTCCCCAGACGGCGAGGATGTTGGTCATGATGCCCCCAACCTTCCTCCTGCTGCTCTCGGGGTCCCTGACCCTGACCGAGACCTGGGCGGGTGAGTGCGGGGTCGGGAGGGAACGGCCTCTGCGGGGGGCGGAGCGAGGGGACCGCGCGGCTGGGGGCAGGACCCCCGGGAAAGGCGCGTCTCCGCGGACCCAGCCTCAGACCCGCCCACCCCGCCCCTCCTCGGCCCCGCCGCGTCCTGACCCCTCTCCTTCCATCCCCAGTCTCCCGCCCTCTCCTCTCACCCACTGGGGTCTCCCGCGCTTCTCCGTCCGCCGCCCCTTTTCCGTCCTCACGACCCCATCACCCTGGGACCCGGGACCCGCGCCGGGAGGAGTGTCGGCCGCCTCTCAGCCCCACCCCACCCCCCAGGCTCCCACTCCATGAGGTATTTCTACACCGCCGTGTCCCGGCCCGGCCGCGGGGAGCCCCGGTACCTCGAAGTCGGCTACGTGGACGACACGCAGTTCGAGCGGTTCGACAGCGACGCCGCGAGTCCGAGGGCGGAGCCGCGGGCGCCGTGGATGGAGCAGTTGGGGCCGGAGTATTGGGAGATGAGCACACGGAACGCCAATGGCAGCGCACAGACTTTCCGAGTGAACCTGAACACCCTGCGCGGCTACTACAACCAGAGCGAGGCCGGTGAGCGACGCGGGCCCGGGTCCAGGTCGCGACCCCCCATCCCCACGGACGGGCCGGGGTCTCCCCGAGTCTCTGTGTCCGAGATTCACCCCGAGGCTGCGGGACCCGCCCGGCCCCGACCCGGGAAGAGCCGGCAGGGACTTTTCCGCGGTTCCATTTTCAGTTTAGGTTTAATCTCTGCGGGGGGGCGGGGCGGGGCCGGGGCCGGGGGGCGGGGCTGACCTCGGGGCGGGGTTAGGGTCTCACACCATCCAGGAAATGTATGGCTGCGACGTGGGGCCGGACGGGCGCCTCCTCCGCGGGTACAGTCAGTTCGCCTACGATGGCGCCGATTACATCGCCCTGAACGAGGACCTGCGCTCCTGGACCGCGGCGGACGCGGCGGCTCAGATCACCAGGCGCAAGTGGGAGACGGCCGGTGAGGCGGAGGACTGGAGGAACTTCCTGGAGGGCAGGTGCGTGAAGTGGCTCCTCAGACACTTGGAGAACGGGAAGGAGACACTGCAGCGCGCGGGTACGAGGGGCCACCGGGGACCCACTCTCTCCGTCTCGGGCCGGGCTGGCTTCCCACAAAGACGGGAAATGGGATCAGTGTCAGAATACTGCTCCTCAGGAGCGGGAGGAATCCACCCAGGTTTTCATGTTCTGTAATGAGTTACCCAGAAAGCAAAGAGAGAGGCCCGCCTTTCTCTAAAGGACGGTTTAGGAATCCATTTTCTTCAGGAATAGGAGGGGAGATCATCCCTGAAATCGCCGTCCATTGGTTCCCTTTGACCCTAGCAGCCATCTTGTGAACCCTGACTTTCTCTCTCAAGGCCTTGTTCTCGACCTGAGAACATCTGTGTGACTTTGACTCCAGCTTTTCTGAGTCGTTCACCCTCCAGCCACGTCAGGACCAGAAGTCTGTGTTCTCCTCTTTTGAGACCTGGAGCCTCCTACCCTGGGCCGTCACCCTGATTCTAGAACTTTCCAAGGGGTCTGAGATTATCGCATATCCCCAAGTCCAGGCTGCTGTCTGCGTTTTGTTCTTCCTCCTTCCAAACCAGTTGTCCTGTCAGTTTTCAGGATGGTCACATGAATTCTGCTTCAGTGGCCCATGGAGGTAACTCAAGGTGAATTTTCTGATCCTTCCTTCTCAGACCCCCCAAAGACACATGTGACCCACCACCCCATCTCTGACCGTGAGGTCACCCTGAGGTGCTGGGCCCTGGGCTTCTACCCTGCGGAGATCACCCTGACCTGGCAGCGTGATGGGGAGGACCTGACCCAGGACACGGAGCTTGTGGAGACCAGGCCTGCAGGGGACGGGACCTTCCAGAAGTGGGCGGCTGTGGTGGTGCCTTCTGGGGAGAAGCAGAGATACACGTGCCATGTGCAGCACAAGGGGCTGCCTGAGCCCGTCACCCGGAAATGGGGTAAGGAGGGAGCCGTGGGCTCAGAGCCTCTTCTCAGGGAAATCAGGAGCCCTTCTGGAGACCTTCAGCAGGGTCAGGGCTGAGGCCTGGGGTCAGGGCCCTCACCTTCCCTTCCCTTCCCAGAGCCGCGGCCTCAGTCCCCCATCCTCATCGTGGGCGTCATTGCTGGCCTGGGTCTCCTTGTTGCTGTGGTGGCTGGAGCTGTGATCTGGAGGAAGAAACACTCAGGTAGGGAAGGGAGTAGGGATCTGAGTTTTCTTGTCTCATTGGGGGATTTTAAGCCCCAGGGAGAACTTACCCTATGTCATTAAGGGGAGGTACCACCCACACACATGTGCTTGCCACTCTGGAGCTGATTGCTAATGCTCTTCTGTAAAGCACTTGTGAAAATGACAGAAAGATTTTTTCACCTTGATAATTCTGGTGTTGGGGACCTGATTCTCAGCAGTTGAAGGTCAGAGGGGAAGGTCCCTGCTGTGGACGGACCTCCAGGAGGGCAGTTGGTCCAGTCCTGACACATCATCTTTCTTTGTGTTTCCCGACCCTCCCCTGGGTTTTCAGTCACATTTCTGGAAACTTCTCTGTGGTCCAGGACTAGGGGGTTCCTCTACTATCTCATGACCCAGTCTTTTACCTGTTATCTTCCCACAGGTGGAAGAGCAGGGAGCTACGCTCAGGCTGCAAGTAAGTTTGAGTGGGGGGGTTCATCCCTGAGACCCTTGGGATAGTGCAGACGGGAGCCCATGAGGGAGCTCACCCAGCCCATAGTTCCTCCTTTAGTCTCATCTCCTGTGTGCTCTGACCACATCTGGTTTTGTTCTACCCTAGACAATGACAGTGCCCAGGGCTCTGATGTGTCTCTCATGGATCCTAAAGGTGAGACCCTGGAGGCCTGAAGTGGGGAGGGGTGTTGGGGAGAGGGGATGGACCTGGGTTTGGGGATTCTTTGAAGGGGACATTTGAGCATGCTGAGGGCTGTTGAGAATGTCAACACATAGGTGACTGGCCTGAATTTGTTTATCATTATTCTCTTTCATAGTGTGAGGCAGATACCTTATGGGAGACCGAGTGATGCAAGATTTGTTCATACTTCTGCTTTGTGAATTCAAGATCCCCTGACTTCTCTTTCTACATTGGCATCTGAATGTGTCTGGGTTCCTGTTAGCATAACGAGAGCAGGTGGAGAGACTGGCCCACCCCTGCCCTCCATGACCCTCTCCCCACACTGATCTATGTTCTTTCCCTGATCCACTTTCCTGTTCCAGCAGAGTCGGAGCCTGGACTGTCTGCATCTCTGTATGAACTTGATGTTGTGCTGGGTACCGGTGACCTGCTTCCTTATTGATAATATGAATCTGGATATGAATTTGTTTTTTCTAATTCTTGTGATAAGGGATTGATGTGTTAATTAAAGGAGAAATTTCCTAAAGTTTGAGAGAGGAAATAAATGGAAGCACTGAGAACCTTCCGGAATCCGTGTGTTTGCTGTGCTGAGTCAGTTGCAGGCGGGCACAGGAGAAGGCTCTGAGGAGCTGAGCATGGATGGGGCCTGTGCCCAGTCAGTGCTGAGTGCATCATGGGCTGTGATGTTGTCATTCCTTGCCTGGCGCATCTTTCTGCTCCTTTGTTCTGGTTCCTTCTATAGAACCTTATTCCATCAGTACCTGTGATCACAGGGATGAGGACATCACCTGGGCATTGTCGTGTCTTCAGGACCGTGGGCAGTAAGGGCTTCCTGTGGCCAGGTCAGCCTAGGCTCAGGCCTGGGTCTGGCCCTCAGCCCCTACCTTTTGTGTGTTTATACTTTGTTTCTTTGGGGTTTTTTTTTGGATTATGCCTGTTCTTGTTCATGTTTAGAGTCCTGGTCTCATTCTCTTCTGGGTGTCCCCCATCTCTGACAGCAGCAGGAGCCATTTGACCTGTCATTGTCCCCACAAGGCCTAGGTGGACCCTGCACACAGAAGTCTGTAGTATTGAGAGATGAATTTTTAGACTTATCCAGCTCTTGCCCTCCTTCTAGGGCTGTTTCCAGAATATTTTTTCCATCTTTTACCTCTTTTTAAGGAACCAGATTCTAGAATTAGTAAAGAGGAAGGATTCATTAGTTCCTCATCTTAGATAAATTCCTGTTGGGTTTCTGTCTTCTCTGCAGCCTGCCCCCTCTCTCCCTGCCGTTAACTCTAGTCACCCTAGTGCTGGCTTTGATCCAAACTCACGATTGATTGGAAAATAGGACCCATAAGCATAGGATTGTCTTTCCTGAAGAAAGAAATATAATTGTGTGTGAGTGTGCAGCAGGGCAGCTGTGGGAGAGAGGGGAGAGCAGCGCTTGTGAGAAAGATACAGGCGGCACTGATGTCAGTGTGAGTAGACATTGTGCTGTAGTTGCCACAAAATAGCATGTGGCCTGAGGTTACATTAATAAAGATACTGTCTCTAGAATAGGGAGGTGCTCTACACTCATCATTCATTCAACTGATGATTGTTGTTTGCCAGATATATGACAAACTAATTTTGCATCTAGGAAACCTCAGTGAACTAAAAACAGGCAAAAATTGGCTGGTTTTGTGGAGCATGTGTTCTCGTGGGGAGGGGCAGACTGTATGCTATAAGCATAGTGAATAAGGGAAGTGTTTATGTTATAAGTTGTAAGTGCTTTGAGGAAGGTGACCCAGAGTGTAAGTGTGTGGGGACAGGGAAGATGGCTGTTTTACTAGAGTGGTCAGTGAGGGCCTCACTGGGAAAGTGACCTTGAGGAAACATTTGAAGGACATGAAGGTTGTCCATGAGGATGTCTGGGGGAAGTTCTTTCCAGGCAGGGAACCTCCAGTGTGGATACGCTAAGGCAGGAATGTGTCTGTGTGTCCTGGAAAGAGGGAGGAGGCCCGTGTGGCTGGAGCAGAGAGCAATCGAGATGAGATAGAGGTGCGGCCAGACCACGTAGGCCTGGAGGATGTTAGAAGAGTTTCACCTTTTCTCTGAGTAGGATGTGGAGTTACAAGATGGTTTTGAACATGGTTGACCTGATACAACTTCTCTTTAGAAGCATCACTCTGGTGCTGTGCTGAGAACAGAACTGAGAGGTGAAGGGCGAGTGACACAGAGAAAACTGCAGGAAACTAGTGCCATGTCCAGGCTAGAGAGGTTGCTTGCTTTGTCTGGGATGAGAGCAGGGACAGTAATAGGAAGTGATCAGATTCTGGGTATGTTTGACGATGAGCTTTACAGCATTTCCTAATAGATTAAATCTAGGTTATAAGAAAGAGAAATCACACCCAAAATTTCAGATGGTGCAAGTGGAAAAATATGGAGCACCTTCAGTGGAAATGGGGAAGACTCTGGACAGATTAATTTTGAGGAAGTGGCATCATCCAGTTAGGAAATGTTGAATTTCACATATTTATTAGAAATGCAAGTAGGCTGGCAGTTGGACAGAGGAGTCCGGAGTTTAGGAGAGATGTCTGGGCTGGAGAAATAAATTTGGGAGATGATACCATAAAAATGATATTTAAAGCCTTGAGAATGGATGGGTCACCAAGGGAGTGATGGCTATAGAAGAGAAAGGAACAAGGACTGAACCCCAGTGCTAAGGGCTCTGATCAGACCACATGCACAGGGTGGACTGAACAGTTCTGACACTGTGTCTAGAAGGCTCTAGACCAGGGAGTCACAAACTTTCCTGTGTACAGGAATCTCCTGGACATCTGGTTAAGATTCAGAGTCTGGAGTAGAGTGTGAAAGTCTGTATATATAGCAGGGTTGGTGCTGATGCTGCTGGTCTTCAGATCACACATTTAGTAGCAGAGTGTAGACCAGGATTCTCCCAGGCTGTGCATCAGCCTCACATGTAGCTTGTTAAAGAAGTGATTCCAGGACTCTGTGCCCAACATTCTAAGATGGTGGGTCTGGGGAGAGGCCTGAGTATTTTGTAACAAGCCCACAAGTAATCCTGGGGCTCAGCCAGATTGGGAACCGCTGAGGTTAGTGATCAAAGAGCACTCAAGGTGGGGAGGGGTCTTAAATCCACATTTAAATATTGTTTTCTCCTGGGGAGAAAAAGACAAGACATATGCTGGGAGATATATGTTGTTTCTTCTACCATGGGGCGTAGCCAGGTGGAAATGAGGAATGGTTATCAGTTCAGCAAAAGAAAATCTCTGAATCCTCGCTCTCTGAACCTATTCCCTAGATGGATTTATTTCTTTGTGTACACAATGGAATCCAAGTTTTTCTACTTAAAATATAAATGAATATTATATATATATATACACAGTTCTGGATCTCATTTTATTTCAAGGAAAGCCATAGAACAAGCTTGAGGCTACACGGCCGGGAACAGAATCCATCCAGCCTTGGCCAGGTCCCACGTAGGAACCACTGCCCCTACAGCTGTGTATAGATGCCACTACTCACCCCAATGACACCCCTGATGCAGCCCCACTGGGCTAGGACTGCTATCATTGCTTGTCTTGGCAATTGGATGACATACTGCCACTCACACCACCTTTGCCAAATGCATTCTGCACTGTCCCAGCTTCTCTGTGTCACCACATCCTGAGTCAGAGTCCAGCATGTGGTCACCTGCTTGATGGAGCTTCACACCGTGACCAAGAATGTTTGGGAAAGTGGGTTTTCCTCTCTTGTGGAGGGAAATGGTCTCTGCCTCCTTCCAAGACTTTAAGTGTGGAATTCTTCTAAGGTGGGAAGAGGGTACAGGTTCTAAGAGTAGACGTTGGGGGTGAGGGATGGAAAAAGAACAACAAATTCCAGTTTGCCTAAGTGTATTTGAACATTGCGATGGACTGGTGACTCTTTGTGCCTCCCATTTCCCCCTTTTTAGTTGTGTATAGCGGTTATCCTATGCCTGTCCCACCATTGTATATCAGGTCTGTTGGGGGAGGGGAGCAGATAACTTGCCTCTTTACTTCACAGGCCTTCATTCCATGAGGAACTGTCCTTGAAGGGCTTCATTTGCATGAATACACGAGGACACTCATCTGTGCCTGATCCTGATTTAGATGATGACATTCTGGACTTTACGCTGATTCTGTAATGGAATGAGACTTTGGGGGCCCTCGTGTTGGAGTGAGCTGATTTTGCATGTGGGAGGGATGCAAATAATTAGTGCCCAGAAGGTGGACTGTGGTGGTTTTCAAATGTCCACAATTTCTTTGATACTCAAGAGGCAGTGACAATTCCCCTCCCTGTGAGTGTGGGTCAGGCTTATTGGCTCATTCCTAACGGATAGAATACAGCAGAAGTGACAGTGTGCAACTTCAGAGACTGGGTCTTAAAAGGCACTGTGATTTCCTGCCTGGTCTACTCTCCTGGTCACTCAATCTGGGGTAAGTCACCTGCCATGTTGTGTGGACATTCAGCTAAGGAGACACCCACATGGCAAGGAGCTGAAGCTTTTGCCAACAACCACACGAATGGGCTTTGAAGTGGGTCCTTTCATGCTAATCAAGCCTTTCTGTTCTGGCCGACATCTTGATTGCAACCTTATGAGACCCAGAGCTAGGACAACCAAGCTAAGCCGCTCCTTCTTCCCTCACCCACTGGAAACGTGTGAGATGATAAATCTTTGTTGTTTCAAGCTGCTTAATTTTGGAGTACTTGTTACAAACCAGTAGATGACTAATGCACAGGGGAGCAACTATGTGATTGATGGCTGGTTTCTCATTAAAAGCAATGGAGGCCGGAAGAAATTGGAGTGACCTATTCAAAGTCCTGATGGGAAAAGGCTGCCAAACAAGAACTCTTGAGAGCACTGCAACTCTCCTAGAAAACAAAGATGATTTTTTAAGTTATTTATATATTTTTAGAGTTCCATTTTAATTTTGCCGTTAGCTTTTTTTTTTTACATTATTTTTTATAGTAGGTATCTATAGAGATTACAATATGCAAGAGGGGCTCTCCAGGTTGCCAAGCGCTAGGAGCCACGGCTGGACACAAACTCACCTGTGAAGTCATAGTGCAGGGAATGGGGCCCTGGAAACCCCAGAATCAGGACCCAGGGCTGGTCCCTCCACGGCGACACAGGCCTTGTTCTCTCCTCCTCTTGGCTCCTTGATTCTCCCTGCCATCCTAGCACTGGGGAATCGAGGGGGGTGTTCTGGCTCTGGAAGAGGTGGAATCTCCTTAGTCACCAGGCCTCCCTTCGTCTCTTTTCTCCGTTCGTCCGCACGTGTGTGTGTGTGCATGTGTGTATGTTTGAATTATACCATCCGTGCAAGTACAGAAAAATGCCCAAAACTTAAGTATAGTTTACTGATCATTTATAGAGCCAACACCTGTGTAATTACCATGCTGGTGAAAAATAGAGACCTCGGCGCTCCAGCCAGGAGCCCCTCTCCCCACACAGAACCCATCCCTTCGCACACAGGTGTCCACTCAGCTGACCCCTGCCCCTGCCCCTCTCCTCTCTGGTTCCTCTCCCTGCACTACTTTCAGCCTCTATCCCCCTAATGACCCTATTTCCTCCCTCTTTTCACTTCTCCAGGAGCCTCCGCATCTTACTAGCTGGTGTCCTGGGCACTCTCCTTGTCCCCTCTTCTCATACTAGAGTTGGAGAACCCAGAGTTGATTCCCAGCAATAGGTGCCTTCATCCTGGAAGCAGCAGCAGAAACAAGTGACAGGGATCCTGGAGTCCAAGGTCCCATCTCAGGAGATTAACGGCACGCAGTATATTTGGGGGCCCATCCTGGACCTGGGAACCAGATGTTATGACCTGGAGACCTGGCTCTGCCCTGAGGCGGGAGTCCAGGATCACTCAATGCTGGGGAGACATCAGTGGACTTAGAACCTGACACAGGCTGGCGTCGCCCCCTTATGGGCAGAGCCCTGTGCACCTTCTGGGAGCCAAGGGAGAATCTGTGGAGGTCCTGGCTGAGTAGGAGAAAGGCAGGCTCCCCTTGTCTGTCCTCAGCCCTGTGGCCACACAGGGGCGCCACCACACTGCTCTCAGAGTCTAATGGAGCAGCAGTGGAGGGGACTGGGCAGTGACCTGAGTCGGGAAGAGCTGGCTGACTCGGATGCTGGGCATCAGTCTCAGGATGAAGATGCTTTGTGAGGAGTCCTAGACTCCACGGAGATCAGAGGAGAGGAGAGCTCAGGAGCCCTACCTGTCTCTAACGTTTTCATCTCTTCACCCCACAACCCCTCTCTCCAGCCACTTGATAGCAACCCCCTGGAAAACCAGAGATTAATTTTTTTCCCCCACAACCTATACCTTTTCTGTGGGCTATTTTAAATATAAACTTTAATATTTTAGAATACTGTTAAATTTACAGAAAAGTTGAGAAGGTCGTGCAGAGTTTCTGTATATCCCACTCAGTTTCCCCTGTTAACATCTTACATTGTTGTCATTCATTTGTCACAGGTAATGAAGCAATATTTTATGTCCTGCCATGTGGTGACCTTCATCCAGATCCAGCTATCCTAGGATTTGCTGACCACATCAAAATCTCTTACCCCTCACACTGGATGCAGGAGAGAGTGAGCACAGAGACAGTGCTGTGGGTAGGACCCCACCTCAGCTTCCTCCCTCCTCTCCCAACTTTCTTCCGCTCACAGGCCCTTCATCCTCCTCTAGTCTCCAGGATTCCGTGAATCTCACAAATGGGGAGCAGGTCATGAGATGTACAAACCCAGATCCCCATAATTCCTCTGCAGGAAGTCCTTCCTGAAGTCTGCCCACTCCCATTCCTGCTGTCCCCTCAGCCTTTCCCCAGTAGAGCCCCAGGCCTGTGCAGAGGGTGATCCCAGAACACGCTTCCTCCCTATAACCACAGGGCTCACTCCCTCACCTCCTTCAGGACTTAGCTCAAATGTCACCTCCCTGGAAAGCCTCCGCTGAGGATAATATTTAAAATTATAACCAGCTCCCTCATCTTCCCTACCCTGTTCTTCTCAGCATGTAAGCTCTGTGAGGGCATGGATTTTGCCTGAGTTGGTTTGATATATCCCAAAGGACCTAGGATAGTGCCTGGCACAGAGCAGATGCTAAATAAGTATTTGTTCATGAATGAAGAAGCATAGGGACCAGATCTCCTCAAAGCTGAGACTGACACAGGAGAAGTGAGCAGTTCCCTGGGAAGTGATTGGGGGAGGGGGTGTCTCTTTCAGTTGGGAGGGGGAGGAGCTGCTCACTGGCTTATCCCAGGCCAGAGCCAAGCAGGCAGAAGGCCACACAGAGCCCCGCCACACTTCCCATGCAGCTAAAGCACAAGGCCAGAGCACCTGCTGCCTCTGCAGACCCTTCCACTCCAGAGGGGCACCCAGCCAGGTCGTGGGGTTTTAGACAGTGCAGTCCTCCTGGTGGTAGACTTATGTGCTGAATCCTCTGATTGTGTCGGGCTTGAAGGCAGGGCTCAGCTGCAGCCTGTGGAGCTTTGGGGAGCCGTCCCCTGACCCATGACCCCCAAATTCCTAGGTCATTCAGCAGGCCCAGAAATCAGTTTTGCATCTAGGATAGCAAAACCTGTAATTTTGGGGTTTGGAGGTAGCAGGGAGAGGGGCGTGAGAGATCTAGACAGCAGGCCCATATCTGCTTTGGTCCCAGAAGGGGAAGAAGAGGCAGAATGCTGGGGTCCTGGGCTCTAGGGAGGGGGAAGAGGGAGACGCTGTCCTCCAGGCTCCAAGAGGGTGAGTGGTCTGATGCCTGGACAAAAGAGTCCACTCTTGGCGTCATTGGGTGTGGTGTTTGGACATGTGGGTCCTGGAAGCCTGGGGAGGGGGGTGGGACACATTGGAGTTCCCTGGAAGATGTTAGGCAGAAGCCTGGGCCCTGACTCATCACTGACCTCCTTGTAGCCCGCTGTAGTCTCCAGATTCCATCCTACACCCTGCCCTCCACGCTCCAGGAACGCTGTCCCAGTGGCCTCCAGAAGCTGGACAGCTCCCTGTCCTTTGCCCAGGGGCCAATCTTCTGGGAGCCCTGGTTCCTGCTGTCTTAGCAAATAAAGAGAAGGTGTCCAGGTAGCTGAGGGCTGTGAAATGGGGATGAACTCAGACACAGCTGTTAAGTCATGGCTCGGGGAGTGGGACTCTGGAAACCCTGGAAACAGGCCCAGGCTGTCCCCTCCAGGGTGACAGAGGCCTTGTTCTCCCCTGCTCTCAGTTCCTTCATTCTCCCTGTCACTCAAGCCTAAAGAAGTTGAGGGTGGAGGGAAGGGTCTTGCTCTGGAAGAGGGGAAGCCCCTTAATCACCTCCCCTCTCTTCTTCTTGTCCCTTTTTTCCCTGTGTTTGAGTTATACCACACCAGCAAGTATGGAAAAAAGCCTAAACCTAAATATAGTTTAATGACCAATTATAAAGCTAACACCTGTGTAATTACCACCCAGGAGAAAACAGACACCTCAGTGCCCCAGACAGAAGCCCCTGTGCCTCCCCTCACACAGAATCCAGTCCTTCCCACCCCGATGTCCACCAAGCTGACCCCTTCCCCTGCCCCCTCCTCTGTGGTTCCTCCCCCTCCAGTCCTGTTGGCCTCCATCTCCCTAATGTCACTGTTTCCTCCCTCTCCTCACTCCTCCAGGAGATTCCCCATCTTCCTAGGCCATTACACTAGGGATCTCTTCCTCCTCCTCCGCCCCTCCCACCCTATCCTAGGGATGGAGAATTCAAGTTGATTTCCAAGAGGAGAAGCCTTCATCTCTGGAAGCAGCAGCAGGAACAAGTGGCAGGGACTCCGGGGTTCAAGGTCTCATCCTGGAGACTGAAGGCACTCAATATGTTTGTGGACTCCTGGACCTGAGAACCAGGTGTTATGGTCTGGAGATCTGCTCCTCCCTGAGGCCAAAGTCCATGGTCATTCAATGGGGAGGAAAACGTCTGCATCAACATGTATTTTGGCAAAAAATTCAGACTCTGAACCTGACACTGGATGGGGGCTCCCCCTTGTGTGCACAACCCTGTCCTGCTGCTGGGAGCACAGGGAGACCCTCGGGAAGTCCTGGGGAAGAGGCCATAGGGGAGCTCTGGTCTTTTGTCCTCAGCCCTGTGGTCACACTGGGCCTCCACTTCTCCGTTCTATCCTATTCCCACAGCCAGAGGAGAGGATGGGCTTTGGTCTCAGTCAGGGAGAGGTGGCTGACCTGGAGGCTGGACATCAATGGGGGATGAAGATGCCTCTGAGCAGCCCTGGGGCCAGGCTCGGGGGTGGGACAGCGATTGGAGCAGAGGGGAGCTCTGGAGCCCTGCCCTGCATCTAAGGCTTCCATCTTTTCTCCTACAACCTCTCTCTCCAGTCCCTTGATGACAACACCCTGGAAAACTGAAAAGCAGATCATATTTTTCTTCCATTCTCTCTTCCTTTTCTGAGAGTTGTTTTAAAAGATAAACTCTTTTACTTTAGAATACGTAGCTTCAGATTTACAGAAAAGTCGCAAAGTTAGTACAGAGTTCCTGTATGTCCCACACTCAGCTGTCCCTGTTGTAACATCTATATTACTATAAAATATTTGTCACAACTATTGAAGCAATATTAATACATTATTACTGAACTGTGTACTTTATTTGGATTTCATTAGTTTTTCTTTTTTCTGTGCCAGGATCCCATCCATCATACCACACTAAGTCCCAATCACGTCTCCTTCAGGCTCCTCTGGCTGTGACAGTTTCTTAGACTTTCCTTGTCTTTAATGACCTTGATATTTTTGAGGAGTACTGCTCAGCAATATTGTAGACTGTCTCTCAATTTGAGTTAGGTTGACTGGGGCAATAGGTTTTTGGGAAGAAGACCCCAGAGGTGAAGTGCCATTCTCAACACAACATATAAGGGTGTGTAATACCCACTTGATTGATCACTGATGATGTTAACCTTCACCAGTGTTTCTCTCCATGAAGTTCCTTTTTTTCTTTCTCCCTTTCCACATGGTACTCTTTGGAAGGAAGTCACTATGCACAGCCCACACTTAAGGGGTATTCTGCTATAAACATTTACACGCAGGTTTTTGTGCAAACATAATTTTTCAAATGAGTTCAAATAATACCTAGGAGAGAGATCAGTAGATTGTATGGTAAGTCCATGTTTAGCTTTATAAGAAACTGCTATTTTCCGTAGTGGCTGTGCTAGTTTGTATTCCTGCCCACAATAAATGAGGGTTCCTGTTGCTCCACATCCTGGTCAGCACTTGGCGTTACTAGTTTTTGGATTTAGGCTATTCTAATAGGTGTGTAGTGGTATATCATTGTTGTTTTCATTTGTACTTCCCTAATGACATATGACATGAGCATCTTCTCATAAATTTATTAGCCACCCTTATACTTTCTTTAGTGAGGTAACTGTTCAGACTTTTGGTAATTTTTAATTGTTATTTGTTTTATTAGTGTTGAGTTTTAAGAGTTCTATATATATTCTAAAACAAGTCCCTTATCAGATATGTGATTTGCAAACAATTTCTCTCAATCTCTGGTTTGAGCCCTTTTCTTGACATAACAGTATACATTAATGCATAGAAATATTCTGGGAATATAAATGAGAAATTGCTAACCGTGACGGTTTCTGGGTAGAGGACTTGGATGAACAGGAGATGGTGGAGGAGTGATTTACTTTTGTATATTCTTGAGTATTGTTTGAATTCTCTCATATGTGTATGAATAATGTTTTCAAAAATAAATTACATTGAAATCGCTTACACTTATAAAACACTTGACAGATCATCCTCAGATCATGTGTTAAGACTGAAATTCTGATCCTCTGCTCAAGAACCAATCATCTTTTCACTCAACTATTTTGCCTTAGAATTTCCATTTCTGAAAAAGTTGGGCTACATTATATATGGACCAATCTTCCCACTGAAAATAGCTAAAAATGCCATGTAAACTTCAAAAACCATCTTCTGAAGAGCAACAGAGCTGACAAGATACTAATGAATGACCACACCCCAAAAAGAAGGGAAAGATCCTGCTTGGCGTCCACAGAGAGCAGCGTCCTGAGAGATGGAGAAAAGGCTCTGTGAGCTCATTGCCCAGACATGGAGCCCAGCACTTCGAGCTCTGTGCCCCAAACTCTGGACTATTCCTACCCATCTGCCTCCCTCTTAAAATTTAAACAGAGCCTTTTTATTCTGATTATAATGTATATGTATAATATACAATACATATCTTACAATGTATATTCACTGTAGAAAATTATAAAATGTTAACGGTTATAAATTACAAAGTAAAAATAACTCTAACCCTCATACTTGGAGATATTTTGTTGCATTTTCTCTTAGTCTATTATGTATCCTCCCGGCTGCTGCCCCAGTGCTGGAACTCTCTCTCTAAATTGATGATCACAGAGCTCATTGGCCCCCATCCCTGGTCTCTCCAGATGCCATTTCCTGACACAGTTCACTCTCACACCTCCTGAGGGAGGTATTTCTCACTTTCTCCTCCCTCCTCAATCTCCTCCTCTCCCTCCCCACTCCCCACTCCCCACTCCCCACTCTCAGGTGATGAGCTTATTTCTCTTTTCCCTCAGAGAAAAAAGGACTAGGGGAGAACTGCACCATCATCCCCCCACACCCCACATCTGTACCTGTATCCTCTGCCTTCACAGCAGTGATGATGGATGGTCCTGCTCCTGTCTAAGGTCACCTCTCAGCTTGGGCACAGGATTACCTCCCTCCCCTGCATCATCAACTTCCTGTTCTCTACTGGCTCATTCAGTCCCACATACAAACAGGCTGCAATATCTCCCATTTAAAAAAAAAAAAAAAAAAAGGAAGCTAAATAAATCAAAACAAAATCCTCTCATAACAATCCATCACTCAATCCCATGTCTCCTTCCAGCTATTGCTCCATTTCTATGACACTCCTGGTAGGACAATTCCAGAGTCTATTCTCTCATCTACCACGTTGTCTTTTTATTTTTTTTACTATTTTTTAAAGATTTTATTTTTTTCCTTTTTCTCCCCAAAGCCCCCCGGTACATAGTTGTATATTCTTCATTGTGGGTCCTTCTAGTTGTGGCATGTGGGACCCTGCCTCAGCGTGGTTTGATGAGCAGTACCATGTCCGCGCCCAGGATCCGAACCAATGAAACACTGGGCCACCTGCAGCAGAGCGTGTGAACTTAACCACTAGGCCACGGGGCCAGCCCCCGTTATCTTTTTATTTTTAATAAATATTCATTTGCACATGATTTAAAAGGTCCACTACTTCTACAAGGCTTGTTATGAAGACAGATGTCCCCTCCCTACCCCATTTCCTAAATCCCAGAGACATCTTGTTTCAGTTCTTTTAGCTGATTCTCTAATTGTTACTTCTAAATAGAATGTTTACAATACTCCTTCTTTGTTACACACTTATGCATCATCTTTAGTGAACTGGCTCTTATTTCACACACCACCAGCTACCCAATGTAATTACTTTACAACTTTGATTAGCTCAGCGTGCAGTGTTTACATTATTATGACCATGTAAACGTTAGTCACAACTGAGCATTTAGTAGACTATGATTACTTTTCCTTTCTTGAACCAACTTTTTATGTTCCCTGTAGTTAGTATATATCTTGTTTCTTCATTTGGTTAGTTTCTGTTGTATTCATTACTAAACCATTCCACTACTCCCCCCTGAGTCTAAATCTTCATGAATATATTCGAACAAATCTGGTATTCTACCAACTTTGTCTTTGTAAAGACACCTTCCCACAGCCCTCAGTCCTGCCACACGTGGACTGGTTCCCTACACATCTGGGGCAGGGCTGACAACCCAGATCTCTTTCCCCTCATCCTGGGCAGCCCTTCGTCTTCTTTGTTCTGGTTCCCCTGTTGCCTGGATCCCATTTTCCCCCTTTTTTTGGTTTTCTCCATCATTGTTCCCTACTTTGCCTGGCGGTATCCTGAGGAAGGGAACGTGGAAAGTAAAACATTGAAACTCTAAACATGCGCAATGTCTTTAGGCTGCCCCAGTCCTGACTTGCATTTTGACTTGATACAGAACACCGTGTTGTAACATTTTTCCTGGGAATTTGGAAGGCATTGCTGCAACGCCTTCTTGCCTCCAGGCCTGTGTTTGTTGCCTCTTGAAGTTTTCAGTCTCTTCTTTCCGACCCTCTTTCTGAAATTTCATTGTGATTGTCATTGTGTATAATTGTCACACTGTTTTCATCTACTGTAGATTCACAGACAAAAATTTTCAGTTTGTAGGAGGGGGGTACAAGGGTGAAGGGAAACAGAATTGTTTCAATTTGGGGGGAAAGTAGGGGAGGAGCAATAGGCAAAGAATTCTAAGAAGTGGAATTCTAAGGTTTACATCTTCTGCTCTATAATTTTACATGAATATACAGGGTCTACAAGTTATTTAATATACATTGTCTCCAATAAATACTTTCTCTTGGGTTAAGTGAAGACTTATGTCCCTGCTTATATTTATCAGGTTAATGAAAACAACACCAAGAGTCCCAATGTAATATACACAAGGATTAGCTTCAGTGATGGGCATTTTTGAACATTTAGGACCTTAAGATGATAAATCATGTTTTGGTTAATGTCTATATACTCTAGTTGTTAAAATACATGTTAATTCAACATCTTGGGCACGCTGTATTTTAAGCATATGTCTAAGACCCACATGGACAATTCCATGACACCTATATGAAGATAATTTTAGTCTACATCAACCTATGAGTCACACAGTATCTTTTTGGGTGGAGGAAACAAAACTAAAAACATTCCAGATATTCACTATTCAATATGGTAGCTACTAGCCACATACGGTTATTTAAATTTAAAGTAAATAAAATTAAAAATTCAACTGCTCAGCACAGTAGCCACATTTCAAGTGCTGAGTAGCCATATGTAGCTACTGGCTACCATATTGGACAGTGCAGATACAGAACAATTCCTTCATCACAGAACATTCTGTCAGACAGTACTGCTCTTCATATTTTGTGGGCATCAGGTGAGATGCATTAGACCCATGTGAAATGAAAGGGCCAATGTTATTTCTCTTAGAGATACAACAGATTTCTGTTTGAGATAGGAATACATAGTAAGCTGGTGTATAGCGAAACCAAAATAGGTTGTCAGTGGGTCTAGCGCCTTCAGGCACAAACCGTTCCCAGTTCCAAAGGGACACCACTTGCAGAAAAAAAACCACGAACAAAACACTTTCACTTTAAAATGTCCTGAAGCATTAAAAATTGTCCTTACCAAATCGTTGTTCTTAAATCCACATTTTAAAAATATCTTATATGTTGACGTGAGAAGTACACATAAAACCCTTCTGCTACATTCCCAAGTACTATGTCCCAAGGAAAATAATTTGTGTGAGCCAAGCTAGACTTTTTTTATGGAACACCAGTTTTACTTGAAAGAATGAATGACAGAAACTATGATTAGACGTGGTTATTTGGCACGCACTCTTTCAAAATGAACATGAGCTTCTCCCTTCAAGAAAATCCCCTGACAGTTAACAACTGACAGTACTTATTGCCTTGATAAAACGTAAGCAGTCAAGAGAAAACTAGAATTTTGGAAAACTTGTGTCCAACCATGTAAGCTTGACAGCTTCCCAGTACTGACAAACTTTTCTGTTGGGATCTGCGGTAATATTAACAAATGTGATATTTTGATAATTTTTAGTTAAATGCATCAACGAGGGAACTTAGTGAAACAATGGATTACTTTAAAAATCATACGTTAGTACAAGAGTTATTCAATATGCAAACTAGGTCTGTGGATTTTAATCTAACAGAATAGGAAATATTCAATGATACTGTTTCAGGTTCCACTTTGCAAATAACCTTTGAGAAACTACCAGTAGTGTAGTTTTATTTCAGTATCAAAGGTGAATATCCACAATGCTGTGAAAAGGTTATTAAAAATACTACTCCTACATAGTTGTGTAAGGCTGTATTTTTTTCATATACTTCAACCAAAATAACAAACTAAATGCAGAGCAAATATGAAGATCCAGTGGTCTTCTAATGAGACAGACAAGAAAGAGTCTTTCAAAAATGTAAGATGTAAAAAGATCCACTCTTCTCACTACCTTGTTTATTTGGGGAAACAGCAATTTTTCATAAAAACATTCTTTCTGTTAACTTGCAGTGGGTTATGAATATTATTCTAAGTAATAAAAAATATTTTAAAATTTTTATTCCTAGTATGGTAAATATTGATACATATAACCAACATAAAATTATCCTTGGGGTCCTCACTAATTTGAAGACTGTATGGATATCCTGAAACTAAAGTGCCTGAGAATTGTTGACTCAAACAGCACCTGGGCCAGGACTCAGGGAGACGGTGTGACAAAGAGCTCTCGGTGCGGGAGGAGACGGGTCAGGGCAGAGTCCCAGGTCCCCAGGCGTGGCTCTCAGGGTCTGAGGCCCGAGGGCGGAGTCTGGGGCGGGAAAGCCGTGTTGGGGAGTTTCACTTCTGCTTCTCACAACCTGTGTCAGGTCCTCCTGCTGGAGACTCATGACGCGGCCCCAGTTCTCACTCCCATTGCGTGTCCGGTTTCTAGGGAAGCCCATCAGCGTTTCCGCCGTTCCGGGTTTTTACAACCGCACTGATCAGCCGGGGCTCAGATTCTCCCCAGATGGCGAGGATCCCGGTCATGGCGCCTCGAACCCTCCTCCTGCTGCTCTCGGGGGCCCTGACCCTGACCGAGACCTGGGCGGGTGAGTGCGGGGTCAGAAGGAAACAGCCTCTGCGGGGGGCGGAGCGAGGGAACCGCGCGGCGGGGACTCAGGACCCCAGGGGAAGGCGCATCTCCACAGACCCAGGCCCAGACCCCCGCCTCGGCCCTGCCCCTGTCCTGACCCCTCCCTTCTCCTGCCCCCTCCTTTTCCCACCCAAGTCCCCGCGCTTCTCCATCCACCGCCCCTTTTCAGTCTCACGATCCCTTACCCCCATCCCCCTCCCGGCCCCATCACCCTCGGACCCGGGGACCCGCGCCGGGAGGAGGATTGGGCCGGGTCCCGGGTCTCAGTCCCTCCCCGCCCCCAGGCTCCCACTCCCTGAGGTATTTCCTCACCGGCGTGTCCCGGCCCGGCCGCGGGGAGCCCCGCTTCATCGCCGTCGGCTACGTGGACGACACGCAGTTCGAGCGGTTCGACAGCGACGCCGCGAGTCCGAGGATGGAGCCGCGGGCGCCTTGGATGGAGCAGGTGGGGCCGGAGTATTGGGAAGAGCAGACGCTGCTCGCCAAGGACGTAGCACAGACTTTCCGAGTGAACCTGAACATCCTGCGCGGCTTATACAACCAGAGCGAGGCTGGTGAGCGACGCGAGCCCGGATCCAGATCACGCCCCCCACCCATCCCCACGGACGGGCCGGGGTCTCCCCGAGTCTCCGGGTCCGAGATTCCCCCCGAGGCTGCGGGACCCGCCCGACCCCCGACCCGCGAAGAGCCGGCGGGGACTTTTCCGCGGTTCCATTTTCACTTTAGGTTTAATCTGGAGGGGGTGGGGGGACGCTGGGCCAAGTGGGCGGAGCTGACCTCGGGGCGGGGTCAGGGTCTCACACCCTCCAGGTGTTGTATGGCTGCGACGCGGGGCCGGACGGGCGTCTCCTCCGCGGGTACAGACAGTCCGCCTACGACGGCGCCGATTACCTCGCCCTGAACGAGGACCTGCGCTCCTGGACCGCGGCGGACGCGGCGGCGCAGATCACCCGGCGCAAGTGGGAGGTGGAAGGTGAGGCGGAGCGAGAAAGGAACTACCTGGAAGGCAGGTGCGTGAAGTGGCTCCTGAGACACCTGGAGAACGGGAAGGAGACGCTGCAGCGCGCGGGTACGAGGGGCCGCGGGGTCTCCTGATCTCCACTGGGGCCGGGCTGGCTTCCTACAAAGAGGGAGGAAATGGGATCACTGTCAGAATACCGTCCCTCAGAAAAGAGAGGAATCCACCCAGGTTTTCATGTTCTGTACTAAAGACTTGCCCAGAGGGCCCGCCCTTCTCTAAAGGACAGTTAAGGAATCCAGTTTCTTCAGGAATAGGAGGGGAGACCATCCCTGAAATCGCCGTCATTGGTTCCCTCTGACCCTGGCATCTTGTGAACCATGACTTTCTCAAGGCCTTGTTATCGGCCTGAGAACATCTTTGCAGGCCTGGCTCCAGTTTTTTGAGTCATTTATTCTCCACCCAGATCAGGACCAGAAGTCTGTGTTCTCCTCCTTTGAGACGTGGAGCCTCCTACCCTCGGTGCTCACTCTGATTCTAGAACTTTCCAAGGAATAGGAGATTGTCCCAGATCCCCATGTCCAATCTGGTGTCTGGGTTTTCTGTTTCCTCCTTCGAAACCGGTTCTCCTGTCCATTCTCAGGATGGCCACATGAGCGCTGCTTCAGTGGCCCAAAGTAGATGTGAAGTTCTTGAATTTTCTGATCCTTCTCCTCAGGCGCCCCGAAGACACATGTGACCCACCACCCCATCTCTGACCATGAGGTCACCCTGAGATGCTGGGCCCTGGACTTCTACCCTGCGGAGATCACCCTGACCTGGCAGCGTGACGGGGAGGACCTGACCCAGGACATGGAGCTTGTGGAGACCAGGCCTGCAGGGGATGGGACCTTCCAGAAGTGGGCGGCTGTGGTGGTACCTTCTGGGGAGGAGCAGAGCTACATGTGCCATGTGCAGCACAAGGGGCTGCCTGAGCCCCTCACCCTGAGATGGGGTAAGGAGGGAGCCGTGGGCTCAGAGCCTCTTCTCAGGGAAATCAGGAGCCCTTCTGGAGACCTTCAGCAAGGTCAGGATCAAGACTGAGGTCAGAGCCCCTCAGCTTCCCTTCCCTTCTCAGAGCCGCCTCCTGAGGCCACCATCATCGTGGGCGTCATTGCTGGCCTGGGTCTCTTTGTGGTCACTGGCGCTGCAGTAGCTGGAGCTGTGATCTGGAGGAAGAAGCGTTCTGGTAGGGAAGGGGATGGAGAATCTGAATTTTCTTCTCCCACTGACGGATTTCAAGCCCCAGGTAGAGGTTGCCCTGCCTTGTTAATGGGAAGTACCATCCACACACATGTATTTGCCACTCTGGAGCTGATTGGTAACACTCTTATTAAAGCACTGGTGAAAATGACAGAAAGATTTTTTCACCTGGATAATTCTGGGCTGGGGACCTGATTCCCAGCAGTCGAAGGTCAGAGGGGAGGGTCCCTGCTGAGGACAGACCTCCAGGAGGGCATTTGATCCAGTCTTCACACATCTCCTTTCTTCGTGTTTCCCCATCCTGCCATGGGTCTTCAGTCATGGTTCTGGAAACTTCCCTGTGGTCCAGGTCTTGGGGGTTGCTCTAGGATCTCATGGCTCAGCCTTCTCCCTGTTTTCTTCCCATGGGTGAAAAAAGAGGGGGCTGTGCTCAGGCTGCAAGTAAGTTTCTGTAGGGAATTGATCCCTGAGACCCTTCAGATGTGTAGACGGAGCCCATGGGGGGATCTCACCCAGCCCATAGTTCCTCCTTTAGTCTCATCTCCTGTGGGCTCTGACCCCATCCTATTTTGTCCTACCCAGGCAGTGACAGTGCCCAGGGCTCTGATGTGTCTCTCATGGATCCTAAAGGTGAGACCCTGGAGGGCCTGAATTGGGAAGGGTTGGTTGGGGAGAGGGGACACGACTGAGTTATGGGGATTCTTTGATTGGGACACTGTGCATGTGGTGGGCTGTTGAGAATGTTAGCACTTATATGCTGACCTGAATTTGTTTATGATTATTCTCTTTCACAGTGTGAGACAGCTTCCTTGTGGGGGACTGAGTGATGCAAGATTTGTTCACACTTCCTCTTTGTGACTTCAAGAACCCTGACTTCTCTTTCTGCACTGGTAATTGAATGGGTCTGTGTTCCTGTTAGCATAATGTGAAGAAGTGGGGAGATTGATCCACCCCTGCCCACCAGGATGACCCCTGCCCACACGGACCTTTGTTCTTTCCTGGATCCACTGCCCTGTTGCAGCACAGGTGGGGCTGGGCCATCTCCATCCCTGTCTTAACTTCATGTTTCTTTGAGTGGTAATGACTTGTTTCCTTATTTAAAATATGAATCTAGATATGAATTTGTCTTTCCTAATTCTTGTCAAAAGTGATTGATGTGTTAATTAAAGGAGAAATTTCCTAAACTGTGAGAAGAAATTAATGGAAGCACTGAGAACCTTCCAGAATTCATATGTTTGCTGTGCTGAGTCTGTCGCAGGTGGGGACAGGAGAAGGCTGAGAGGAGTCGAGCATGGATGGGGCCTGGGTCCACTCACTGTTCAGTGCTTGGGCTCGGGGCCAGTGCTCAGTGGGCTTTGGCGTTATCATTCCTTGGCTGTCATCTCTGCTGCTCTGTTGTTCTGGTCCCTTCAGTAGAACCTTGTTCCACCAGGACCTGTGATCACAGGGATGAGGACATCACCTGGACCTTGTCCTGTCTCCAGGACCATTGGCAGTGAGGGCTTCATGTGGCCAGGTCAGTCTAGACACAGGCCAGGGCCCAGCCCTCAGGCCTTGCATTTTGTTTGTTTATATTTGGGTTTTGGAGGGTTTTTTTTATTGTTAACTCCCTTTTCACGTTTCAAGTTCTGGTCTCATTCTCCTCTGGGTGTCCCCCATATCTGACAGCAGCAGGAGTCGTTTGGCCTGTCATTGTCCCCACGAGGTCCAGGGTGGCCACTGCACACAGGAGATTCTTTGGTATTAAGAGAGAAATTTTCAGACTCATCCAACTCTTACCCTCTTTCTAAGGTTGTTTCCTGGATTTTTCTTTCTACCTTTTCTCCTTTTAAAAGAAGCAGATTCTAGAATTACAACAGAGGAGGGATCTGATAGTTTCTTATCTTAGATAAATTCCTGTTGGGTTTCTATCTTCTCTGCAGCCTGCCCCATCTCTTTGCCCTTAGCTCTAGTCATCCTAGTGCTGGCTCTGATCCAAACTGATGCATTTATAAATTTGAGTGTACTTTAGATTCATAGTTACTTGGAAAATAGGACCCATAGCCTAAGATTGTCCTTTCTAAGGAGAGAAATATAGTTGTGTGTGTGAGTGTGCAGGAGGGCGGCTGTGGGAGGGAGAGAGGGGAGAGCAGCACTTGTGAGAAAAGTACAGGCCACATTCCTGTCAGTGTGAGAGGAGGTTGTGCTGTAGCTGCCACAAAACAGCGTGTGACCTGACGTTACATTAATAAAGATACTGTCTCTAGAATACGGAGGTACTGTACACTCATCATTCATTCAACTGATGATTGCTGTTTCCCATATATATGAGAAATTCTTTCTGTACCTAGAAAACTTCAGTGAACTAAAAACAGGCAAAAATTTCCGGCCTTGGGGAGCATGTGTTCCAGTGGGGAGGGGCAGACTGTATGCTGTAAGCATAGTAAATACGGGAAGTGTTTATGTGAGAAGTTGTAAGTGCTTTGAGAAAGGCAACTCATAGTATAAGTTTGTGGGAACAAGAAGGATGGCTGTTTTACTAGGATGGTCAATGTGGGCCTCATTGGGAAGGTGACCTTGAGTAAAGACTTGAAGGGCGTGATTTGTGCACAGGGATGTCTCAGGAAGTCGTTTGCAGGCAGGGGAACCTCCAGTGCAAATGCATTAGAGCAGGAGTGTGTCTGTGTGTTCTGGGAAAAGCGAGGAGGCCGGTGTGGCTGGAGCAGAGAATATTGAGATGAGATAGACATGTGGCCAGACCATGTAGGTCTAGAGGATGTTGGAAGGTTTTAACCTCTTGTTGAGGAAGATGAACAGAAGGTCAACCTATTGTGACTTGAGAAGCATCACTCTGGTGCTGTGCGGAGTCAAGAGGTGAACAGAGAGCAGCCAGTGGAGAAAACTGTAGGAAACCAGTGCCGTGTTCCAGGCTAGAGATGTTACTTGCTTTGTCTGGGGTGTGAGCAGGGAAAATAATAGGAAGCATTTGGATTCTGGATACATTCTGAAGATGGGCTTTCCAGAATTTTCTAATGGATTAAATCTGGGTTATGAAAAAGAGGACTCAAAGAGGACACCCCAAATTTCAGACTGCACAAGTGGAAATATAGAGTGTCTTCAGTGGAAATGGAAATGACTCTAGAAGAAATGGCATCGTAATCATCCAATTAGGAAAGTTGAAACAGAGTCATCTATTAGATGCAAGTGAGGTTAGTTTTAGCAATTGGATATGTGAGTCTGAGTAGAGAAATGTCTGGACTGGAGAAATAGAGTTGGGAGATAACACCATAGAAATGATACTTAGAGCCTTGCGAGCCAATGAGGTCACAAGGGTTTGATGACTGTAGAAGAGAAAGGAACAAGGACTGAACCCTTGATCCCCAGTCAGACCACACACCCAGAGCAGGCTACACATTACCGCCTCTGTGCCTAGAAGGTAAAGAAACCAAGCAGTCCCAAACTTTCCTGTGCACAAGAATCCCCTGGACATCTCATTAAAATCTAGACTGTCTGGAGTAGAGCATGAGATTCTGGATGTGTAAGCAGTTTGTTACTGATGCTGCTGGTCTTCAGATCACACGTTATTAGCAAGAACGTAGACCAGGATTCCAGCATAGCTGTGCATCAGCCTCAGAGGTAGGGCTAGCTAAATATGTGATTCTTGGGCTCTGTGCCCAATATTCTGAGATGGTGGGTCTGGGGAAAGGACTGAGTTTTTTGGTAGCAAGCCCACAAGCAGTCCTAGTACTCAGCCAGATTGGGACCCAGTAATGCCAACGATCAGGTATCATTCATGGCAGGGAGGGGTCTTAAGATCACGTTAAATGTTTTTTCCTGAGACAAAAAAGGCAAGACATATTCTGAGAGATATATGTTGTTTTCCATACCATGGGGTATAGCCAGGTGGAAGATTTTGGAAGTAGTTACCAGCTCAGCAAAAGAAAGTCTGAGTTGCTAAGAGAGTTCTCTAATGTTCTCACCGTAAAAAAGAAGTGGTAATTATGTGACATGCTACAGATATCATTTAGTTAACACTATGCTGTTAATCATTTTGAGGTATATAAATGTATCAAATCAATAGGTTATCAAATCAACATCTCTATTGTACACAATGTTATATGTCAATTATATCTCAATAAAACTAAAAATATCTCTGAATCCTTGCTCTCGAACTATTCCCTAGGTGGATTTGCATCACTTCTTGGTGAGAGCAACAGGTTCCAAATTGTTCTAATTAAAACATAAATGAATACAGACAGTTATAGGAGAGAAGTCTTGGGGCCTTGGATCCCACATAGGAATCACTGCTGCTGCTGCTGAGCGCAGACGCCGCTGTTCATACTGCTGACTCTCCTGATGCTGGACACGGGATCTTGTGGTTGCACTGCTGTCTCTGCTGCTCCTGGCAACTGGATGACACTATTGCCACTCCTACCACCTTTGCCAAAAGCATTCTGCACAGTCTCAGCTTCTCTGTGTCACCACATCCTGAGTCAGAGTCCAGCATGTGGTCACCCAGGTGGTAGAGCCTCATGCCATTTCCAAGTGCAAGAATGTTTGGGAAAGTGGGTTTTGCACCTATCCTGTGGAGGGAAATGAGGCTCAGCCTCAAACCAAGACTCTTTAAGTGTGGAATTCTAACGTGGGCAGATGGTCCAGGTTCTAAGTGTGGAGGTTAGGGGTGAGGGATGGGAAAAGAATGACAAATTTCAATTTTTAGAGCAGTGATCTGAGACCAGAACTTGATCTGGTACACTGTAGGCACTCAGATTTCGGTTGGATAATGAGTGACTAATCAATGACATCTTTCAACTTATTCGCTTGATAGTCTGTTCTGGGTCTAGCTTTGTCTACTGTAGTTTATACTCACAAATGAGTAGAGTGGCATTGTGGGATGATGAAGTGATTACTCAAAATGTCTTATCCCTGCCTTTGTCTCCTGCTTGAATTACAAAACCAAGATCTATAAGACTTCACAGGATGTATATATATATATATACACACACTAGACATTTATATTAACATTTATACTTGTTTGTATATGCACATATTTCTTGGGAGAGTATGTATAACATTTATCAGTATTTATGGACCCCAACAAAAGTCTAAAAACCATCCTAGTGTAGATACCATGCTACTCAATCTTTGGTCCATGAAGAGCTAAGAATCAAACTGTTTCAGCAGATCCAGTGATGTAATGTAAATGCTCCTTTTTTTCTTTGACAGTTACTGGGGCAAGGCAAGGTAGAGGTTTACCTGCTTACACTCACTTTCAAAGTCTGTACCTATCTTACCGTGAGTTGATAACAAACACCTCACAGGCCAGCAGTGGCTCACAGACCACACTAAGTAGCACTGGTTTAGATGACTTGTATTCTAGAATGTACCCTGGAGCCAGATAAATAGCATATGAAAAAGCAGTTAATGGGGATTCCATTTCCAGTAATAAGGTAGGCTAGGTTTTAAGGCTGCCTCTTGCACTAAAAAGAACTAAAAATCGTCAATAAAATATGAAAAACATGCTAAATTATAGTAGAACAATCAAGAGAATAATCATTCAGGCCAATATATAAATGTAGGCAAGTAATCCAGAGAGAAAAGTTGTTTTTATCCTTAGGGCATATGGAATATGTTTGGAAAAATGGTAGCTGTGGTTTTCTCAGGCTCATGAGCTGTAATAGACAAGAAATTATGCCCAGAGCTTACTCACGTGGGGAACATAAGGGACATCCCCTCCCTGAAAATCTGGGCCAGGAGTGTCACTGAGTGAACGGGACAGAATTTTGATTGGGGAGACCAGCAGAGCCAGAATCAAAGGTGAAGGCACAGAGAAAGGAGAGCTGAACAGAAAAAGCATTGGAGGTCTGCAAAGGGTTCCCCTCAAGTCTTCAGCTCATCAGTGCATGCATGTAAGGAAACTATCCAAAGACAAGGAAAGAATAATCTAGAAAGACTACAAGGAATAGTACTTAGTGCTCCACAGAATTGGAAATAGTGCCTGTTCCCACCAACCAGACTGGAAAACCTTACAATTTGCTGGGTAGAGTATTCAGAAGGGTCTTGTGTCAGTAGTTGGGAATAATCTGCCCTGCTCCAAACATTGTCCTGTTTTGCTAACAAATGTTAAAAGCATGACCCAAAAGGATCCAAGAAATTGCAAATAACTCAATGTATCCCAGAACTAAAAGCTGACGATTATTTGTGGAATGCATAAACATCTAGAACCTAATGAAGTAAAATCATGTCTGGCAACAAATAAAACATAACCAAGCATGCAGAGAAAATACAACACATAAGGCAGAGAAAATTAATTAATTTAAACTAACCTAGAACTGACACAGATGCTAACATTAGCAGTAAATGACTTTAAAGAAGTTATTGTAAATGTATTCCTTCTGTTCAAAAAGTTACAGAGGAGACATCAAAGTATATAAAAGACCAAAATCAAAATTGTAGGGATGAAAATGTCTAAGTTGAAAAACACTCTGAATGCAAGATGAGATTAAAGATAGATTTGCTATTGCAGAAGAAAAGATTAGTAACTTTGATGACATAGCAAAACAAACTCTCCAAAATTATGCTAAGTAGTAATTATCACAGTGTATTGTTGGGTTTGTAACATATTTAGATACGATGTGTATAACAAAACAGCCCAAAAGGAAGAAATAGAAATAGAGCTACAGAAAGTTATGTTTGTATATCTCACTGAAATTAAGTTAGTATAAACTGAAGTGAGTTTTGATAAGTATATGGTAAACTCTAGAGTAACTACTAAGAAAATAACTCAAAAATATAGTGAAAGTTATTAATTAATTAAAATATTACAGTAGAAAATATCCATTTAATAGAAAGGAGTCAGTAAAAAAGGAAGTGGGAAAACTTGAGAACACACAGAAAGTAAAAATAAAATAGCATCATAAATCCACTGTATACATAATAACATTATATTTTAATGGCTTAAACAAGTAGATCAAAACACAGATTGTTAGACTGAAAACAAGACAAGATACAAGTATCCTGTATACAGTAGACACACCTGAGACTCGATTACAAATGGATGAAAATTACAAGGATGTAAAAGATGCCTCAGGCAAATGGCAACCCTAAGAAAGCTGGACTAGCTACACTCATATTAGATGAAAGAGACTTTTTAAAAAATGCAAGTAAGATAAATAGAGACATTTTATAATTTTATATTTCTAGTCAATCCACCAGAAAGATAAAACAATTATTGACATATATGCACCTAATAACTAAGCACCAAATACATGAAAACAAAACTGATGGAAATTGAGAGAAATAAATGACACAACGATAATAGTTGGAGACTTCAATATGAATACAACAGCTATGTGGAAGATCAACAAAGAAAAAGAAAACTTGAACGATACTATAAACCAACAGTATAAACCTAACAGACATTTATGGAACACTCCATTCCAATCATAGCAAAATATACATTCTTCTCAAATGCACATGGAGCATTCCTCAGGATAAACCATATGCTAGGCCATATGACAAATCTTAATGAATTTAAAAGGATAGAAATAATACAAAAGCTGTTCTTTTATCAGAGTGACATGAAGTTGGAAATCAACCAATTACTCAAAGAAATTTGAGAAACTCACAAACGTGGAAATCAGATAACACACTTCTGCATAACCAGTGGATCAAAGAAGATATCAAAATGGAAATTGGAAAATACTTTTAGATTAATGAAAATGAAGTATCCTCAGAAAGTTAAAGATAGATCTAGCATATGATCCAGCTATCCCACTGCTGGGTGTTTATCCAAAGAACTTGAAAATGCAAAGGCATAAAGATACTTGCACCCCTATGTTCATTGCAGCATTATACACAATAGCCAAGACTTGGAACCAACCTAGGTACCCATCAAGGGCCAAATGGATAAAGAAGATGTGGTATTTATACATGATGGACTACTATTCAGCCATAAGAAATGAAATCTGACCATTTGTGACAACATGGATGGACCTTGAGGGTATTATGCTGAGTGAAATAAGTCAGAGGGAGAAAGTCAAATACCATATGATCTCACTCATAAGTAGAAGATAAAAACAACAACAAACACATAGCATTGGAGATTGGATTGGTAGTTACCATAGGGGAAGGGGGAAGGAGGGGGGCAAATGGGGTGATTAAGCTCACATGTGAGGGGATGGACTATAGTTAGTTTTTGGGTGATGAACATGATGTAATCTACATGGAATTCGAAGTATGAAGTACATTAGAAAATAAACAAATAAAAAAAAAAGAAAATGAAGACGTAGCATACCAAAATTTATGGGATGCTGCTAAAAGAATAAGAGAGATTTACAGCTGTAATGCCTACATTAAAAAAGAAACATCACACTTCAATCACCTAACCTTCTACCTTAACTCAAAAGGAAAAGAGGACCAAACCAAACCAAAAGCAAGCAGAAGGAAGGGAAAAGTAAAGATTAGAGTGAAAATTAATGAAACAGAGAAAAAAGAATAGGGAAACAATATATAAAATTCAGCAACTCAAATTTGGTCCTTTGAAAATCAACAAAACTGACAAAACTTCAACTGCATTCGTTTAAAAAAAAACAGGAGCTGGCACCAGGTCTAGTGGTTAAGTCCGGCACACTCCACTTCGGCAGCCCGGGTTCAGTTCCTGGGCATGGGCCTACACCACTTGTCAGCAGCCATGCTGTGGGAGCGACCCACATAAAAGCAGAGGAAGATTGGCAACAGATGTTAGCTCAGGGCTAATCTTCCGCAAGCAAAAAGGGGAAGATTGGTGACAGATGTTAGCTCAGGGTGGATCTTCCTCAGCAAAAGCAAAAAGAAACAGAAAGAGAAGACTCAAATTTCTAGGCTCAGCAATGAAAGAAAAGACATTATGACTGACTATACAGAAATGAAGAGAATATAAAAGAATACTATGAACAATTATATGCCAAAAATTAGATAACTTTGATAAAATAGGCAAATTCATAGATACAAACTACTAAAACTGATTGGAGAAGTAGACCATCTGAATATATGTATAACAAGTCAAAAGATTGAATCAGTTACCAAAATGACCCACAAAAAAGCCTAGGCCCAAATGTCCTCACTGGTGAATTCTACCACATATTTAAAGAAGAATTAAAAACAATTCTTTATAAAGTCTTTCAGGGAGGAACAATACCACATCATTTCTGAATAAACCTGAGGCCAGATTTATTCAGATACCAAAACCAGACAATGATATCCCAAGAAAAGAAAACTACAGGCCAATTATCTCTTATGAATATGGACTCAAATCCTCAACAAAGTATAGCAAATCAAATCCAGCACATATAAAAAGAATTATATACCATAGCTAAGTAGAATGTATTCTAGGAATGCAAGGTTGGTTTAACATTCAAAAAAATCAATTAATGTAATATAACATTAATATAATAAAAAGCACATGCTTATCTCAATAGATGGAGAAAAAGCCTTTGATAAAATCTGACACCATTTCGTGATTAAAAAAACACTCAACAAACAGTGATAGAAGAGATTTTCCTCAATCTGATTAAGGGCATTTATGAAAACCCTAAGGCTAACATCATATTTAATGGCGAAGGAATGATTGTTTTCCTCCTAAATCAATGATAAGACAAGGATGTCCACTCTCAGCCTTCTATTCAGCATTGTGCTAGAGGTTCTAGCCAGACCAATTGTGTAAGAAAAAGAGAATTTTATCTTTCTGCATTCAATGCATTCAAAATGTAAATGAAGAAGTAAAACCACCTCTATTCACAGATGACATGATCTCGTACATAGAAAATCCTAAGGAATCCACCAAAAAGCTATTAGAACTAATAAAGAAGTTCAGCAAGGTTGTAGGATATGAGGTCAATATACAAAAGTCAATCATATTTCTATACAATAAACAGTAAACAATCTAAGAATGAGATTAAGAAAATGTTCCACTTACAATAGCATTTTAAAAAAATATTAGGAACACGTTTAATACAAGAAGTGCAAAACTTAAGCTCTGAAAACTACACAACATTGGTGAAAAAAATTAAAGAACACCTACTATGTTCATGGGTTAGAAGACTTAATGTTGTTAGAATGGCAGTACTCCCCAAACTGATCTATAGATTCAACACAATCAAATACCTAACTGACTTCTTTCTAGGAATTGACAAACTGATTCTAAATTCTGATGGGAATTCAAGGGACCTACAATAGCCAAACTTATTAAAGGCGAACAAAGCAACAGTACTCAACACACTGTGGTACTGGCATCTGGGTAGACATATAGATCAATAGAATAGAAGTAAGAGTCCAAAAATAAAACCATGTGTCTATGGTCAACTGACTTTCAACAAAGGTGCCAAGACCATTCGATGGAGGAAAGAATAGTCTTTTCAACAGGTGATGCTGGGAAAACTAGATAGCCACATGCAAAATAATGAAGCTAGACACTTACCTTACACCATATACAAACATTATTATAAAATGGATCAAAGATGTAAACATAAGAGCTAAAACTATAAAAGTCTTAGAATAAAACATAGGGGAAAATCTTCGTGACATTGGATTTGGCAGTGACTTCTCTGACATGAGACCAAAGGCATGGGCAACAAAAGAAAAAGTAGGCTAATGAGAGTTCATCAAAATTCAAGGCTTCTGGGCTGGCCCCATTGCCTAGTGGTTAGGTTCCGGTTTGGTTCCTGAGCGCAGACCTTTACCACTTGTCAGGGGCCATGCTGTGGCGGCAACACACAAACAAAGTAGAGGAAGGTTGGCAACAGATGTTAGCCTGGGGCTAATCTTCCTCAAGCAAAAATAAAAAGAGAAAGATTGGTGACAGATGTTAGCTCAGGACGAATCTCTTTCTACAAAAAAAAAAAAAAAATTAAAAACTTCTGTATATCAAAGGACCATATCAACAAAAAAAAGCAACCACAGGATGGAAGAAAATATTTGCCAATCACATATCTGATTAATATCCAGAGTATATAAAGAAATCTAATGACTCAATGACAAAAACAACACTATTTTAAAATGGGCAAAAGAATTGAATAGATATTTCTCCACATAAGGTATACAAATGCCAGCAAATGCACGCATAAGTGTGTGTCTGTATATATACACACAACACACACACACACACACACACCCCTTCCTAATGGATGTGAAGTGGTGCCTCATTATGGCTTTGGTATCCATTTCCTGACTGATTAATGATGTTGAACATCTTCTCAGGTGCTATGATATCCCTATATGCCTGGTGGTTAGTTGGTCTGAGGACAGGGTGAATTGACACTTATGTTTATTGGAAATACAGTTTCAATATGGGATGATGAAAAGTTCTGCTAAGATGGTTATATCTCCAAACTGATCTACAGATTCAGTGCAATCTCTATAAAAATCCCAGCTAGTTTCTTTGCAGAAACAGATAAGTTGATCTTAAAATTCATGTGGAAATTCAAGGGACTGGATAAAACACTCTTGACAAAGAAAAGCAAACTTTAAGGACTCATACTGCTGGTTTCCTCCTAAGACAAGGATGTCCATTCTCAGCACTTCTATTCAGCATTGTGCTAGAGGTTCTAGCCAGAGCAATGGTGCAAGAAAAAGAGAATTTTATCTTTCTGCATTCAATGCATTCAAAGTGTAATCATTACACTGTATTACCAGCATGAGGACGGACATATAGATCAACAGAATAGAATTAAAAGGTCAGAAATCAACCCTCACATTTACGGTCAGTTGAATTTCAACAGGAGCGCCGAGACAACTCAATGAGGAAAGGCTAATCTGCTGATATAATTGTGTAACCACATGTAAAAGGATGAAGTTGGACCCTTGCCTCCCACCATATGAAAAAATTGTCTCAAGGTAGATCAAAGACCTAGATATAAATGCTAAATATATAAAACGTTTAGAAAGCAATATATACATAGATCTTCGTGACCTTGGACTAAGCAATGGTTTCTTAAATATGACACCCAAAATACATGTAACAAAGGAACAAATAGTTTAATTGGACTTCATCAAATTTAAAGCGTTTGTGCTTTAAAGGACACCCTCAAAAGAGTAAAAATATAGCTCCAGACTGGGAGAAAATATTTGCAAATCTTATATCTAAGCAACTAGTCTCTAGAAGATATAAAGAACCCTTCCAACTCAAAAATTGAGAAAAAATAACCCAGTTTAAAAATTAGCAAATGTTTGATAGATATTTATCCATGGGAGATATACAAATGGCCATAGGCACCTGAAAAGATGCTTCACCTCATTAGTCCTTAGGGAAATGCAAATCAAAAATACAATGAGCTACCACTTCATGCTTCCTAGGACAGCTAGAATAAAAAAGACCAATATTAGGGGCTGGCCTGGTGGCACAGTGGTTAAGTGCACGTGTTCCGCTTCTCGGCGGCGCAGGGTTCACCAGTTTGGGTCCCGGGTGCAGACATGGCACCACTTGGCAAAAGCCATGCTGTGGTAGGTGTCCCACATATAAAGTAGAGGAAGATGGGCATGAATCTTAGCTCAGAGCCAGTCTTCCTCAGCAAAAAAGGAGGATTGGCAGTAGTTAGCTCAGAGCTAGTCTTCCTCAAAAAAAAAATAAATAAATAAGACCAATATTAATAAGTGCTGTGAGATTATGGAGAAATTGGATGGGTAGGAATATAAAATGGTGCTACCACTTTGAAGAGAGTCTGGCAGTTCCTCAAAGTTTGAACATGGTGTTACTAAATGACTCAGCAAGTCCATTCCTAGGTATTTACCCAAGAGAAATGAAAATGTATGTACACACAAAAACTTGTACATAATATTCACAGCAGCATTATTAATAATAGCTAAAAAGTAGAAACAAATGTTCATCAATTGATGAATGAATAGATATAAGTAGCATTCATGCAGGGGAATATTATTTGGCAATAAAAAGGAATGAAATACAGATGCATGCTACACGTGGATGAACCTTGAATACATTAAGCTCCATTTTAAAAAACCAGAAACAAAGGATCAAATGGATTGTTTGATTCCATTTATATGAAAAGAGCAGCCTCTTTTTGGACAACAAGATTGGATGAGCTTCCAGGTTAATGAAGGCGTCCATGTGCCAGGAAGGTGGCACATCCCCGTTCCACAATGAGAGGAGCTCCACTTTGGCGGCCCAGGGTTTTGCTGGTTCCAATCCTAGGCACAGACATGGCACTGCTCATCAAGCCATGCTGAGGCGGTGTCCCACATGCCACAACTAGAAGAACTCAGGTGTGTCAAAAAGGGGCTGGGTCCTGGGAGATATGGAGAATATGATCATGGGACATCAAAGGATCATTGCCCACGTTTTCCTTTCACGATCAGGGTACTGTCAGACTCTAGCAGCAATCCACTCTAAAATGGAAGTGATGCATGCAGGATTGGATTAGCACAGGGGTCAGCAAACTACAGCCTATGGGTCAAATGCAGCCCACTGCCTGTTTTTGTAATAAAGTTGTTGTGGAACACAGATATATCTGTCCATTTAGGCATCATCTATAGGTGCTTTTGCACTATAACAGCAGACTTAAGTAGTTGTGAGACAGACTTATGCACACAAAGCAGAAAATATCTACCACAAACTAGTTGCATAACAAGTGGCTCGGATCCCATGTCAACTACCACTGTTATATCTTTACATTTTCCTCAGCTCTTACGAAGACCTAATGGGGAGTTGCAATGACCAGCTGACAGAGAAAAGACGAGCTTGGCTCACAAGTGTGTAAGCTCACTATATTGGTGAGCCAAAAGTGAATGGCTGCTGCACTATAGCCCCATTCATGGATGGCCGAAGACAATCTTGAGGGAACTTCCTTCCAATGGGCAGAACTTCAGGTGCTGCTCCTATTCATCCACTTAGTGCAGAGACAAAAGTGGCCCAAGGCAAGAATATGCACAAACTCACAGGCAATGGCAATGGCTTATCTGGTTGATCAGGGTCCTAGAAGGGGCAAGATGGGAGGATCAGGGACAAGGATATCTAGGGAAGAAGCATATAGTAGACACAATGTGTTAGGATCTTTTATATCAAGTGTTAATGCCCACCAGAAATAATCCACTATACAAGAGACGCATACACACAGGATGACTCAGCTGGTGGACATTAACCAGCCTTTGTCATTACCACCACAGAGCTTGCACAACAGGCTCATGAAAGGAGTATGTGTGGTGGCAATGAGGGTGACTATGCATGGGTCTGACAGCATGGGGTCCCTCTCACCATGGCTGATATAGTTACTGCTAAAATGGATGTGTGACTTTCCAGAAACAAATAAATTCTAATACAGGACCAACATGGTGGAGGCCAACCTGCTATTTGGTGGCAAGTTGATAACTGTTATTCTTCTACCCTTGAAAAATCAAAGATTTATCTTAATATAGATTAACGTGTATTCCAGCTATGGGTTTGCCCTTCCTTCCCACAGTGTCTCATTCAGAACCACTACCCAAGCACTCGCACAGGTATGATCTTCTAATATGGGACCACACATAACCGTGCCCCAGACTAAGGAAACCATTTTACAACAGAGGCAATGTGGCAGTGGGCACATGACCATGAGAGCCACTGGTCCTACCCCATAACACACCATACAGAAGCTCCCAGCTGACAGAGCAGTGGAAGGGCCTCTTGAAAGTGCAGCTGTGGAACCAGGCTGAAGGTGACACCCTGCAAGGATGGGCACTATCCTGCAGGACGAAGTATACACAAAGGTTTAAACCAACAGCCGTTATATGATGCTGTGACCTTAAAGGATAGAATAAGTAGGTCTTACAACCAGGTGTGGAACAGGAGTGACTCTACTCACCATCACTCCCAGTAATCACTTGGGGTCTTTGTGCCTCTCATCCCCTCAACAGGCTCTACTGCTCTAGAAGTTCAGGCTCCCAGAGGAGGGTGCTTCCATCAGGGAGCACAGTAAGAGTCCCATTAAACTTAGAGCTGTGGCTGCCACCTGTTCTCTTAGGGCTTCTCATGCCAGCAGACCAGTGGACAACAGAAGGAATTACTATATGGGCAGCGGTAATTCATGCTGATCACTATAAGGAACATGAGGGGAGTCAAGGGGGATGTGTTTGGCATTCAGGTGATCCACGAGGGCTTTGCTTGGTATGCCCACCTCCATTTTCTGCTGTAAGTGTGCAGGTTGGAAACCACAGGTGGTAAAATACTGGAAACCAGGACTCGGACTCCTCAGGGATGGGATTTAGGAGAATCTAGAATGACGATAGAAAAGTCGATGTGTTGCTGCCTTGGAACGAACTGGAGCAAGGGCTTCTTCATTCCACTAACAGTCCTAGTTCCCCTTTGCTCAGTTTTCTACAAATTATGACCCTCTAGAATTCTGGAGAAGCTGTGCCCCCATGGAGTAAGTAATGTAAGAAGAAAGTGGAACTGATTAGTGCAAAGGATGGACTGTAGCAGAATCTTTTGGTACCCCACCAAGATTTAGTACACTCATGCCTCAGCTGCTATCTGTGTTATGGCTAAAAACACACAGCTGCCCCATTCTCCAGAGAACTGCCTTCAGCTCATGGAAGCTGCTGGTTATAAAATAGACAATTTTGAAGAACCAGACTCCTTGAGGGCTCTACAAAGCACATAGGTCTTGGCCTACGAATTCTGGAGCTCTTTAAGTTAGAAAACAAAAGCTCCACATGCTGGAACACTAAATCATCCTTCTCTTCTCCTCTCCCCATATTTCTGTCCCTCCTCCTTCACTTTCACTTTTCTCCTCCCCTCCACCTCTGCCCTCTTCTCTCCTTCCCCTTCACCTAGAAAATTCAAAGTAAATATTTCATAATTTTATGATAGCAAAAGCCTTTCTAAACGTAACCCAAATCTAGAAATCGTAAAGTAAAAGACTGAAAAACCTGACCATCTGTAATCAAAATTTTGGTATAGCAAAAAAACATGGAAAAGTGTTATTATTTGTAATATCTGTAATGAAGATTTATTAGTCAATGAGATCCACAAAATTGCTCTTCTATGCTCTTCACTCTTCCTTCTTCTGGATGAAGATGACCACAGCAACCTTAGGAGCCACATAATGAACGTGGTACCAACTCTGTCAGCCTGAATCCCTGAATGACTGTGTGGAGCAGATAGTGCTGCCTCCCAACCGCCCAACACACTGCTCAGTTAGGACCACATTGAGCAGCTTATAGGCCAAAATAATATTCTATTATGTTGAAACACTGAAATTTGGGGGTTTATTTGTTATAACTACCATGTTACCCTAATTAATATACGCTCTTATACCAACAGCCAGGGTCAGAACACTAACTTATCTCAGAGAGAAGAGAAGGCTAGTGTTATGGGCTGAATGTTTGTGTCCCCCAAATTAGTATGTTGAAGACCTAACCTCCAAATATGATGGTTTTTGGAAATGAGGTCTTTGGGAGTTACTTAGGGTTAAATGAGGTCATAAGGGTGAGGCCTTCAGGTGGGATTAGAGCTCTTAGAAAAAGAGATGCCAGGGGGCTGCTCCCTCTGTCCATCATGTGAGGGGTCACAGAGAAGGTGGCCGTCTGCAAGCCAGGAGGTGAGCTCTCGCCAGGAATGAATCTTCCTTGACTTTGGACTTTCCAGCCTCCAGAACTGTGAGAAAATAAATTTCTGTTGTTTAAGCAACCTCATCCATGGTATTTTCTTATGGCAGACCAAGCCAACTAAGACATCAAGATTCATATTTTCATTTCAAATTTGGGATTAAAGTTTTAACAGGATTAATTTTTTAATACTGCAATGAGACTGTACTAGTAACATAAATTAAATATAAAATCATACAATATAGCCAGCTAATTTTTATGGAACCCACTATCCAGTGAAGGAAAGGTTAAACGTGGCAGAGTTGGAAGCCCTTATCAGGAAAAACAACATAAAACTTTTTCATTGAGAATGGATTGAATAAACTGTTTTGCTTGTTTAGCAACAACAAAGCATAAAAGGTATATTGTCCAGAAGAACATCAATAGGTTGTGGCTATATATTGGAGACAAAAATGGAAAATGAGGAGGTAACTGTGGAAATAACCACTTGGTCCTCTTGGAAATGCTTGAGAGGGTCTTTGTAGGGGTTGGAGAGCCTGGTAAACAGTTATAGCCAGAACCTGGAAATGTGCTGAGGAGATTCAGAGCTAGATTCTCCTTCTCTTCCACTCTTGTTAGCAGAGTAGGGAGCTGGGTCAGCAGGTCTGAATCTGCTCTTCAGAAGAACACGCTGATGCCAGCCACTGAGCTCCAGGGACTGCCACTTTCTAACAAGCTCAGATCCTTGACCAGGGACCTGCTATTGTATCACAGTAGCACAGATGTCCTCTCTTGCTGTCCCAGTAATACACAGAGCATTTTGGGGCATCCTCACTCCTGGAATGTTGGTCATGGGAATACAGTCCACTGTGCCAGCCTAGGCGCATCCCTCCATGGGACAATGAGAATGTGGACGTCAGTGTGTTCCAATCCTACTCTGCTTATGAATGTTCCCTGATAGGTTTTACACGTGCAACATGTGGCACTGTGACTTGTGTGCTGTGTCCCTTTGAATCACATTTGAGTTATATACTGAAGGATTTCTCTAGGATTGTTCTGACCCCGACTACACCATGGACTAATCTCCATCCTGATGTAACAAATGGGCATGAATAGCATTACAACCTGAGCACTGAAAAGTGAGCAGCATCAGACTGTTTTACATTTGAGTGGGAACATAACTGCAAAACAGCAGGTATTCCAGCTGCCAGCAGGAAATATGATGGGTTTTAAGGAGAAGGAGCTTTTTTTGGTTTTAGGAGGACCGGACTCAGAGGGAGTATAAAAGCGAAGAATGGTTATAGCTGGAGGAAGCCACCTCATGCAAGTTGGGAAGGTGTCAACAACACAGAGTCCCAGGCTTTTTCCTCCTCCTTCTTTCCATCCTTCCCACACTTTTGGTCCAGCAGTGATGGCAACAGTGTGGAACTCACAGATTCAAGGGAATAATCAATGTCCAGCATCACCTGCAAAGGTGATGGGGAGCTAAAGGACTTCCCCGAAGCCCTAGGGGAGGGTTGTTCCAGGCACAGAGTGTATCTGGTTCTGAAGCTCTTCTATATTCACTGTGCCAAGTAGGGCAGAAGCTTGAGGCAGAATATAATGAATGATAGCATCACTGCCGCCTCCAGAGGTCTCTGAATGTGCAGTGACTGTGTCCTTAGCAGGACATGAATGGAAAATTGGTAACGTGAAAGGCAGAAAAGACATACATGTTAAAGTATGAATATGCATCAACAGTAGAATATTTTTCATGGGTTTCAGGAGACTCACAAGATAGAGAAACAAGTTAACACCACCATGAGAAATAGGTTAGCCAAATTCAGAATGTGAAACATTCTACAGGACAAGTGACCTGTTTCTCCAACAAATTTAACCCTTAAAAAGAAAGTAAGGTGGGGTGGGTGGTATGTTGTAGAAGAAAAGATACTTAAAGAGACATAACAACAAATGCAACATGTGGACCTTGTGTGGTTCCTACTTCAGAAAACCAACTGAAAAAGATATACCAAAAGACATTTGAATATGCACTAAGTATTAAGTGAAACTAGCCAATTATTCATAATTTTATCAGGTGTGATAATGGCATGGTTCTTATATTTTTTTAAATCCTTAGTGAGAGATGCACATATATATATATATGTATATAACTATGAAATTATATGTATAGGATTTGCCTTTAATATACTCCAGGAAAGATGAGTGGGAGGAATAGATGAAACATGAGGATAAAATGTTGATAACTGTTGAAGCTGAAGATGAGTAATGAGGGTTCATTATACAATTCTCCCTACTTTTGTGTATTTGAAAACTTCCAAAATAAAAATAGTTTGAAAAAGAAACATGGAGATAGGTACAGAAGAAACTGCTTACAGCATTAAAAGTGGCTTCTTATAAGGAATAGTAGTCCCAAGTGAAGAGGGGTGGGGCAGCAAATCATCTCTGTCTGGGAGAGTTTACAGTTTACTGTAAGCTTGGTAGTACTATTTTACAATAGTATTATATGATAAAGATGAAAATAAAGTGCACAATAAGCCTCACTGGTGCTGGGCTCTGGAGATCCCGGGAGGGAGCCCACAGTCCTCTGGGGAAGAAGCTGGTCACAGAACATGTGAGCACAGGTGCAGTGCAGAGGGGTCTCCAGGTGCAACTGTGCACAGAAAGTTTCCCTCTAGGGAGATGCTTCACATGGCATGTGGAGGTGCCCTAGCAGAGGTGGCATTGGGAGGGGGAAGAGATGACATTCCATTGGAGAACTGGCAGTTTAGGCTCAAGAGTGATGTCAACACTGAGATTCTGGAATCACACTGTGCAATTGGCCGTGTCTCAAAAGTAACATTTTAAAATCTTACCTTCTTTATATCCTCCAAATTTAACCCTAAATTTAGCTTCTATATCTTCCTTGGTCTGAGTCTCCATCTTAAAAGTGGTCCTGATTCCAGGGTAGGACTTTCTCTGACTCCTTTCCTTTGAAATCCTATAGCCCAAAATTTTGCTTCCATCTCCAAGAAGACCACATTCAGGAGGAAATCCAGGAACACAGCATTCAAACATGTGAGGCTAAGGGCCATGGCGGATACTCCAATTCTAAAGGAGCTCATGTGCCCCCTGTTCTCTAGATTCTGATGAAATGCCCAGCACCCCTATGGGAATTCAGGTGTCTTCATACAGGATAATATGCACTAGCAATTGTATATAGTAAAGGCTTTAGAGACATTCCATTCACTTTTTAGCATTCAACATGAATTGCACGACTCTGTATGTGGACAACGAGTAGCTGACCAAGTCAGTAATAAAGCAGGAAAACGTGGATATCTGTCTACTGGACTTTCAGGCTACACTTCACGCAGGACTGTCTCCTTAACTCAACATCAACCAGGAAACTCTCTTCTCCTGAGAATCAGTAATCTCCATTGACTATATGCTGCTTCTGTCCCTTACCCCACAAATCCCATAATGTATCATATCTTTCATAGCATTTCCTGGTGAGGGAAAGAAATGCTCTTCCATGACATGTAAACATGGTCTAGTTATCACCATTTTATTGACACGTGAGATATCTGTTATTCCAAGGAGGACTTACAAAGAGGAATGTTAGTCAGGAAACCATAATAACTTTTTGTCAGCATCCATTCAACTAAGCTAAGGGTAGATGTCTATCAGCCAGAAGGAAAGTTTTCATTCCCTCAGAGTTTTCAAATCCTGAGGATTCTTAAAAGTTGAATTAAAAATGCTGAACATATTACATGGAAGAAGCAAAGCTATACCACATCCCTGAGGGTGGCACTGCTTGTGTGTTTGGTGAAACGTGGTAAGGGGCTTTAAAATCTCTCACTGGAATGCTGAATCCTCTTCACAAGGTCTGAATAATCTCTGGAGTTTATAAGATTTCGAAGTCAAGGGGCACAATCGTGACGGTTTGCTCACTCAGATATCAAAGCCTAGGAAAAGGCTGACATTTACTATTTTATAATAACTTTAAAAGCTATCTTTTTGTCTGACTTTATCCAGGCTTGCTGGGAAAACCAAGTTATATTTGTAGCAGAAAAGGATAAAGGAAAGAGCAGCTCTTCTTCTTTTTGCTAAACAGAGAGCAGTGCTCCGCTGACTGCAGTCTGGGAAGTCTGATGCTAAAATCCTCCACTTGATAAAGTGGTTTTTGATTGAGCATCCTTGACTGGTTTGGCTCAGGAAGTACTTTCAAGGCAAAATTCTCAAGTATCCTTTGACAAGAATATCCATCAGCTCCTGGATTCTAAAGGGCTCATTTTTTCACATCTTTGAAATTGGAGTTTTGGAAGATTCCTGTAGGGTGCCACCACAGAGACAAAGTTGTCTTCAGCTGATGTTGCCTGTGCATGTCTGAAGGTGGCTAATAACAGGCAGGGGCTCTCTATCTGATTGTCACTTTGGCTAATTACCTGCATTAAAAGCACTACATGCAATTGCATTTAACCTAGGTTTAAATTTCTAACTGCCACTTAAAAGGTCTGGAGCGATTATAGTATAATTGAATATTGGTTATCAGGTACACAGAAGAGTCTGATATCACATTCAGAGAATAAAATTCTTTAAGTAAAGTGGTTATTTATCCTGAGCAGAATGGCTGCACTTTTTTGTTTTGTCATGAAGCAACGTTCAGCTGTAATTGATAACCCAAACAGGGAAGAGAGCAAGAAATATAGGAAAACCCCCTTCCATCTTCCTCCTTGATATAGGGGTAAAATTCGAGTTGCTTATCAAATGCCTTGTAACGCATTAAGGGGAGAAGAAGTTGCCATTTTTAGAACAGCTAATTTATGTGTTAAATCAGTAGAGTTTGGTTTGATCAATTTATGACACAATCAGGTATTGTTCAGTAGTTTCCTGTTCACCTTCAAAGAAACTGTTTCAATTACATTTGCGACTTTGGATTGGTTACTTTTTCCTCAGTACCCCAGTCTCCTTACACCTGAACTGTAGGTTGAGTAAAGTAACTATGATGTCTCAGAGGTTGTGGAATTAAATGAGCTGATATTTGAAAGCACTTGGAACAGTGGCCGGCACATAGTAAGTGCTGTACCAGTGTTTGCTGTTATTATTAATCTTATTACTGCAACATGTATATGAAATTAGAGAAAATAACATGAGAAAGTTTAACCAGACAATTCAGAAGGAATCCCTTGTCTTTCAATATGTTGTCAAAGGACATAGGTGACCTTGAAAGTGGTAAAATGACCAAGGTCACAAACAAGTTCTGAAGAGCAGAGTGTGGCAGCAGGTGTCTCAGTGATGCTGTGCAAAACGTCCTGTGGCCAAAGCGATTCAGAGAACACTCAGACTCTAGATTTCTCAAATTATGAAATCTTAAAACATGGGTATTGATGGGAACATATATAAGTGAATTGATAAATATGTGGTATGCCAATCAGCCAAAAACACGGCATACATTTAATGTAGATTTATTTTTTCCTTCAAAAGCTATTAATGAATTAATTGTGCAGCATAAAAATGATGTAAAGCTGTGATATGTTGAAGACTTTCCAGGTGCCAGGGGCTAGCACTTTACATTTATTCTATCTCTAATCTATATAATAGCTCAAAGCTCATTGTAGAAATGAGGACACTGGGGACTAGAAAGGTTAAGATAAGTAACGTGTCCAAGGCTACACTTCTAATCACTGAGGCTGAGTGATGGAGAGAACATTAAATTCTGCTGGACCCTCATGAAAAAAAAACAGTATTTGCATTATTGTGGCGAGATTCTTTCAGTTGCAAGTGAACAGTTTCAGGGGATGAGAATTAACATGGTTTACCTGGGAAGGCCGAGGGTGAGGCCAACTTGAGACATGATTGGATCCAGGGACTCAAATTTGTCATCAGATTCGCTCTCTGTCTCTGTCTCTCTCTCTCTTCCTAGGGAAGATGACCAATATCAACTCCAACTCCCCTCACTTTATCCCACCTTAACAACTTCAGCAGAAAGAGAGACATCTTTCTCACAGTGTCCATACATGAAGTACCTGAGAAGATTATCCTTGGACCAATGCCTATTGCTATGGGGATGTGGTACCATGTGGTGCACCCTGACTGGTCAGCTCTATACCATGTGATTCCCTCATCTCATGGTGTGTCATATTTCCTAAGATATTTAAGAGTGAGCTGTATTTAAATAACATAACTACTAAAAGAAAAGATCTTTGAAAATTCCCTGGTGTGTGAGAGAAATGAGAGACAACACTGACTGTTAGCACTGCTGACTTTCTCCATTTCCTTACCTTTATGTTTCCACCTAAAAGTTCCATCTTTTACTCCAAAAATTACCTGGAAGACAGAGTCACCTTTCTGGGATCATAATTTTGATCCTAATTCCTGTGAGATGAGCACCAAATGCCTTTGACCTGAGGTCTTTATTTATAAAAGTCTCTGCATTCGCAGCCACAGCCCTGTGGGGAGCATGCATTCAGATGGTTCCAAAGTCACCCTGAGGTTGGCAGACTCTCAGATTCCCCCAATGTTCCCATCCTCTGGTATTCCAGCCCTTGTGTAATATCTACCCTTGGAAACGAAGCCGGACCTAGTAACTTGCTGGTAACAACAGAATCTGGTGAAGTGAAGGAATATATATTTTGGGATCACCACAGGACAGGATATGAGGGACCTAGAGTCGGTGTCTCAAGGTTGGCTGTCCAAGCCAGGCTGTAGAAGCAGACTCGCCATGGAACCCAATGACAAATGGCCCTGCATTCCTTTTCTGCCTGAGGGGTTGCTCCTCTAGATGTTAACCTCCACAGTTCCTGTCATCAGACAGGATGATGAGAAGAAAGAGATCACCATTTGTGATTCTCATCCTGGCTGATATTAACTAGGGATCCCTCTTTAAAAAGGACAGGAAGGGAAGTGACGAAACAGGGACTCCCAAACCTAACACCTAGTGAGCCCAAACACTCCCCCAAGGAAGCCTCATGGCTAGAAAGATGAGGAAGGTGATAGTCTCCAATTCTCCGTGCTGCCTCTTGTGATCCAGCTCTCCCTTACTCCAACTTAGAATAAGGTCCCAGGGAGCCCACAGTGGTGAACACTGTAAATCTATTTCCCATCTCCAGAACAGACCACCACAGCCACCCACTCCTAGGAAGTCCTATTCTCTCTATATGTATTAGTTCCATTGTGTGCAACAGAAACTCAAATAACAGTGGTCTAAACAGAATAGAATCTTGTATGTGTTGCACATGACAGTGAGGCAGGCGGTCCAGGGCTGCTAGGGTGACTGCACTATGAGGTTGTCCAGGCATCCAGGTTCCTATGACCTTCCTTCTCTGCTGTCCCCTGGCTGTTGCCCTTATTAGCATGACCCAAGACACCTAAGACCATGTCCATGGTCCATGAGCAGGGCAGGGAAAGCAGGGAAGGAGGTAAATTTTCCTCCCTTTAATGACAAAACCTATAACTTCACATCTGCTTCATCTAATTGGCCAGGACTTAGTCAGATTAACACAACTAGCCTCAAGGGAAACTGGAGAATAAATGCAGTTTTTAATCTGTGTGGCCCTGTGCCAAGATAAAATTCTATTACTACGGAATAGGATGATTTATGTTATACTTATTACATTTTTAAAAGTCAGGAGTGACAGAATTGTTATTATCAATACTTTAAACTGAGTGAGATTGATAATTAAAAAATGTAATAATCTCAGAATATATTGCAAATTGATAGCAATGGTGTAGATAGAGTGTGGTAAAATAACACCTGAAAAAAAGGGAAATCTCTCACTATAATACTGTGAATACTGGTAACAGTGATTAATGTTTAGGGAGAAAATTTGGAAGAATTGTGCACAAGATAGAAGAGGAAACTTTCGTCACTGTATACCCTTTTATGTTATATGAATTTTTAAAACATTGTGCATGGATTACCTGTTCAAAATAAATTTTGGATTACCAAAGAAAAACCCACATTCACTTAGCAAACATTTATTGGCAGTTACTGGATGGCAGGCTTTCTGCTAGGCTCAGTGAGGGAAACATCAAGGAATTCACAATGGGGTTGGATAACCTGGTCAACATGTTAGAATTAGTAGCTGGGAAAGAGCTTTCAGGAGGAATCAATGTCTAGACTGAGACCTGGCAGAAGAATAGACTTAGTCAAAGTCAGTGGACAGAAGAAGCCTTTTAGAGAAAGAGCATCACAAAGGCTCAGAAGAGAGAGAGAGAGAAAGAGAGAGAAAGAGAGAAAGAGCACGTGGGGAGTGTGGAAGAACTGTTAGCAGATAAGCGTGGAGATTAGAGAGAGAAGAGCTCAGTGACAAAAAGTAAGAGTGGAGTGGTCGCTACGCTCCACACCACAAAGACCACCTCAGCTTGAGGAGAACCTTGGCTTTTAACCCAAGAACAACATGCAGCACATGGCAGCACTGAAGCCAGGGAGAACCCTAATCAGATCTGCATTTTGGAGCAATCTGTCTGGTTGAAGTGTGAAGAATGAATTGAGAGACACTAGACTGGATCCACGGAGAAGAAGCAGGGTGGGCAGGGAAAACTTTTGCAGGAACAATAATGAGGATATCAGGATGGAGGAAAAGAGTTGAAAGGACCAGAGAGTGCCGAGTGTAAGTTCAAGTGCTTGTCATGGGAGCAGGAGTGTGTGAAAAATGCAATGGGAAAGAGAGGTCCCCAAATGGTCAGCATCCTACCTGGGATAACAGTGGGTGGGTTCATAAGCTGTTGGGTGATGGGCAGGGGCGGGGAAGGGGGTTCAATTTAGTTGAGGTCGATAAACACTTATTGAGTGCCTACTATACTGCAGGTATTGTGCCACTTCCCGGGGACATAAGAAGACTAAGGTACCTACCTTTGTGACCCAAATGTCTTGCCTTGAAGAGGAACTGTGCCAATCCATGACCTTCCAGGAGCCCCTCTAATTTTATCTTGTCCCTGTGTGGGAAGTAAGCTGCGACCTGGAGAGGAAACTTCCCCCCACTATTTACCTATTGTTTCCTTCTTCCAAGTGTGATGAGGACCAGTTCTCCCAATGTTCATCACCCTGAGCCTCCTCTTCTTGCCTGAAGATGGAGGGCTGCTCTGTCCCTTACAACCTGTGGGCTGGGGATGGGGAAACCATGGAAAGGCCAGAGTGGAGCCAAGGATGAGGAGGTCTCAGAGCAACACACACATAAATTCACGCACACCCACACACACGCACCCCCCCCACACACATATGCAAACACCCATAAGTGCTTATATACCCACATGTACACATATACCCTCAAACAACCCACACACACACATATGCCCATACATGCTTCTATTTACACACAAGCACACACATACATACACTCACACATGCAAATATAACCACGTTTCCATAGCGTAGTAGTTATCATGTTTGCCTAACATATGCAAACGTACCCATACATGTTTACATGTAGACAGACACATAAATGCACAACACACACTCCCTTAAGATTTGGGGCCTGGCTAATTCTCATTTAGTCTAAGAAATTTAGGACCCTGAGGGAGAAGGACCTAAGAAAATTTGTCCTACCAGAAAGAGACTCACTTTCCTGGTACTCTGGGACTTTCTGGATTTCATGTGACCTTGCTCCTGGCCCTCCTCCTACATGAGCAGGGGATCTGAACTTAGATCAAGATCCTGGAGTCCAGAGGCAGCCACATGCACTGGCCCACCCTGGGAATTGGGCTCTGGGAGTCTAACAGGCCACCAGCCTCCCAACTTACCTGCCTCTTCTTGGCCTGTCCTCCCACAGTCCGATGTCCCTCCCAGGTTTTGCTGCACAACAGGATGTCTACACATTGACTCCAGAAGTAGCAGGGACAGGAGGTGCTACTCAGTCCCTTGGGGTGAGACATTCTTAGATCAGGATGGGGAAGCCCAGATCCTCTTCCTCATCTGAGCTCTTGTCCTGTGACCCCAGCTCCAGTGAACTCAGCTCCCAGGAGATCCTAGCTGGAAAATCTCACCCCACACCTTGCTGAACTCTTATCTCTGTGTACTTACCCACTGCACACTTCAGTTTCCTCACCTGTGAAATGGGTGATGTTTTAGGGATGTGGTGAGGATTGATTGAGTTGATACATGTGAAGAGCTTAGAACAGTGCCTAATACACAGTTGATGCCCAATCAATGTTTGTTCTTGTGGCTGGAGGGAAGCAAGGTGGGAGAGAGAGGGGAGGCTGATGATAGAGGTTGGGCCCTGTGAGCCCTTGTTGCCTGGCATGGTAAACAGAGAAGTGAAGATGAGAGTCCATTCTGAGAAAGGTCGCTCTGGTGCAGTGGGAGAAGAGATTAGAGAGGATGAGAATGTATCTGCAGGGACCAGTTAGGATGCTGTTGCAGGGGCCCAGCACCAGTGATGTACATTATCTGTCTCCATCCTAAACACCTCCTTTTCCCACCTCAATTCCTTTGCACATTCCTAACCACATCCTCCTCCCATCACAGAGTCAAAGTTAGTTAGGAAGGAATTGCTGAGTGCTCCTTGGACAGTGTAGTCATAGTGACTGGGCCCACTATTGGGAACCTCCTCCAAGAGGTCACCTGCAGTGTCTGCCTGGTGCACATGAAAGACCTGTGAGCATATTCTGTGGCCACAACTTCTGCCAGGCCTGAATCACTGAGTGCTGTGTCACTTTCACGTGCCCCAAGGGAGCCATGTGCTGTCCATTCTGCAAAAAGCCATTTCAAGAGGGGGACATTAGGTCCAACAGGACTCTGGCCAGTTTGGTCTCCATCCTCCTAACACTGGAGCCCAGGAGTGAGAATCCAGCATGGGAAGTCTGGTTCTGTAAGCAGCACAAGGAAAGACCTTTTGCTATTTCCTGGAAGACCAGCATTTCCTGTGTATGGTTTGCAAAGATCTCAAAGAGCACAAATGCCACTCGGTGCTGCAGAGGGAGGAAGATGCTAGGTCTTATGAGGTAGGTAAACCTTTTTACTGCCTAGTCTAAATTTGGGCCAAAATTTTGGTGACTGCTTTATTACTGGCATTGACACTATTATGCACTAATAACACTATTAATACTTTTACTGTATTCTAAACACAATTGTGAATGCAACAATAGTTTCCTTTCCATCCTGGATTATATTGGTAAAAATTACTTCTATACGCATGCTACTTCTAAAATTCTCAGGCAACAGAAGGCATCATAATTTCTCTGCCTGCAGATTACAGAAACTTTAGTGTTACTCTAAGATTTCACATACTCTCCAAAATCCTCTTGAGATTTCTCGGTGTGCAGGAAACATAATTGGACATATACTGAAAAGGCAAGAAAGTTCTAAATAGATAGTGCTTTTACTTGAGCTGGACCATGCTGTTTGGACAAATAAAAACACTATACTATTTCTAGAAAAAGTGAACCTTGACATATTCATCAGGCATTTTTTGGCTGAACTGGAAAATCTAACTCAAACTTGTCAAAATGGGAGTTCATTATCTTATTGAACAAACTAAAGGAAAATCAGGGATACAAGTGAACCTGCAACCAAGCCTGATTCCCCTCTGCTGCTCCTGCTGGAAGGTGTGGAGCAACCTGTCCAGGGAGGACAGTGCTGGACAAAGATTCAGGCCACAACTCTGATTCAGCAGCTACAAGTCTGTCTCAGATGGGTCTATTCCTGGTCCTGGGTTGAGTGTAAGTTAAGATATCTGATCATAAAGCTTTAAGCTGCACATGACAACATCATTCTAAGTGATGGGAGTGAAGTAGCAGAAGGTTTGTTTTTTCTCTAAATAGTTCAAGCCACCCCACTAAAAGGTTATAAATATAGAGGGAAAATGAGGAATCAAGGTTAGATATCAAAAAGATATCAATTTTTAGGAGTGATGGGTATTACAAGTCATATAACAAATAAATTATTGTTATTATAGCAATCCAGATGAATTTCAGAAATTCAGGTCACCTCGTGAACAGAAGCAGCTATGCTAGAGACCAGAGTATCCAGAGTAAGCTATCCAGGGTAAGGCCTGCATGCACAAAGCTAAGGGAGATATTTAGGACTCACAGTCAACACAGACAGCCCTATTTCCTTCCTGGTGGCATCTGTACAAGATGAATAAATATTTGTGAATGAACTCATGAAAGACTCTCCAAAGTCTGTGGTGGGGGAGCAATGGTGCCTAAAATAGCACAGTGGGAAAAGTTGGAGATTCTCTGGTTGAAGAAATGATAACTTAGACTTAAGGCTTTTAAAAGAAATGATGACTTTCTATTTATTTTAGGGACCATGGCCATCAACCCAAGAGAGAACAAAGGACATCTAGGATTTTTTTGAACAGCAGACTGAAGTGTCCACTTCAGTCAGAAATCGTTCTGTGACAGCAGCCGCAGACGGTGAATAATGGAAATTATAGGATAGAGATATCTAGAAAGTCCCCTTTCCTCACATGGACAATGCAGGAAGCAAGAAAAGTAAGGTGAACCTCCAGCGGTCACATTAGAGTTACTTTTCTGTCTGAGGTAGCCAAGTGACCAGAGAGAGAACACTTCACCTTTCTGAGACCCACTGCTCTCCTGTAAAGGAGAAATAACACTTCCCCTGTTTGATTCTCATAGTTTTCATGAGCTTTAGATGTGTTCTTTGTAATTTGCAAGATGCTACGTAATTTAAGTTGTTTTAATAGTATTCAATAATAATAATGATGACTTCTCCTATCTTGTGGAGGAGGAAATTTAGGAACACCTTGCTGAAGTGATTTACCCCAAGTCTAGCCAAGGGTAAGATATGGTTCTCTTATTTTCATCCGGTGGAGTTCTGACCCTCAGTCTCTTTCTCTAGCAGTGGAAGTAGTCCTGGACAGGGATATGACTAACTCAAAGCTCCAGGTCTCCGAGGATGGAAAACACGTGACTAGGAGAGGCTCTCTGCTTGGGCCATCAGCTCAGCCCAAGAGACTGGACATCAACCCCTACGTGAGGAGGACTGCTCCTCTGGGACACACTGCTGGATAGTAGAACTGCCATACTGGGGAGACTGTATTTTGGGGGGTGTCTCGAGAGCCAGTGAGAAGAAAGGGAAGGATCTCCTTCTGCTAGAAGGAGGGAATCTGGACTGTGAGAGTCACCAGGGGACAGTTTGAGACTCTCACAACCCCAGAACCAAACTGACCCTGGGTGAAAATCTCCAGATGGTAGAGGTGACCTGGATTGCAGGAAGTATCAAGTTTTCTAATACAGAAAAAGAGGCCACCGTTATTACTTTTCAGGATTCTTTTACAGGGGAATTAGTACCATTCTTTGGCCTCTAAAAACCAGAGGCATAGCTGACCCTGTATCCCTGAGAAGGACTGGCTTTCCCTTGGCCTTTCATGAGAACCTGATCAGAAATGGGTTAATTACCAGGGTCAGTGGTTCCTATCATGTTAGGTCCATGTTGACCATCAGTGAAGGGACAGATGTGACAGACTCCCTGCCATCACACCCATGTGATTTTTAAGGATGGTAAGAGGTCTGTGTTCTCCACATATCAACTGGATCCGCCCCACTGATTCCCAGCAGAGGTCATGGCATGTGTGTTCCAGTTCCTAAACATCATCATTCCATTTCCAGCCCACAGCCCAGCACAGCCCAGATTTCAAACCATCTGAAGCAGCAGTCCTCAAACTTTAGTGTGCACAAAACCTAGGAGGCTTGTTGAAAATGCAGATTCCTGGGTCTACCTGAGATAACCAGATACAGTACCTCTGGTGCTGAGCTTGAGAATTTGATTTTTGAGAGGAGCTCCAGGTGTTTTGAGATCATCCTATAAGAAAAATAGTCTTAGAGGCCTGTTTCTGTAATTCTAGCGTGTAAGCAAATGATGTGAGGATCTTGTTAAAAATGCAGATGCTGATCCTGTAAGTCTGGTGCTGGTCCTGAAATCCATTCTCATGGGCATGAAATGTGTAACATAAAGATTATGTTTTTACTCTAGGTTTTTAAATATTATTTATAAAAGGGTTCACCATGTGACGTGCCCATCAAAATCCAGTATTCAGAAGCCCAATGGCCTGATCATCCACCAGGTCTGTTACTAAAGGTCCATGAATCTATTTACTTCAGTCAATGCCACTTTGTGTACTCTATGGCCAATCAATGTTGACCTTAACGGCACAGAGTCTCCAGTGCTTTGGGCTGTCGGCAGTTCACCATCAAACAGCAGATGGCTGCAGACTCCTTTGGATTTGCCACAATGGAATAAACAACTTTTCCATCAGTGAAACCCATGGAAAAAGAAAAAAAGGCAAATAAACCTTCAGTTAGAGGTCAAAAATGAGAAGCAAGAGAAAAAAGCAGAAAGAAAATTTGAAGAGATCATGTTTGAAAGTTCTCCAAATTCAGTGAAAAACTTTAGCACATTGATGCAAGAACCTCAACAGACACCAAAAGAGAGAACCACAAAGAAGGTCACACCTAGGTTCATCAAAGTCAAGCTGCTGAAAATCAAAGATAAGAAAAAATCTTGAAAGCATCAAGAGATAACCTTATATACTAGGTGTGCTAGTTTTAAATGTTTACAAATTCTTTAATATTCTTTCCTTCAAAAGGTAGAACTAATTCCTCTCCTCTTGAGTGTGGACTAGACTCAGTGACTCACTTCTAAAGAACAGAATAAAGTGGAAGTGATGTTGTGTGACTTCAGAGGTTAGGTCATAAAAGGGACTGTGGTTTTCTGCTCTCTCTTTCTCTCTCTCTCCCTCTCTCCGATCATTTGCTTGGAAGAAGCCATGTCCTAATCAAGGAACCTCTGACATTTGCCTGGTTGGATGTGAACATTGCTATGCACCAGTAACTTCTTTGTGCCTCTCACTTCCCGCCTTTTTAAATGTCCTATAGTGCTTATCTTTTATCTGTCTCATAGCTGCATGTTAGATCTGTTAGGAGAGGGGGACAGGTAACTTGTCTCTCTAGTTCACAGGCCTTCACATCATGAGGAACTCTATGTGAAGAGCTTCACTTACAGAAACACACTCAATGAGCCTCATCTATACCTGAACCTGATGTAGATAGATGATGAGATTTTAGACTTTTAACTGATTCTGTGATGGAATAAGATTTTTGGGTCCTTGGGCAGGAAGCACTTTATTTTGCAGGTGGAAAGTGACAAAGATTCCCTCTCTGACTAAACTTGAGTTAGGCTTCTATGAGACCTCTGCTCGACTAGGCCTTGACTTGTGGGCTTCAATATCCGTTTTTGCTCCAAAATGGATTCTGTCAAGTCAGTTTTGCAAGAATCCCTCACCCTACATATCTGGTCAAATTCCACATCTCCCACTATGCCCCAGGTAATATTAGATTATTCTGGCCTGCCCTTAGTAAGAATCCTATTAGGTCAGTTTAGCAAGAATTACCCTATCCACTTAGGAATTTTCTATCGATGAACATCCTCCCCCTTGATTATCAATACCTCATTTTTCCCTGTTGTACTCATAGTTGAGCCAATATCTCTCCCCTACTGCAAAACTCCTATTGCAGTAGTTCTTTAAATAAAGTCTTCCTCACCATTCTTTAACAGGTGTAAGAATTACTTTTATTTCTTTAACAGAGGAATATAAGTAGTTAGTGACCAGAAGGTGGACTATGGTGGTTTTCAAATGTCCACAAATTCTTTGATATTCAAGAGGTGGAGACTAATTCCCCTCCCCCTGAGTGTGAGCTGGACTTATTGGTTCACTCCAAATGAACAGAAGAAAGCAGAAGTGATAGAGTGCAACTTCACAGAATAGATCTTAAAAAGTACTGTAATTTCCTGTTTGGTCTACTGTCTCCTATATCACTTTCTGAGGCAATTCACCTGCCATGTTGTGTGGACACTCAGCTAAGAAGACACCCACATGGCAAGGAACTGAGGCTTTTGCCAACAACCACATGAATGAGCTTTGAAGTGGATCCTTCCATGTTAGTAAAGCCTTTCAGTTCTGGCCAACATCTTGATTGCAACCTTATGAGAGACACAGAGGTAGAACCACCAAGTTAAGCCACTCCTAGATCCCTTAACAACTGGAAACATGTGAGACAGTAAATTCTTGTTGCTTTAAGCTGGTATGTTTTAGAGTAATTTGTTACAAACCAATAGATGACGAATGCACAGCAGAACAATAGTGCAATGAATGGCTGATTTCTCATTAGAAACAACAAAAAGCAGAAGAAATTGGAGCAACATATTCAAAGTCCTGATAGGAAAAAGGTGCCAAACAAGAATTCTATATCCATTGAAGCTGTCCTTCAAAATAAAGGTGATTTTTAAAATTATTTATATCATTTTTAGAATTCCATTTTAATTTTCCAGTTAGGTATTTTTTGGTATTATTTTTATTTTTATAGTGGTTGTCTTAGGAATTTCAACATACATCCTTAACTTCAAACAATCTACTTCCACTTGCCAATGTACTATTTCACATAAATATAGAGATCTTACAAACATTTAGGCCTCTATACTATGCCCATCTTTTATGTTAGTGGTGTTATATGTAATACATCTATATAGCTTACAAGCCCCACAAGAAAAAGTTACAATTTTAGTTTTAAATAGTTATTTGTTTAGAAGTAACAGAGAAAGTGCAAAAAAAAGAAGAGATGGCCTTTTGCATTTAGTCAAATATTTGCCATTTCTGACACTCTGTATCTTCTGAGAGTCTGAGTTTCCATCTGGTGTCATTTGCCTTCAGGCTGAAGAACTTCCTTTGCCCTTTCTTATAGTGGAAGTCTGTTAATGACAAATTCTTTCAGTTTTCTTTTATCTAAAAATCTCTTTATTTTGCCTTCATTTTTGAAGGACGTTTTTGCTGGATATAGAATTCTGATTGACAATTTTTTCTTTCAGGTCGTTATAGTTGTTCCACTTTCTTCTAGCTCTATGTTTTTTGATGGGAAGTCATCAGACAGTAAAGAAAGGACAAAAGAACCAAAACCAAAGAAAATATCATGATAGACATAGTATCTCTCATATCAAAAACTACCATATAAACCTGATGGATCACCACTCCAATTAAAAGGCAGAAATTGTCAGAATAGGTTAGGAAACAAAACCCAACCGTATGCTGCTTACAAGAGATGCACTTCAATATAAAGACACAAGTTGAAAGTACGTTGATGGAAAGAGATATGCCATGCAAACAGAAACCACGAGGAGGCTGAAGTGGCTATACTAATATCAGAAACAAAAGAGATTTCTAAGTAGAATATATTGTCCGAGATAAAGAGAGATACCACAAAATGATAAATCTAACACAATGAGAAATTTCACAATTACAGACAGAAAGAAGGTCAGTAGTTGCCTAGGGTTTGGGGTAGTGAGAGAGGATCAAATACAAAGGGGCATGAGGCAACTTTTTAGGATGAAGGAACTCTTCCAGATGTTGGTTGTGGTAGTAGTTCTGTGATTCTAAACAATTAGGGATATTCATCGAACTGCTCATTTAAAATTGTTTAATTTTATTTCACATAAATACCTTAAGAAACTTTAAAAAGTGGGGAGAAAGAAGGCAAAATAAAGACACTTTTAGATAAATAAAAACTGAAAGAATTCATTGCTAGCAGTCCTGTATAAAGTAATTTTAAAAGAAGTCCCCCAGGCTTAAGGGAAATGACACTAGATGAAAACTCATATATACAGAAAGAAATACCTAACAGAAATATAGGTAATATTCTTGTTTATCTACATTTTTCTTAATTTTTTAAAAGACATGACTGTTTAAATCAAAAAAGTATTGCATTGCATTATTTGGCTTATAATATATATTGATGTATGTATACCGTGATATATATATATGACAATAACAGCATAAAGGCAGTTAAATGGAACTATATTGTTTCAAGTTTCCTATATTTTCCCAGATGTACTTGCAATGTTGCCTTACGTAGACTGTGAAAAGTTAAGATGCAAGTTTCAATCTTACAACAACTATAAAAAATTAATGGAAATAAATATAGCTAAAAAGCCATTAGAAGACATAAAATCATAAACAAAAGTATTTGCTTGAAACAAAGGAAGGTAGGAAAGGAGGAACAGGAATGGAAAAGAGATGAGAAAATTCAAAAACAAATAGCAAAATGATAGGGCCAAATCCTACCATATCAACAGTCATGTTAAATATAAATTGATGAAAATTTGAATTAAAAGGCTGAGATTATCAGACTGGATAAATATTAAGGCCGACCCTATGCTCTATAAAATAGAAAAATGTTAAAAACAAAATAAAAAATAGATTCAAAGTTAAAGGGTGAAGGAATATGCCACGTAAACAGAAAGTGTAAGAAAACTGGAATGTGTGTGATACTCTGAAGCAAAACAGGCTCTAGGAGAAGGAGGATGCCAGAGACAAAGAGGGAGCTTCCATAATAATAATAGGTCAGCATCACAAGAAGCCGAAAGTAGTAAATGTATAAACACCTGACTATAGAGCTCCACAATAGATGAAGCATAAAGTGGCAGAACTGAAAAAGAAATAGGCAAATTAACAAATACATTTACAGATCAGTACTCCTATCTCATTAACAGAACAAGTATACAAAAATTGAGTAAAGATATAAAAGACAGAAACCATGTTATGAGCCTTGACTTAATTCATATGTATTGAGCACCACATCCAGCAATAATAGAGTAGACATTTTTTCAAGTGTACCTGGAACAGGCACAAAAATAGACCATCTTCTGGCCTGAAAACAAATCTCAATAAATTTAAAGGGACTGAAACGAACAAGTACACTCTCAGACTACAGTGACATTAAATTAGAAATTCATAACATGAAGATGTCTGGAAAATCCTCAAATATCAGAAATTCATCAACACATTTTATACTCAAGGGTTATCATGGCTTAAAGAACTCACAAGAGAAATAAGAATCCCTTTTAATTGAATGAAAACGTAATAAAAATTTGTAGGATGAAGGAATAGCAGTGTTCAGAGGGAAATTTATAACATTATATGGATAATAAGAGAATATTTTGAACAATTTATGCAAATTAGACTTGATAGAGAATTAAATGAACAAATTCCTTTAAAGACACAAATTACTGAACTAAATCAGGTAGAAATAGGAAAGCTAAATAATCCTGGATGAATTAAAAAAATTAAATTCATAATTTAAAAATATTCTACAAAGAAAACTCCAGGCTCAAATGGCTTCACTGGTGGATTCCATCAAACATTTAAGTATCCAGTCCTACACAAACTCTTGGAGAAAACAGAGAAGGAAGGAACACTTTCCAATCATTTTATGAGGCTCGTATTACGCTGATCCAAAAACCAGGCAAAGATATCAAAAGGTAACTTCAGTCCAATGTCTCTCATGAACCCTTAAGTAAATATCAGCAAATTGAATCCAACTCATTATGACCAAGTAAGTTTTATCTCAGGATGCAAGTTTGGATGAATATGTGGAAATCAATCTAATGTATCATGTTGATAGAATAAAGAACAATGACCATAGGATCATCTCCATGCAGAAAAAGCATTTTAAAACTTCAACACCCATTCATGATAAAATCTCTCAGTAAACTAATAATAAAAGGCCAATTCTTCAATTTGATAAACTATCTATGAAAAACTTACAGTTGACATCATACTTTATGGTGAAACTGAATATTTTCTACTCAAGATATGGAACAAGGCAAGGATGTGGGCTTTCATTATTTCTGTTACACATTGTAGCAGAGTTCCTAACAAGTGTATTAATTCTATAAAAAGAAATAAAAGGGATATAGTTTATAAAGAAGAAGTAAAGTCTTAATATGCAGCTGACATAATCTTGTGATAGAAATTCTTCAGGTAAGGAAACCTTCCAGAGCTGATAGATGAATTGAGCAAGATTTCAGGGTACAAGGTCAGTTGTATTCCTATGTATTAGCTATGTAAAATTAAGAAAATAAAAAATTTTAAATTCCATTTATAGCAACACCAAAATAAAATATTTAGGTATCACTCTAAAGAGAGCGCTCAAAATTTGTACACTGAAATCTACATAGCACCACTGAGAGAAAGTAAAGAAAAACTAAATAAATGGGGCGAAATACCATATTCAAGGACTTGGATACTCCATATTGTTAAGACATCAATTCTCCCAAAATTGATCTATAGATTAAATGCAATTCAATCCTCAATCCTAAACATGAATCAAAATTCTGGCAGATTTTTTAAAAAGAAATTGTCCAGCTTATTCTACAATTTCTATGCAAATGCAAAGGACTTTTTGAATAGTCAAAATAATTTTTTGAAAAGAAGAAAAAACTTGGAGGATGCACAAAACCTGATTTTAAGACTTACTATAAAGCTCCAGTAATCAAAATAAAGTGGTGTTGGCCTGAGGATAGTCTAGATCAATGGAATGCAGAAGTAGAATGATACATATATGCTCATGACAAAGGGTCAAGGTAATTCAACAAGGAAAGGATAGTCTTTTCCGTAAATGATGTTGGAACAAATCGATACAAGGAAAAGAACAAACACCGTGTCCTAAAACTAACTTGAAATGAAGCACAGACCTAAACACAAGATCTAAAATTATTAAGCTTCCAAAACTGTGCTATCCCATAGAAGTATCATTTGAACCACAGATGTAATTTTAACTTTTCTAGTAGTCACATTTAAAAAAGTAAAAAGTAATGGGTGAAAATACTTTTAATACTTTCTTTAACTCAAAACAGTCAAAATACTATAAGTTCAGCACATAACCAATAAGAAGATTATTAATGAGATATTTTACATTCTTTTTCTCATACTTTACCTTTCTTGAAACTATTGTTTTGAACCTACAGGAGCAGAAAATTCCTTAATTTTAAGTCCCACCATGTAGTGACCTTCATCCAGATTCAACTATCCTAGGATTTGCTGACCACATCAGAATCACTTACGCCTCAAACTGGATGCAGGACAGAGTGAGCACAGAGACAGAGTTGGGGGTAGGACCCCACCTCAGCTTCCTCCCTCCTCTCCCAACTTTCCTCCACTCATGAGCCCTTCATCCTCCTCCAGTCTCTAGGAGTTCATGAATTCCCAGACACAAATGGGGAGCAGGTCATGAGATATACAAACCCAGATCCCCATAATTCCTCTGCAGGAAGTCCTTCCTGCAGTCTGTCCACTCCCATTCCTGCTGGAGCCTTAGTGCTTCCCCAGTAGAGCCCCAGATCTATGCAGAGGGTGATCCTAGAGCTCACTTCCTCCCTATAAGCACAGGGCTCACTCCCTCACCTCCTTCAGGACTTAGCTCAAATGTCACCTCTCAGGAAAGCCTCCCCTGAGGATAATATTTAAAATTACAACTGGTTTCCTCATCTTCCCTACCCTGTTCTTTTCAGCGCGTAAGCTCCATGAGGGCAGGAATTTTGCCTGAGTTGGCGTGATGTAGCCCAAAGGCCCTAGAATAGTGCCTGGCACAGAGCAGATGCTCCATAAGTATTTGTTCATGAATGAGGACGTGTAGGGACCAGATCTCCTCAAAGCTGAGACTGACACAGGAGACGTGAGTGGTTCCCTGGGAAGTGATTGGAGGAGGGGGTGTCTCTTTCAGTTGGGAGGTGGAGGAGCTGCTCACTACCTTATCCCAGGCCAGAGCCAAGCAGACAGAAGGCCACACACAGCCCCTCTGCACTTCCGAAGCAGCCAAAAGCTCATGACCAGGGACTAAGCCAGACCACCAGGTGCCTCCACAGACCCTTGCTCTCCAGACGAGCACCCAGCCAGGTCGTGGGGTTTTAGACAGTGCAGTCCTCCTGGTGGGAGACTTATGTGCAGAATCCCCTGATTCTACCCAGCTTGAAAGCAGGGCTCGGCTGCAGCCTGTGGGGCTCTGGGTCACCCTCCCCTGACTCATGACCCCCAAACTCCTAGGTCATTCAGCAGGCCCAGAAATCAGTTTTGCGTCCAAGACAGCAAAACCTTTAATTTGGGGGTTTGGAGGTAGGAGGGAGAGACGCATGAGATCTAGACAGTAGGTTCATGTCTGCTTTGGTCCAGGAAGGGGGAGAAGAGGCAGGATGCTGGGGTCCTGGGCTCTAGGGAGGGGGAAGAGGGAGATGCTGCCTTCCAGGCTTTAAGAGGGTGAGTGGTCTGACGTTAGGACAAAAGAGTCCACTCTTGGCGTCCTTGGGTGTGGTGTTTAGACATCTGGGTCCTGGAAGACTGGGGAGGCAGGGAGGGACACATTGGAGTTCCCTGGAAGATGTTAGGCAGAAGCCTGGGCCCTGACTCATCACTGACCTCCTTGTAGCCCGCTGTAGTCTCCAGACTCCATCCTACACCTTGCCCTCCGTGCTCCAGGAACGCTGTCCCAGTGGCCTCCAGAAGCTGTCCTCTGCCCAGGGGCCATTCTTCTGGGAGCCCTGGTTCCTGCTGTCTTAGCAAATAAAGAGAAGGTGTCCAGGTAGCTGAGGGCTGTGAAACAGGGATGGACTCAGAGACTCTGTGAAGTCATCATGCAGGGAGTGGGACTCTGGAAACCCTAGAGTCAGGGCCAGGGCTGTCCCCTCCAGGGAGGCACAGGCCTAGCTCTCCCCTGCTCTCAGTTCCTTCATTCTCCCTGTCACCCCAGCATAAGACCATCGCGGGTGGAGGGGAGGAGCTTGCTCTAGAAGAGGGGAAGACCCTTAGTCACCTCCCCTCCCTTCTTCTTTTCCCTTTCTTCCCTGTGTGTGAGTTAGATCATACCTGTAAGTGTGGAAAAATGCCTAAACTCAGGTATAGTTTACCACCCAATTATAGAGCTAACATCTGTGTAATTACAACCCAGGTGAAAATAGAGGCCTGAGCACCCCAGCCAGAAGCCCCTGTGCCTCTCCCCACACAGAAGCCAGACATCCCCGCACGGACGTCCACTACGCTGACCCCTTCCCCTGCCCCTCTCCTCTCTGGCCCACCCCTCCCACTCCTGTTGGCCTCCATCCTCTTCATGTCACTGTTTCCTCTCTCTCCTCACTTGTCCAGGAGCTTCCCCATCTTCCTAGGCCACTACCCTGTGTTCTCTTCCTATTCCTCCCCCTCTTCTACCCCACCCTACGGATGGAGAATCCAGAATTTATTCCCTGGAGGAGAAGACTTCATCCCTGGAAACAGCAGCAGGAACAAATGACAGGGACTATGGGGTTCAAAGTCTCATTCAGGAGACTGAGGGCACCCAGTATGTTTGTGAGGTGCACCCTGGACCTGGGAATGAGCTGTTATGGTCTGTAGTCTGCTCCTCCCTGCAGCCAAAATCTATAGCCATTCAATTGGGAGGAAACCCTCTGTCTCAGCACCTATTTTGGAAACAATTCAGACTCTGAACCTGACACCGGATGGCGGCTTCCCCCTTGTGTGCACAGCCCTATCCTGCTGCTGGGAGCCCAGGAAGACAGTGGGGAGGTCCCTGATGAGGAGGTTAAGGGGTTGCTAGGATCTTCTGTCCTCAGCCCTGTGGCCACACCAGGGCATCACAGCTGTAATCCGTCCTATTCCCACAGCCAGGGCAGAGGATGGGCTGTGGTCTGATCAGGCAGAGGTGGCTGACCTGGAGGCTGGACATCAATGGGGGATGAAGATGCCTCTGAGCAGCCCTGGGCTCAGGCTCGGGGGTGGGGCAGGGGTTGGAGGAGAGGGGTGCTCTGGAGCTCTGCCCTGTGTCTGAGGTTTCCATCTTTTCTCCCACAACCCCTCTCTGCCGCTCCTTGATGACAAGTGAAAAGTAGATAACTTTTTCTTCCACTCCCTATTGCTTTTCTGAGGCTGTATTTTTAAATAAATATTTTTATTTTAGAACATATTGAGATTTACATAAAATTTTCAGTTAGTGCAGAGTTCCTGTATATCTCACACTCAGTTGTCCCCGTTGTTGACATCTTATGTCACTATCATTCATTTGTCACAGCTAATGAATCAATATTGATACATTATTACAGAAGCACATACTTTATTTGGATTTCATTAGTTTTTCTTTTTTTCTGTTACAGGACTCCATCCAAAATACCAAAGAAGATTAAGTCCCAATCACGCCTCCTTCAGGCTCCTCTGGCTGTGGCAGTTTCTCAGACTTTCCTTGTTCTTGATGACCTTGACGTTTTTGAGGAGTACTGCTCAGCTATACTGTAGACTTTCTCTCACCTTGAATTTGGTTGACCAGGGCTATGGATTTTTGGGAAGAAGCCCACAGGGGTGAAGTGCCATTCTCAACACAACATATAAAGGGTATAAACTACCCACTTGATGGATCACTGATGATGTTAACCTTCACCACCTGGCTGAGGTTGTGTTTCCCAGCTTTCTCCCTGTGAAGTTCCTTTTTTCCTTTGTCCTTTTCCTCACAGTAGTCTTTGGAAGGAAGTAACTATGCGCAGCCCACATTTAAGGGGTGTTGTGCTATAAACATTTACATGCAGGTTTTGTGCAAATGTAAGTTTTCAAATGAGTTGGGGAAGTACCTAGCAGAGTGATCAATAGGTTGTATGGTCAGTCTATGTTTAGTTTTATAAGAAACTGCTGAATATCTTCCATAATGGCTGTGCTAGTTTGTATTCCTGCCCACAGTAAACGAGGGTTCTTGTTGATCCACATCCTGGTCAGCACTTGGCATCACCAGTTTTGGGTTTTAGGCCATTCTAATAGGTATGTAATGGTATAGCACTGTTATTCTCATTTGCATTTCCCTAATGACATATGATGTGGAGCATCTTTTCATGTGCTTATTTACCATTGGTATTTCTTCTGTGGTGAGGTGGCTGTTATGACTTTTGCTCATTTTTTGAGGTATTTATTTTCTTATTCTTGAGTTTTAAGGGTTCTATATATATTCTAAAACAATATCCTTATCAGATATGTCATTTGCAAGTTTTTTTTTTTCCCATCTGTGGCCTGAGCTCTTTCACAGACATAGCAGTATACATTAATGCATAGATATGTTTTTTCTGGGAGGAAAAATGAGAAATTGCCAACTGTGATGGTTTCTGGGTAGAGGACTTGGATGACTGGGAGATGAGGAGGATGATGTGAATTATTTTTGTATATTCTTGAGTATCGTTTGAATTCTCTTGTGTATGCATGAATAATGTTTACAAAAAATAAATTACATGAAAATCCCTTACACTTGTAGAAAACTTGAAAGATCACCCTCAGATGATGTGTTAAGACATAGATTCGGATCCTCTACTTGAGAACCAATCATCGTTTTCACTGAGCTATTTGCCTTAGAATTTCCATTTCTGAAAAAGATGGGCTAAATTGTATGAACCAATCCTCCCACCAAAAATAGGTAAAAATGCCATGTAACATGAAAAACTATCTTTTTAAGAGCATCAAAGAGCTGACAAGATACTCATAAATGGTCACAGCCTCCAAAGAAGGAAAAATCCTGCTTGGCCTCGACGGAGAACAGCTTCCTGAGAGACGGAGAAAAGGCTCTGTGAATTCATTTCCCAGAAATGGAGCCCAGCACTTCCAGCTCTGTGCCCTGAGCTCTGAACTTTCCTACCTGTCTGCTTTCCAGTTTAAAATGTAAAGAAAGCTTTTTTATTCTGACTATGATATATATGTTTAATGTACAACGTATATGATATAATATATATTCACTGTAAAAAAATTACAAAATGTTAAAAGTTATTCATGACAAAGTAAAAGTAACTGTAATCCTCACACTTGGAGATATTCTGTTGCATTTTCTCCTAGCCTATTATGTATCCTCCTGCTGCTGCCCCAGGGCTGGAATTCTCTCTTTAAGTTGATGAGCACAGAGCCCAGTGGCCTCCAGCCCTGCTCTCTCCAGATGCCATTGCTGGAGGCAGTTCACTCTCACTCCTCCTGAGGGGGCTGTTTCTCACTTTCTCCCCCATCTTCAATCCTCTCCACTCCCCGCTCTTAGATGATGAGCTTATTTCTTTTTTCACTCAGAAAAGAACCACTCAGATGAGAATTACACCATCTTACCCCCACACCCCCACATCTGTACCTATATACTCTGCCTTCACATCAGTGATGATGGATGGATCTGCCCTTGTCTAAGGCCGCTTCTCAGCTTGAGCACAGGATCAGGTCCCCTCCCTCACCTGAAACATCAGCTTCCTACTCTCTACTGGCTCATTCTTTCCTACGTACAAACATGCTGTAATAGCTCCCACTAAAAAACAAAAACAAGTAAAACTAAATAAACCAAAACAAAATCTTCCCATAAAAGTCCACCACTCAATCCCATGTCCCCTTCCAACTACTGCTCCATTTCTATGATGCTCCTTATAGACAATTCCTGAGTCCTTTCTCTCGCCTACTGTGTTGTCTTTTTATTTTTACCAAACATGCATTTGCACATAGTTTAAAAGGTCTTACACTTCTAGAAGGCTTGTTATGAAGAGAAATGCCCCAACCCCATTTCCTTAATCTCAGAGACAACTTGTTTTATTTCTTTTAGCTGATTCTCTAATTGTTACTTCCATGCTCTAATAGAATACTCATAATGCTCCTTGTTTCATCATCTTTGCTGCATCATCTTTAGGGAATTGGCTCTTCTTTCACACACCCCCATCTTCCCAATACAATTACTTTACAATTTTGATGAGCTCAATGTGCCATGTCTGCATTATTACGGCCATGTAAACGGTAACAACTGAGCATTTGGTAGATATGATTACCTGATTACTTTTCTTTTCTTGAGTCAACTTTTTATGTTCCCTGGAGTTAATAAATATCTTGTTTCTTCATTTGTGTAGTTTCTGTTGTACTCATTACTAAAATATTCCACTACCCTCCCCAGAGTCTAAATGTTCATAAATATATTTGAGCATATCAATTATTCTACCAACTTCATCTTTGGGGGAACACCTGTCCCACAGCCCTCAATCCTGCCACACGTGGGCTGGTTCCCTGCACACCTGGGGCAGGACTGACATCTCCCATCTCCTTCACCTCATCCTAGGAGCCCTTTACTTTTTCTGGCTCCCCGGTTGCCTGGGTCTCATTTTTCCCCTTTTTTTGTTTTCTCCATCATTGTTCCCCACTTTTCCCAGTAGTATCCTGAGGAAGGGAACATGGAAAGTAAAACATTGAAACCTTAAACATCTGGAATGTCTTTAGGCTGCACCAGCCCTTGCATCTTGACTTGGTATAGAACTCCGCGTTGGAATATTTTTTTCCTCAGAATTTGGAAGGCATTGCTGTAATGCCTCCTAACACCAGGCCTGTGTTTATTGCCTCTTAAAGTTTTTAAGGTCTCTTCTTTTCCACCCTCTTTATTAAATTTCACTGTCATCGTCATGGTGTGGATCTGCTTTCATCTACTGTAGTAAGAACTTGGTTAGGCCACTCAGAATATAAATTTTTGCCTGTAAACTCTGAGATTTTCTTGAAATCATTTATCATTTCCTACTCCCCATTATTTCTGAAACTGATGTTATTAACATGTTGGAATCCCTTGATTGATAGACTAATATTCTTACAGGTCTTCTCTCCTGCTTTGTATGACCTTTCCATCTGTACTACTTAGTGGAAGTATAACTTTAATCTTCCAGCTCACCTACTAAATTATTCATTTCTATGATCATTTTTTAATTTCCAAGGGCTTTTTCTTGTTCTATGATTGTATATAATTTATAAAATTCTGTTTTTTTAATATGCCATATACCTTTTACATATATTATATATTATTGATAAAAGTAGTAGGGGACCTGTTAGGTCTCCTGGTTATCCACTTTCATGACATCATGAACTTTTTACTCACAGCACTTGGCTCAATAGTGATTTCATTTATCTTTGTCATTTCTGCTAAATGTCCATCTCTCCATGACAACACAAGCTCCATATCACCAGGGTCTTATTTTGCTCTTCACTGTCTCTCCAGAGTCTAGCTGATCCTGATCCACTGGAGGCCTCAAAATATACACTAGATGATGGACAGTGCTGTGGTTTGGGCAGTTAAGTCACACTGCCCCTTGATGTCCTTCTGAGCTCTGAGCCTAGTGGCCTCCTGTCATAAAATGTTCTGTAACATTGAGACAGTTCATCTGCATGGGTTGCAGAGTCATCCTGCCACCAACATTGGACAGGGAACCAACGGAAGATGAGTCAACAAAGCTCTGAGACAAAATCCCTCAGTTCACCCCTGGCTCCACCACCTCCTAAACCTCTCTGAGTCTCCACTACTCTGTTCATACAAAGGGATCACATGTTGGTGCCTCATGGGTTTGCTCTGAGGATTAAATGTGACCCTCTATTTAAATTAGGGCATCATCGCCTGAGACATATTGAGTGTTCCTCTTTTCATAGTTGCCATCATTATACTCATTACATCATTTAGATAAGTTCCATTCTTTGCTTTTATAAACCATAACTCAGGAAACATCCTTGAATACACATTTTTGAGAACACGTGTGATTACCTTCTTAGCATAAATTCCTAAAAAAGAAATTTCTGCATCAAAATGTAAACGCATTTAAATTGTTGAGACATTTTTCAAAAGAGCCCTTTAGAAGAGATTTTGTACAGTTTTCAATCCCATCAATCTTTATGACAGTATATTTTCTCTACGTTCTGGTAAATACTCTCATCACCTACTTTCATTTTTGCCAAGCTGATAGATTTTAATTTTTATTCCCATTTCTTATTCCACATCCTCATTTTTGTTTACACTTATTTAGCACTAATATATTTGTTTGACATTGTCATTTCTTCTTTTCCAAATTGTTTTCTAATATTCTTCCTTTTTTTATTGTATTGCAGTTATTTTAAAATATTGAATTTAGAAAGTAGAAAAAGCAGCCCCAAAATTGGGAACTGGTCTAACAACTATAGCTGGGCCTCAGTGTTTTCAGAGTCCACCCTGTGCTCACCACTTGGCATGTTATTCTCCTGTTAGACATAAGTCAGCTCACAGAACATCCATATCATACAAGGACACTCTGAGACCTGACAAAGTGAGACAAAACTAGACCACTACATCACTTTGTCTCAGCACAGACAAAAACAAGGCACTGTGCAACTCACAAAATACCAAACATCTCCCTATGCTGGCTAGTATGAGCGACCGCTGCTTCTTTCCAGTTACAGCTTTATCCTTGCTCTAGTCGGCCTTGTCTACAGATAAGATTTATTGAGATGCCCAATCACAGAATAGCCCCCACTTCCTGACAACACCCAATCTAGAGTGAGCTCCTGCTCATAGACTCTCCCGTAAATCCCCCGACCAAAGCCCAAATCCTATATATGTTCTATCACCTTCACACTGAGATGCCCTGTGGTCACCGGTACTGTGTGTTCTGCATCACAGCAATGAGTAATAAATCAACTTGTCTGCCCACAGATGTGCTCCTGGTGGCCCTTGGCTGAAGAATATTGAGGTGTGTTATTACTCTTTGTCTGTCAAAGTTTTCATGAGTCTTTGAGTTTGATTGTTGGTATGTGTTTGTATCTTTGTGAGTGTGTGGTTGACATAGAGAAGTTTTATGTTTTTCATCTTTGAGTCAAGCTTAGAGAATTCTTCATTCCACAATTGTAAAACGTTAATGCACATTTTCATCTAGGAGAGAGGTCCAAGGGTGAAGGGCGATAGAATTGTTTTAATTTGGGAGAAAGTATGGGAAGGAGCAACAGATAAAGAATTCTAAGGGGGTGGAATTCTAAAGTTTACATCATCTCTAAAATTTTACAATTATGTACAAGCCCTACAAGATATGTGATATACGTTGTGTTCAATAAATGCTTTCTCTTAGGCTAAGCGAAGACTTATATCTCTGCTTATGTTTACCAGGTTAATGAAAACAACACAAAGAGTCCGAATGTACATAGTCATCTATTAACTCCAGTGATGGGCATTTTCGAACACTTATGACCTTAAGGTGATAAATCATGTTTTGGTTAATGTCTGTATACTCCAACTGTTAAAGTACATATTAATTAGACTTCTTGTTCATGCTATAGTTTAAGGATGTGTCTAAGACCCACATGGACAAAATCATGACTTCCATATGAGAATCATTTTAATGTACATCAACCTATGAGTCACCCAATATCTTTTTGGCAGGAGGAGACTGAAAACTAAGAACATTCTAGATATGCACTGTGAAATACAGTAGCTACTAGCCACATATGGACATTTAAACTTGAAGTAAATAGAATTAAAAATTCAACTGCTCAGCACAATACCCACATTTCAAGTGCTCAATAGCCACATGTAGCTACTGGCTACCATAATGGACAGTGCAGATATAGAACAATTCCTTCAACACAGAACATTCTCTTTGACAGTACTGCTCTTCATACTTTATGGGCCTCAAATCAGATGCATCAGCCCCATGTAAAATGAAAGGGCCAATATTATTTCTCTTAGAGATATGTCAGATTTCTGTCTGAGATATGAATACACAGTAAGCTGGTGTATAGCAAAATCAAAATAGGTCATCAGTGGGTCCAGTGCCTTCAGGCTCAAACTGGTCCCAGTTCCAAAGGGAAATACCTGTCCCTCCACCTCTCTTCGTAGACTGAGGACACTCTCTGGCATCAATTTCCAGGAGGTGAAGAGGTGACCAGGGCAATGCTCTAAGCTAAGTTTTGGAAGGCAGGGAGTCCAAACTCAGAGAGAGGCATTCTGGGAAATGAAGAAGAGGCAAAAGTGGGGACCACTTGGGAGAGTCCCTGGTTTATTCAGAATAGCAGTTCTCAAAGTGTCGTCTGTGGAACTGCTGAAGTCACAGAGACCCTTCCACAGGATTCATGAGGTCAAAACTATTTTCATAATATTTCTAGACATCATTTGCCTTCTCACTATGTTGACATTTGCACTGAGGTAAAACTTACCAAGAACGGAGGCCATGGTACCAAACTGCAATAGTACTTACCTTCACCATCACTTACTTGCAGAAAAAACAAAAAACAACAAAAAAATACTTATACTTTAAAACGTCCTGATCGAAGCGTTAAAAATTATTATCTTAACCAAATAATTATCCTTAAATCTACATTTTAAAAATAGCTTACAGGGTGACATGGGAAGTACACATAAAGCCCTTCTGCTACATTCCAAAGAACTGTGTCCCAAGGAAAATAAGTCGTGTGAGTTGAGCTAGCCTCTTTAGTACTAATTCTACTTGAAAGAATGAGTGATAGAAACTATGATTATTTAGATTTGGTTAATTAGCATATGCTTTCTCAAAATAAACATAAGCTTCTCCCTTCAAGAAAATCAACTGACAGTTAATGTATCAACATAAGAAGATGTATAGAACTAGTGAAACACAATATTACTTTAAAAAATCATACAGGGGCCGGCCTGGTGGTGCAGCGGTTAAGTGCGCACATTCCGCTTCGGCGGCCCAGGGTTTGTCGGTTCGGATCCCACATGTGGACATGGCACTACATGGCACAGATGTTAGCTCAGGGCCAGTCTTCCTCAGCAAAAAGAGGATGATTGGCAGCAGATGTTAGCTCAAGGCTAACCTTCCTCAAAAAAAAATCATACATTACTGCAAATGCCATTCAATAGACAAAAGAAGTCTGTGGATTTTAATGTAACAAAATAGTAAATATTCAATAATATTGTCTCAGGTTCCACTTTGCAAATAACCATTGAGAAACCACCACTTGTGTAGTTTTATATTAAAGTTGAATATTCACAATCATCTGAAAGTTATTAAAAATATTACTCTTGCATATTTGTGTAAGGCTGCATTTTTTATATACTTCAACCAAAATAACAGATTAAATGCAGAACAAATGTGAAAATCCAGCGGTCTTCTAACAAGACAGACAAGAAAGAGACTTGCAAAAATGTAAAATGCAAAAAGATCCACTCTTCTCACTGCCTTGTTTATTTGGGGAAATGGTTATTTTTCATAAAAGCATTATTTCTGTCAACTTTCGATGGGTTATTAATATTATTCTAAACAAATTGATAACAAACTTTTATTCCTATCAAAGTAAATATTGATCGATATAACCAACACAGTGGGGTCCTCGTGTAAGACTACATAGATATCCTGAAACCAACATGCTTGACAATCGCTGACACAAACCGCCCCTGGGCGAGGACTCAGGGAGACAGTGTGACAAAGAACTCTCGGTGCAGGAGGAGAGGGGTCAGGGCAAAGTCCCAGGTCCCCAGACGTGGCTCTCAGGGTCCCAGGTCCGAGGGCAGAGTCTGGGGCGGGGAAGCCCAGTGTTGGGGAGTCTCTGTCTCCGTGAGTTGCGCTTCTCCCTCTCACAACCTGTCAGGTTATCCTGCCTGGAGACTCATGACGCGGCCCCAGTTCTCACTCCCATTGGGTGTCCGGTTTCTAGCGAGGCCAATCAGCGTCTCCGCGGTTCTGGGTTATAAAGTCTCCAGGACGCGCCACGACTCAGATTCTGCCCAAACCCCCAGAATGAGGGTTATGATGCCGCCAACTTTCCTCTTGCTGCTCTCAGGGACCCTGACCCAGACCTGGGCGGGTGAGCGCGGGGTCGGGAGAAAACGGCCTCTGCAGGGGGCGGAGCGAGGGGACCGCGCGGCTGGAACGCAGGACACCCGGGGAAGGCGTGTCTCCGCGGACACCTGCCCAGACCCCCCACCTCTGCCTCGCCCCGTCCTGACCCCTCCCTTCTTCCGCCTCCTCCTTTCGCCCACTGGGGTCTCCCGCCGCCGTTCTCTCTCACGACCCCCTCACCCGTCCACTCTCCTAGCCCGATCACCCTCGGACCCGGGGACCCGCGCCAGGAGGAGGGTCGGCCGAGTCTCAGCCCCTCCCCGCCCCCAGGCTCCCACTCCATGAGATATTACAAAACCGCCGTGTCCCGGCCTGGCCGCGGGGAGCCCCGCTTCGTCGCCGTCGGCTACGTGGACGACACGCAGTTCGTGCGGTTCGACAGCGACGCCGCGAGTCCGAGGATGGAGCCGCGGGCGCCGTGGGTGGAGCAGGCGGGGCCGGAGTATTGGGAAGAAGAGACGCAGAAAATGAAGGGCCACGAACAGAATTTCCGAGTGGGCCTGAACACCCTGCGCGGCTATTACAACCAGAGTGAGGCAGGTGAGCGACGTGGGCCCGGGTCCAGGTCGCGACCCCCCATCCCCACGGACGGGCCGGGGTCTCCCCGAGTCTCCGGGTCCGAGATTCACCCCGAGGCTGCGGGACCCGCCCGGACTCCGACCCGGGAAGAGCCAGGGGGACTTTTACGCAGTTTCATTTTCAGTTTAGGTTAAATCGCTACCTGGCGGTCAGGGCGGGGCCAGGTGGGTGGGACTGACCTCGGGGGCGGGGTCAGGGTCTCACACCTTCCAGAAGGTGTCTGGCTGCCACGTGGGGCCGGACGGGCGCCTCCTCCGTGGGTATAAACAGTATGCTTACGACGGCGCCGATTACATCGCCCTGAACGAGGACCTGCGCTCCTGGACCGCGGCGGACACGGCGGCTCAGATCACCCAGCGCAAGTGGGAGGCGGCCGGTGAGGCTGAGTACGACAGGAACTACCTGGAGGGCCCGTGCGTGGAGTGGCTCCTCAGATACCTGGAGAACGGGAAGGAGACACTGCAGCGCGCGGGTACGAGGGGACACGGGGCCTCCCGATCTCTCCTCAGGCTGGGGCTGGCTTCCCACAGAGAGGGGAGGAAAATGAGATCAGTGTCAGAATACTGCCCTTCAGGAAAGAGAGGAATTCACCCAGGTTTCCATTTCTGTGATGACTTGCCCACAGAGGGCAAAGAGAGAGGCACGCCCGTCTCTAGTGGACAGTGAAGGAATCCAGTTTCTTAAGGAATAGAAGGGGAGACCATCCCTGAAATCGCCCGTCACTGGTTCCCTTTGACCCTAGCAGCCGTCTTGTGAACCATGACTTTCTCAGGGTCTTGTTCTTGCCCTAAGAACATCTTTGCAGGTCCGAATCCAACTTTGCTGAGTCATTCACCCTCCACCCAGGTCAGGACCAGAAGTCTGTGTTCTTCTCTTTAGAAACCTGGAGCCTCCTACCCTGGCCTCTCACCCTGGTTCTAGAACTTTCCAAGGAATAGGACATTGTCCTAGATCCCCAGATCCAGGCTAGTGTCTGAGTTTTGTGCTTTCTCCTTCCAAACCAATTGTTCTGTCTGTTCTTGGGATGGGCACATGAGTGCTGCCTTAGTGGCTCATGGAGGTAACTGAAAGTGTGAAATTTCTGATTGTTCCTCCTCAGAACCCCCCAAAAGTCACGTGACCCATCACCCTATCTCTGACCATGAGGTCACTCTGAGGTGCTGGCCCCTGGGCTTCTACCCTGTGGAGATCACCCTGACCTGGCAGCGTGATGGGGAGGACCTGACCCAGGACATGGAGTTTGTGGAGACCAGGCCTGCAGGGGATGGGACCTTCCAGAAGTGGGCGGCTGTGGTGGTGCCTTCTGGGGAGGAGCAGAGATACACGTGCCATGTGCAGCACGAAGGGCTGTCTGAGCCCCTCACCCTGAGATGGGGTAAGGAGGGAGGTGGGGGGACACCTCTTCTCAGAGAAAACAGATGCCCTTTTGGACACCTTCTGCAAGGTCAGGACTCAAGCCTTACGTCAGAGCCCCTCCCCTTCCCTTCCCTTCCCTTCCCTTCCCAGAGCCGCCGCCTCAGCTCATAATCCCCATCGTGGGCATCGTTTCTGGCCTGGTTCTCCTTGGAGCTGGAGCTGTGATGTGGAGGAAGAAGTGCTCAGGTAGGAAAGGGAGTGAGTGATCTGAGTTTTCTTGTCCCACTGAGAGGTTTCAAGCACCAGGTAGAAGTTTGCCCTGCCATGTTAATGGAAAACGCCATCCACACTCATGTACTTGCACTCTGGAGCTGATTGCTAACATTGTTTTCTAAAGCGCTTGTGAAAATGAAAGACAGGTTTTTTTCACCTTGATAATTCTGGTCTGGGGACTTAATTCTCAGGAGTCGAAAATTACAGGGGAAGCTCCCTGCTGAGGACGGACCTCCAGGAGGGCAGTTGGTCTAGTCCCCGTATATTTCCTTTCTTCTTGTTTTCCAATCCTGCTCTGGGCCTTCAGTCATGTTTCTGGAAACTTTCCTGTGGTCCAGGACCAGGGAGTTCCTCTAGTATCTCATGATCCAGTCTTCTCCCTGTTTTCTTCCTCAGGTGAAAAAAGAAGGAGCTCTGCTCAGGCTACTGGTAAGTTTGAATGGGGGTTGATCTGAGACCCTTGGGATAGTGTAGAAGGGAGCCCATGAGGGGAGCTCACCCACCCCATAGTTCCTCCTTTAGTCTCATCTCCTGTGGGCTCTGACCACATCCTGTTTTGTTCTACCCCAGACAATGACAGTGCCCAGGGCTCTGATGCATCTCTCATGGATCCCAAAGGTAAGACAATGGAGGCCCAAAGTGGGAGGGGTATTGAGGAGAGGGGATATGACGGGATTATGGGAATTCTTTGATTGGGAAATGTTGAGCATGTGATGGGCTGTTGAGAATGTCAGCATTTATGTGACTGACCTGAATTTGTTCATAACTATTTTCTTTCACAGTCTGAGACAACTGCCTTGTGGGGGATGGAGTGATGCAAGATTAATTCACACCTCCCCTTGTGACACAAGAATCCTTGACTTCTCTTTCTGCAACTGGCATCTGAATGTGTCTGTGTTCTTATCAGCATAAGGTCAGGAGCGGAGGAGATTAGCCCACTGCCGGTCCACCATGACTCCCTCCCTACACTGATCTGTGTTCTTTTTCCTGATCGACTTTCCTCTTCCAGCAGAAGTGAGAGTGGCCTGTCTCCATCCTTGTCTTAACTTCATGTGGCAATGAGTAGTAATGACTTGCTTCCTTATTGAAAATATGAATCCAGATATGAATTTTTTTCTATTTCTTGTCTAAGGGATTGATGTTTGAATTAAAGGAGAAATTTCCTAAAGTTTGGGAGAGGAAATAAATGGAAGCACTGAGAACCTTCTAGAATTCATGTGTTTGCTGTGCCGAGCCTGTTGCAGGTTGGGACAGGAGAGGGCTGTGAGGAGCCGAGTGTGGACGGGGCCTGTGTCCACTCAGTGCTCAGTGCATCGTGGGCTGTGATATTGTCATTCCTCGGCTGGGTCGTCTCTCTCCTCCTCTGTTCTGGTCCCTTCAGTAGAACCTTGCCCCACCAGGACCTGTAATCACAAGGACTCAGACATCACCTGGGCGTTGTCATGTCTTCAGGACCATGGACAGCGAGAGCTTCGTGTGGCTTGGTCCGCCTAGGCTCAGGCGAGTCTGACCCTCCTCCCCCATCTTTTATGTGTTTATATTTTGTTTCTTTGACCCGAAAGAAACAAACAAAATTCTTTTGGATTATTCCTGTTTACTTTCATGTTTCGAGCTCCACTCATTCTTCTCTGGGTGTCCCCATCTCGGACACCAGCAGGAGTCATTGGGCCTGTCATTGTCTCCACAAAGCTCAGGGCGACCCCTGCACGCAGGAGACTCTGTGGTATCATGAATTTTTGGACTCATCCAGCTCTTGCCCTCCTTTTAGGGCTGTTTCCTGGATTGTCCTTCCTATTATTTCCCTCTTTTTAAACAACCATATTCTGGAATTAGCAGAGAGGAGGGATCTGGTAGTTTCTCACCTTAGATGAATTCCTGTTGGGTTTCTGTCTTCTCTGCAGCCTGCGCCCATCTCTGCCCTCAGCTCTAGTCATCCTAGCCCTGGTTCTGATCCAAACTCATGGATTCATAAAGTAAAGTCTACTTTAGATTCACAGTTGGTTGGAAAATAAGACCCATTAACCTAGAATTGTCCTTTCTGACGTGAGAAATATAATTGTGTGTGAGTGTGCAGGAGGGTTAATATGGGAGGTAGGGTAGGCAGAGCAGAACTTGTGAGAAAAGTAGAGGTGGCACTGATGTCAGTGTGAGTGGATGTTGTGCTGTAGCTGCCACAAAACAGTGTGTGACCTGAGGTGACATTAATAAATGTACTGTCTCTAGAATAGGGAGGTGCTCTACGTTGACCATTCATTCAACTGATAATTGTGTGCCTGATATATGACAAGTTAGTTTTGCATCTAGGAAACCTCAGTGAACTAAAAATAGGTAAAAATTACCAGCCTTATGGAGCATGTGTTCTAGTGGTAAGGGGCAGACTGTATGACATAAGCATAGTAAATAAGGGGAATGTTTGTTAGAAGTTCAAAATTCTTTGAGGAAAGTGACCCAGAGTAGAAGTGTGTAGGGGCAGAGAAGATGGCTGTTTTACTATGGTGGTCAGTGTGGGCCTCACTGGGAAAGTGACCTTGAGGAAAGATTTTAAGGACATGAAGGTTGTCCATAAAGATATCTGAGGGAAGTTCTTTCCAGGCAAAGGAACCTCCAGTACAAATATGCTAGGGCAGGAGTGTGTGTGTTCTGGGAAGAGCAAGGAGGCCAGTGCGGCTGGAGTAGAAAGCAATTGAGATGAGGTCTGAATTACACCCTGGTCATGTAGTCCTCGAGGATGTTGGAAGGTTTTGACTTTTCTCTGAGTAAGATGTGGAGTTAGAAGACAGATTTGAACAGAAGATCAATCTGGTGTGACTTCTCTTTAGAAGCATCAGTCTGGTGCTATGCGGAATCAAGAGGTGAAACGCAAGCAACCAGTAGAGAAAACTGTAGGAAACTAGTGCCGTGTCCCAGGCTAGAGATGTTAGTTGCTTTGTCTGGACTGCGAGCAGAGAAAATAATAGGAAGTGATTGGATTCTGGATACATGCTGAAGATGGGCTTTACAGCATCTCCTAATGGATTAAATTTGGGTTATGAGAAAGGATCAAGGAGGACACCCCAAGTTTCAGACTGTGCAAGTAGAAATATGGAGTGCCTCGAGTGGAAATGGAGAGGACTCGAGAAGAAACACATTTGAGAAAGCAGCATCATAGACATCCAAATTGTAAAGCTGAACAAGAGACATCTATTAAATGCAAACAAGGTTAGTTTTAGCAGTTGGATATGCAAGTCTAGAATTTAGGAGAAATGTCTGAACTGGAGAAATACATTTGGGAGGTAACACCATATAAATGATATTTAAAGCCTTCAGAACAGATGAGGTCACTGAAGAAAAAAGAACAAGGACTGAACCCTGGACCCCCCAGTGCTAAGTGATCTGATCAGACCTCACACGCAGAGCAGACTGCACAGTTCTGGCACATCATCTGGAAGGCATGGAGACCAGGGAGTCTCAGACTTTAGTGTGCACAGGAATCCCTTGGACATCTCATTAAGATCTAGATAGTCTGGAATAGAGTGTAAGATTCTGCATTTATAACCAGTTTTGCGCTGATGCTGTTGGTCTTCAGGTCATACATTTAGTAGCGTGAACATAGACCACAATTCCCACATGACTGTCCAGCAGCCTCAGATGTAGGGCTTGTTAAATAAGTGATTCTTGAGCTCCGTGCCCAATGTTCTGAGATCGTGGATCTGGGGAGAGGCCGGTGTGTTTTGTAACAAGCTCACAAGCAATCCTAGTGCTCAGCCAGAGTGGGA